>NW_024040707.1:1993937-2593937 GCF_014851395.1 Micropterus salmoides | reverse complement strand
ACCACTAATGTGTTAAAGTGACATCAGCAGCAGCAGCAGAGCCTCCACCCAACAGAAGCAGCAGGAAACTCAACAAACGGTCGAACCTCTGCTCACCTGAACAGGTAAGAAAACCAGCAGCGCCAGCGCTCTGTAGTGGGACTGGACCAGTAACTGCTGCTGGTTCTGCTCAGTGTGTCGTTGCTTTTGAAGTGTGTGTGATTTTAAAAGTTTTAAAAAGTTGTTTTTAAAGCTGAGAGTTAAGTGCCATGTCCTGTTGTTGTGCCATGTTTGTGCTGTGTAACACATTATATTTTCATGTGTGAGTCCTTAAAATGTTGCTTTCTTGGATTTATTCACCTGTAAACTCACCTGTGAACTCTTTAATTCTCAATTTAAACTTTTTAAATTTACCTTTTTAGATATTACTTTTATCATCACAAAATATTTTTTCTCAGGTTTTCTTCATTATTGTAGATTTGCATTATTTTAAACACAAACTTCAGAAATATTTGGTATTTTAGCAAACTAAAGTTGAAAATGAAGTGATGTAGAGTTGCCAATAATGATTAGTTTCATCATTCATTAATCTACCAGTTGTTTTCCAGAGTAATTGATTAACATCTTCGATCATCGAACTGCTTCTTTTCCCAACTGTCCAAAGCTGAAAATATTCAGTTTATTGTCACATAATAAAGAAAAGCAGCAAATCCTCACAGTTGAGAAGCTGCCAGTTTGGGGACACTTGGTAATTGTACTTTTAAAAAATGACTTCAATCATCAAAATCATTTTCTCGATGAATCGATTCTCTTATTTGGGATTCAACAGCGTGTGAAAACTCACTATGAGTTCAAGAAGCTATCCTACCCAATACTTTGTTCAAACTCCCTTTAAATGTTTTAAATTCCTGCAGAGTTTCCAAAGATTTCAACAATACAAAACACAATCTTGAAAGTACTGTGCAGCTATAAAAAAAAATGTTGTTCCCAGCACAAACCAAATGAACCACTGGAGCAATGCAGAATATATGTGGGAGAGTTTGTTATGGCACCGACACAGTGTTTAAATATCCAAAAACAGACTTAAAAGTCTTTGATGTCAGCCACAGTTCACTGGTGAGTGAGCGACACATTCAGAACAAACTCACCAGTTTACATACAAACCAGTCTGAAACTTGAGGGTGTGAAAAGGCTTCCCGGTTCTTCACGTGATGTGCTTCCTGTTCAGACAGGATGTTGTGGTGAGGCAAACTGGAACAAAAAAGTGCAGGAAGCTCTTAACGTTCGCTTCGGTCACTAGCCCAATCTCCATGTCCACACTCACAGACTTTGAGGCCCGTTCCCGGGAAGTCCGCGAGGCCTTAGGGCTGTCAAAGTGTGCGAGGGCTCTCTCGCGGGCATTTTGAGCCCATTTTGTAAGTAAGACTTTGCCTGAGGAAATTGCCCACAGTTCATAGCGTTGTGACGTGAAATACGGGGACACCCGGAAGGGAGAGAAAAATCCACCACGGTAAATAAACAAGCATGGAAACAAACACTGATGTTAAAATTGTTCGAATTTATCTTATCATAGATTTAAGATGGTGCATAGAACACATGAAGTCATAGGAAAGCAATCACCTTATTACGCACTTCGCTTATGCAGCTATTTAATTTAGTATTTGAACAGCGGTGCATTGAATTTAGAATTAGATTGACATTTAACTTTCATCCACTCTGTAGGGCGGTGGTCGGCAATAGGGCTCACTGGCAAGAGAGAAAAAAAAAATAATTAAATGCTGAAACAGATCTCAGTCATGACAGCAAACGTTACTCACATAATCACTTCCTCTTAAGTGATTGTGCCTACAAAATAAAAGCATGAGAACATATTTGCAGGAGTACGTTATGTCATGTTTAAGTTAGAGCTTTTACTTTGAAATGTTCTGAAGGAAATTCAAAAGAGTCTCTGGCTTGTTTGACACAATTCCCTCTGCTTGGAGATACTGGGGACACACGACAATAAGCGTCCATAGGTTGATGTGGACCAATCGCTGTGATGAACACGATCTCTGCACAATCACTTTTTTGAAAAAGGACGAAAAAAAGGATTGAACACACAACTTTCTGAACGGGAGTCCTGTGCATCACCAACTGAGCTAATCACACACACCAGACTTATTTTCCGACCCCTGCTGTAGGGCGAGAGCCTGCGGGACTTATAAATCAGGCAAAAACACAAAAATACAAAGCGTGCAGCGGGTTTCATCGTCGTCAAGGTAACGAGATATTGTGGCAAAGCGCTGCCCCGTTCGTGTTTACATTATTTTGAACCCTCACAGCCTCCTGTACTCAATCACTTACCACGTGACGTTAGGGTTCAGGGCTTATGGTTTAGGGGGGCCATTGGGATTGGGCCACTGAGAGGAACCGTTATGGCGTCACAGACACAACGTTTGTCTCTGTAATGACGTATTTTCACAGTCTTATGGCCTTTTCACGCGGGAAGCGATTTACGCGCCTCGTAATTAATTTTCAATGAGAGGCGAGCGTGTAGGAAGGCAGGTGCGGGCATTGCGACAGGCGTAGCGACAAGCGGGCAAAGAAGATGGATGAGCGACCGATCCTCGCCGCCTGTGACTTCACTGAACAGTTATCGGAACATTAACACGAGGGCGTTTGCATGACTAGATTTATCAGCTATATGAAAAACATATTATAGCCTATCAAACAACGTTACTTATAGTTTTACTTTAAGCTAGGCTATGAAGGAATACGGTAGCGCACAGGAGCCGTTGCCATGGTTACTATCTATAGCGCGCCTTCCGTTTACTCACGGAGCGCTTGTGTCTGTTCACATGAGAAGCCCAAAGCAACCCCGCGAGGCCGGTGGACGACGCAGGCGTCAACAGTTTTACGACAAACTGACTTTTTTAACTTAAATTATTTTTTTAATTGGCATCATGTGTGTAATTCAGGGCCCAATTAAAACGGTATCAAAACATGTTGATGTCTCTTTCCGTGAGGTCCCCTATTGGTCCACCGGAAGGGGCGGGACTTGCGCTCTCTATTGGACAGGAGGATGATGGTGTGGTGGGATTGATATACGTCAACGCACAACGTTGCGTACCCGCCACACAACACGAAATGCGTCTTTGCAGCACTTGTCAAAAGGCCAAAACGTAATTGTCGCGCTTTGACTAAATGACGGGTGAATGTGTTGTGGCTCAACTGAAATGAATGTATTCTGAGCTGCCTCTTCAGGCGTCTCCTCGTTATACTTTGTTTGTTTTGTATGTGTGTGGGTTTTGAAGCGAGTTGCATTGTTCACACTTTGTAAAGAAACCTTTTTTGGAATTAAGTGTGACAAAGAAAAGAGGATATGTGTATTGTGTGCTGTCAACACTAAAATTAACGGTCAGGATGTAGAATTCGTAGAGTCATATAAGTACTTGGACGCTATAATTGAGAATAAGCTGAACTTTGATTGTAACGCCAATATGTTATGGAGAACAAAAGAAGCCTTTTTTGTCTGAGAAAGCTGGTGAATTTCGGTGTTGAGAGGCCCCTGATGACTCTGTTTTATTGACTTTTTTGTTGATTTTAGTTTGCGTCTCTCAATCTTAAAGTTAAAAATGCTTAAACTAAGGTGATACGTGAACACTGGTACTCAACAGAAAAGTCTGTCTGATTTTTATATAAGACACAGCTGTTGAAGAAAGCAGAATGCATCCTGTCTGACAGCACCTTGGGTTTCAGACCCTGCCTTCAGGTTCCCACTCCAAGAACGCCAAAACCAACCAATACAAACACTCCTTCATATCCTCAGCCAGTAAAACCAACCATGCTTGTAAATATTACCTTTTATCTTAGTTCTACTAAAACACAGAACTTATATTGTGTCTTTTCACTTCTCCTATGATATAACCTTTGTGTGATATTGGATGTGTGTTGTGGTATCTTTGTGTTCATACAGTTTTTTTTGTTTTACTGCTCCAAAACTATTTGTCCCTCTGGAGAAAATAAAGTTCTACTTGACTTGACTTTAGAAGTCGTCTGATGTCCCGTTTTGCAGAAGCTTAACCGGAACAAACGGGGAAACAAAAGTGAAAGTTTGTTGTTGCGGTTCAGGATCTTCCTCGTCTTCCCGTTCAAAGTGGATTTATGGATCAGACGGGTTGTTGCATGTTTTGTGGCCTGTGTAAAGGATGGGGGAGTCGGTACTGACGCGGGATGGGTATCGAGTGTCGATACCTTTTTTAAGTATCGAGTAGCATCGAAATGTCTCCAGTCAAACCAGTAATTCAGTCGATGCTTTTCGTAAAAAGACTGCGTCCAAAAATGATTATTTGTATGGTTTTGCTTGTTAGCCAAACACGCAAGCAACACGCCGAAAGAAAGAGAAGAGCTCGCCTTTTTTTTTTTCCTTATGTGCCTTCACCCGCTTGTAAGTCCATGCGTGGTTTTAACAGCCGCTCGCTCACCTTCAGGCGTGTTCGTCTCTGTTGCAAGTTTATCGCCACAAGCTCGGCTTTTCCGTTGGTTTCATCTTCTGGTATCATTTATCTGCACATTTATATTTGCTATTTCCACAGCTCATGTGGTCCCTAAACTGTTTCACTCTAATTCGAATAGGCTACAAAAAAACTACCCAAACCGTCGTCCTTCCTCTGAGGATGACCTGATTAGGACGAGGAGCGATCTGATAATACCGTTTAAAATAAATGAACTGTTTTCGTAGTAGTTTTAGTTTTGTGCAAAAGGAATTAAAGGCCTGTCCCAAATATACGCAGGGTCAATTCAAAGTTTTACGGTAAATCAACATTGATTCTTGATTTGTTTTTACAGTTTTGGTGACTCATGTGATCAGTGGTCATTATTTTGGTGTTATTGTGTGTTAAGGTCTGAATTACTTTAATGATGTAGTTGTGACAAACTCAGAGTCTGCTGTATTTGACAGCACGACACGTGACAAAGCTCAAGACAAAGCAAAGAGTATATCTCCAAAAACGACAAGGGCTATAAAGATAATCATGGTAGCAAAGGAAATGTTTAAAAACCGTACTACGTCACTGTTTTTGACTGAGGGACGAGTACACCCAGAAACGGGGAACCTATGGATGAAGTCTGCCAGAATACTGTCCCATTAAACCAGTTCAGTCTGCCCAGTTCTCTCGGCCGGGCGGCCAGCATGTTTACATGTTTGAACCAGCAGCTCACCAGTCAGTCCAGTTCTACTTTCCTCGAAAGCGCTGAGTGACATCTCTGTGTTCAGTGATGTAATTCCTAGAAGTCCGTGATGTTGTAATGACAGGCGGCTCGAGCCGTGACAGTAAAAAGATATTTCCCGTGTTACCGCAATGCGGAGGCTTAACGTCTAATGCAGTCTAAACAAACCCCGCCACAAACCTCGATCCTCGACACAATCTTAACAGAAACTCAACAGTATAAACGTCACACCAACAGGATTTATTGGTGCGCTGCTTCGTCTTGCTCAGGGCGTTATTGTGTCCTCACTTTATACACTTGTTAAGTTGAAATGTTCACAGCTCCTGCAGACTTACAATTTTGTGGTTTATTTTGAAGTAATGAAGTGAACGTTTGTGTATGTGTGTGTGTAGGAGTCAGACCGCTGTGTTGTGTGAGGAGGGAGTGTTGAATGTTTGAACAGAAGTCACCCTACTGGTCTCGCCGCCTCCAGGCCTGGGTGGGGCTTGAACAGACGCGACCCGCTCACTCGGCAGGTTCCCTTATTTGGCAGCTGCTGCAGCTGGTAGAAACCGCTTCACTGCTGGTGTCTGTTCTGCAGGAATGTGTTTTCACGCTGCATGGTTTCTTTGTTGTGTCCAGGTAGATTACAAGATATCGTATTGTTGGTGCAGGTGACGTGTGAGCTTCAGGTCAAGTCTGTAAATACTAAAAACATGTTGCACAACTCTTCTCCAAAACACTTTCCTTACATAAAGTCCACTGATCAGCCCGGTGACGCACAGATCACCAGAGAAACGTAGCACACAGAACTAATTACAATATTTACTCTTAGAGGAAACAGAAGTTATGAATAACCACCAGATGAAACACTAGTGTAAATTGTGCTTCCTGTGTCCTTTTCAGCGAGGACAGTGTGACATTACTGCTGTCATGTGAGCACGTCTGCGTGGATGTTTGTGACTGCAGAGAATCTACACGCCTACAAGTGCACATGTGTATGAACTGAACCGTGTTAGAGTCTGCTGTTCAACCTGCTATCTGCATCCAGTTTATTCAACGTCCACCAGAGCTTTTCCTGCTAGAGGTTTGAGTAGAAGGATTCAATGAACAAATGTGTGGATGATGTGGGTTGCTTTCTACCAGCTATGTTCCACGTACCAACCATCCTGGCTCTTTGGTACCCCGTAGACCAGGGGTCGGCAGATAAGTCTGGCATCGGGCCAAATATTTTTAAAGTCATTAGATGGCGGGCCAGAACATCATCAATTGACCATTTATATTCCAACATTTACTGTGTGTGATTAGCTCAGTTGGTGGTGCACAGGACTCCCGTTGAACTAGTATTTTGTTTTCTTCCTTTACATTTCACAACTACGCATGAGCAGCAGGGGTGTGTGCATCGCAGCGATTGGTCCACATCAACCTACGGACGCTCATTTTCGTGTCCCCAGCGTCTCCAGGCAGAGGAAAGTCCTGCTTTTCTCATTCAGGGGAATCCACTATCTCTCGTTTTCTGACTGCTTTTTCAGAGGTGCGACAAGCGAGCCAGAGAGCCTCTTTTGAATTAAAAGCTCTCACTCAAACATGACATGCGGTACTGCTGCTTTTATTTTGTAGGCACAATCACTGAAGAGGAAGTGATTATGTGAGGAACTTTTGCTGCCATGACTGAGATCTGTTTCAGCACCCGTCATTATAATTCTTTGGGTATTTTTTTTTTTTTTAACAAAGTAATCTGGACCGCCTATTGCCGACCGCTGCTGCTGCTCTCTCCCTTCGCAGCACAGGGCACATCGGCTTCAAATGTTTAGTTGTCTCCCTTTCTTTCTTGGGAAACGGAGACAAAAGATTATCTGAACTGTGGCTCAAAATTGTGATACCATCTGAGTTTGGTGATCTGTTGCACCACCAGTCGTGACATGTTCTTCTTTAAAAACACCTCACAATTATATAGTGTTTTTTTGTAAAGCGCTCAGTAATTTCCTAACACAGCTGCCCACTGTTGTTTTTTTTTTGTTTTTTTTTCAATCAAACAAAAAAGGAGGGAATAGTGCGTTTGTTGGGGACTAGTTTGAGCGGCGGATGAATCCATTAACTTTTCTGTGGTTTTTAATGAGAGCTTATCATTGATGTTAAGCCACTTGTGTTATGTTTTGACAGATAAACACAGCATTTACAGTTTTGCAGACGGGAGGGTGAATGTGAATTTAGGGAAAAAGGATCACAGTAAAGAGGTCCTCTCTCTCTCTTTCTCCTGTAGTGCTTCAGGTCTGAACATGCCCCCACTCCAGCATCACACCAGTCTAACCCCTCACCATGTCGCACACTGTTGTTGTATCACGTTTCTCTGAATGTGTAAATGAAAGAAGCTGCTAATGTTCCCGAACAGTTACAGAGAAGGTTAATATTTAATTTCCCTCCATTATTGGCTGCAGTCCTGTTCCTGTAGAGTTTTTCTCTTATAGAAATGTTTTGTTTTTATTTCGCCATGCCACAGAGCACAGATTTAATCAGCCCACTGTAGTTCTCCACCTACATGCCACTTCCCGTTGTGTGCACAGCTCTTCAGCAGCGAGAATGCCGGCTCACGGTGTCAGTTTGTCACTGACTCATCGTGTTGTGTCATGTTTGGTTTCACGTCACAATGTGGGAAAAAATCATTGATATACATGCCTGAGTGAACATCCTACATCATCAGCCAAATGTTCGACACGGTCCTTCAATGTGTTAAATTACAAGCTCTTCAAGACATTTTATTCCCATGATGATGTCTTATTGAGACACCTCTGCAACTTTTCACTTGGCTTAGTTTATTGACATCATTCTAATACATTTTATAAAAAACAACATATCAGATTTTGCCAGTGATGGAACAATAAAGTCTTTTATGTGTGCGTACCGTTGTTCCTTACATTACACTACATTTATCTGACGTGTTTATCCAAAGTGACTTACAATTGCTATTCATGTCAGAGGTCGCACACCAAAGGCATGTGTCTTATCCATTGCGCCACTGCCACCCCACAGTGTGTCACATTAAAGGGTAAGTTTGGTATTTTTCTACCTATGTTACCATGCTTTTGTGTCTCTGTGACTAACTGCAACAACATGTTTTTGGATATTGGTCCAGTATTGAGGAAGCGTGTTGCAATCGTCCGCAGCAAAACAGGGCTGCAAAGTAAGCCTTGTGGGCGTCGCACCTGTTCAAAGGAAGGCGCAACGCCTTCCTTTGAACAGGCGTTCAAACTAGAAAGCGTTTTTTTTGCCGCTGACAAGCTCAGATTGTTATTACAAGTGTCTGATAACATTACGGTAAGAATCCCAACCGAGAGAGACCTTTTTGTTTAACCAGAAACCGTTACTATAGCGCTCTTGTAAAAGCCACCAGTCTCCATTGACTAAAACCTTAATTTTACCCATTTGGTCTACTACAGCCTCAATCGGTTAGTTGTTTTTTTTTTGTTGTAATTGTGTGACTTTGGTGTTTTTAACCTTTTTTTTTTTTAAAGTTACACAAACAAACTATGAAACTAAGAGACCGAGGCAGAGGTACACCAGCAACTCCTCCCGTGTTCTGCGAGGTAAAATGGCTGTTTTTACCATTGGAGTCTGGTGGCTTTGACGAACCCTGTAGTGACTGTTTCTGGTTAAGCAAAAAGGATCTTGCTCTTTAAAAAAAGGTCTCTGTCTGTAGGGATCCTTTCCACAATGTTGTCAGACACTTGGAATAACAATCTGAGCCTGTCCCTGGCAAAAACAAGCACTTTGACGGGGCGCAACTGCCCGCAAGAATTACTTTGCAGCTCAATACTGGACCAATTAAAAAAACATGGCGTCCATGTTAGTCACACAGACACAAAAACACGGAGAGAATAGAGTTCAGGTTGAAAAATACCAAACTTAAACCATCCAACTTAAGAAATGTTAGTAGGAATATAAATACTAATGTTGTACAAGCATTTCTGTGTCTTACATCTTCATCTACAAAAAGTACAACTGACTTGACTTGAGGTACTTGTACTTTACTTGAGTGTTTTATGCAACTTTATACTTCTACTCCACTACATTTATCTACATTGTTTGTTAATTTGTATAAAGTATAAAATAATTCAAATAAGCTCAACCTTGACCAGCTGCAACATTAAAGTGAAGAACACATTAACGCATCAATTATAATCCAATAATAATATATGTATTCTAATATTGGCCATTCTGCATAATGACTACTTCAACTATATTTTGATGCTAATGCTTTTGTACTTTTACTTATCTTAAAGGTTTAAAATGCTTGTAACAGAGTATTTCTACACTGTGGTATTACTACTTTTACTAAATTAAAAGATGTGAGTAATTTTTCCATCACTGAATCGGTTGTGCTGCTGCTGTAAGAACAAGATTAAAGTGGGACAAACCGTGGAAAAACTGGAAAACTGAACTCGGCCCAGTTTAAGTCGAGTCCAAAATAAACTCTGCCTGTGAAAGTGAGGTCCATAAAGACCTGGAGGAGCGAGTTCGGTGTGGAGAACTTGACTGTCCTGCACAGAGTCCTGATCCCAACCTGATGGAACACCTTTGGGATGAATCAGAGCAGAGACTGCGAGCCAGACCTTCTCGTCCAACATCTGTGCCTGACCTCACAAATGAGCTTCTAGAAGAATGATCAAACATTCCCATGAACACACTCCTAAACCTTGTGGACAGCCTTCCCAGAAGAGTTGAAGCTGTTATAGCTGCAAAGGGTGGACCAACTCCATATTAAACCCTACGGATTAAGAATGGGATGTCATTAACCTTCATGTGCGTGTAAAGGCAGGCGACCCAACACGTTTGGCAATAAAGTGTATGTAGATTGTTCTTGCACAGGAAGAAGTTCTCTTTCTTATAAACAATGTTTAAGACCTTTATTCATGTCAAATACTCCTTTAAATACTGTGGCCACATATTTGTTTATCTTTCACATAGTACACAGAAAACCTCATCGTGTGGTGTTCCAGTGAGGTTTTAGTTCACCAATTTATTGCTGCAAACTAAGATCAGGTTGTTTTCCCCTGTAGTCATGTCGGTTTGCTCCTGTGGTAAAATGCAAAGGTGGTTTCCTTTGTTTTTGTTTTTTTTTTCTCTTCTCTCCGTGATTTAATGTCAGTGGCTCTGAAAGTGTGAGCTTTGTGCTCTGTTCTGTAAATTAATCCAGATTTACACCCTAAGTCAACCGTAGCTAATTAACGAATATCTAGAGGCTAACAGTAATAATTGTTATGAATTACTCTAAAATCATTAAATAAATGCCAGATTATAGAGTAATTGGTGATTATATAGAAGTCTGGTTATATTCTGTATTTTCCTTCTTGTCAACAAATTTCATGACTGAAACCAGCAGTGAATCTATCTACTCACAAGTCCTCTGTGTGTCTCACAGCCTGATGTCTCCTCTTCCTCTGAGCCATAGAGCTCCATTGTTGTCCAGAAACCATTAAAACCCATCAGTGAGCCTCTCTGCTGCACCATGAACACACACACCGTCACATGTTCTTACCACATACACCATCCTGCTTCCCCAAATACTCATCCGCCGCTGAAAGTAGTCCCTCACAAATGCACTATTTCCTCCTGTTTGTTTAGTAAAAAAACTACAGTGAGCTGCAGTTTTAGGAAACACTGAACCTCTTTTTAAAATCAAACAGTATATTTGTGAGATGTACATCTTCGGCAGGCACCAATGGTCGGACAGAAGCCTACTGAGAGACGCACAAACATGATATTGGTGTTCTTTTGTTTTACGAAAAGAAAATATAGAAAAACACTAAATTATTACACTTTAAATTGCAGTATGTTGCTGTTTTAATGCTGACAGATCTGCAAAATGTGACTGTCAGTCTGCAGGCAACACCTGATACCTTTTTAGCAGGTGTGGTTTAAATCCCTGCGGGGAAACAGATTAACCAGAAATGACTCCAGGAAAAACAAGTTCACTGGAGAAGTCGTTTGAAAGTCTGCCTTGTCTCAATCAAGCACTCTGAAAGTTGCACTTATTAAGATTTTATATGTACAACGGGTAAAAAAGGGGGTCTTCATAGTGATGAAGTCTGCAGCTCCACTCAGCTGGATGAGTAAATGTGTGCAGCACACCTACACGGTTATTTTATTTTGTAATTTTTTAGACTCATCACTGACACTGTGTCTCTCTTGTTTTCTGCACAGACCAATCATGAAGTGGAGCTCTCCTCGTCTCCCTCTCCTCTGCTCTTTTCTCACCCTCTTGGTCGTGGGAGCTTCGGGATTCAGGATCTGTGCCTATAGCATGAAGGATTTCAACATCCTGAAAGCAAAAAACTTCCTACTGGTGCACACTCTGACACGGGTAGGACGGACACACAGTCGTGTCTTTATTTTCTGCTGCTGTGATGATATTTCAGCTTGTTTCAGGATACGATTTGTTTTCATTGTTTAGAACGGACTGGCCGAGGTAAAGAAGAACGTTATGGGAGATGAACTGTATGACTGTAACCTCCTATCTAACCCTTTAACACAAGTTTCAGTGCATTTTCTGAAAAGTTGGAACAAGTTCCTGGCGTTTTCTGCTGTGCTCCAAGTTAAATAAGTCTCTCTTTCTGTCCTGAACTTTCACATCTGAAAACCTCAAAATAATTAGTTGAGAAAACAGTCTTTAACGAACCTGTCACCCATAATCAAAAACGGTCCATTCACCACTATTGGCACACAGTCAAAAGGAGGAGGAGTTATTAAACAAATAAAAAAAAACATAAAGGGGATTAAATGTTGACTGTGATGGATGAGCAGACTTTAAATCACGCAGAGCTGGTTTTTAAATGGAAACTAAATGACAACAATGGCTGGAAGGAATTCATGCTTGATGTCTGTCTGTCTGCAGATCGTGTCTCGCTGTGATATCACTCTGCTGCAGGAGGTGAATGATCCTGATGGTAGTGCCATCAAGATTCTGGTGTCTTCACTCAACAGGTACAGTAGAAACTATACTGAAGCAGGTCACACTCACTAACCCCTGCTTCCCTTTTCAAGAAATCTTTTTTTGGTTAAAGGCTGTGGCACATGGTGTAAAACAAACAAGTAAATTAAATCAGTTAGTATTGGGTTGCCAGGTTGTGAAAATCCCATTCACTAGTTTACGTTTTCAGTTTCACTTTCTAATAATGTACTTTTATAAAGGATTTATTAATAAATATTTCAATTATGTTTTACATAGCTTATTATCAAGTGATATAGCCTTGAGCACTTAATAATAGATTATGAAACCTTTAGACCTATAATATTCCCAAAAAAGATTTTCAACAACCTGGCAACCCCAAAAGTGTTCTCATTAATTGCTTGTAATTATATTTTATTATATTAATGAACGATCCATTAGTTAAAACTTATAAATCCTTTAAAGCAGGGGTCAAGATTGATTACAACTAACTGCGCGTGTTGTTTTTCTCCCTTGTTAAACAAATTGATTATAAGGACACTTCTGAATGTCCTTCAGAACTCTTCAAAGTAAAAGCTCTCAATAAACTCGACATAAAGCATTGCTGCAAAATATGTTCTGCCGCTTTTATTTAGGAGGCACAATCACTTAAGAGGAAGAGATTGTGTGAGTAACTGTATTTGTCCATTTCAGCACTAGCCGCTATCAGTTTATTTATTTTTTTATTTCTCTGCCATCAAAGCAATCTGACCACAGGCCAGATATTATTGCTGGCGGGCCGGTCCTGTCCCGCGGGCCGCCTATTGCTGACCACTGCTTTAAAAGGTGTATTATTGGTGCGTGTAACAACTTGTTAATTTACTTTTACAAAACAATGAGGAATGCTTTTGAACCAAGTATATTTGATAACTAAAAATTAATTTATTGACCAGTAATGAAGTCATAGCTTCCAACTCGTAAACCATTTTTATAAGGTGCCTTATTAATTAGAAGGTAGTACCAAGAAGTTCCTTAGGTGTGTTTATTAGCAAGAACTCAACTTACATACAGAACATAACTGCTCTCAGTGAGTCTCTGCCCACGCCAATTTCACATCTTCCTGTCTAAACTTGCATTTTACTGTGAAATCTGTTGTGTTTTAACATTCGTCAGTGTTTGAATGCTAACACAATGTCACCTACTAAACTGAAGGATTTAAGGTTCTCAGACCGTCATACCAATTCTGTTGTAACATGTATATTAATAAAATGTGGTGATCATTATTGTGTCTGCTGTCTGCCTCCAACAGGAAAGTTCCCAGGTACAGTGGATTTATGGGCATGTGGAACATCATCTAATCCTAATTAATCATCCCAATCATCTTTTTTAAATTTACCCTCTTTACTAATCCTAATACCTGTGACAATAGGCAACACTTTATTTTGGAAAATCACTCGTGTCAACGAGTCAGCTGGCTGTCAACCAGAGCTGTCTCAACAGATTAGAATGGAAGAAACATGTCAATATCAACAGGACAGATAGAAACTGAGTTATTCTGGTTTGAAGAATGAGTTTATGTTGCTTATCTTCACCCACACTTTAACCATCACGACATTCTTTATGTGCCTCTTTAAAGGATCATTTCTGTATTTTTAAACCTGGGCCCTATTTCACATATTTTGGGGTAAAAATGATTTGTAGGTAGAAAAAGGTTTTGGAATCCGTGCTGTCGATGGCTTCAGCTGGCAGCCTGCAACATATTCCTTCAAGGCAGTTGTGCAATTTAAAGTAGCATCCACAAAAAGTGCTTTGTTTTGCCAGCGACAAGCTTAGACTGTGATACCAGGTGTCTTACAACATCATGGAAAGAATCCCTCCGAGTGACACCCCGGTGAAGTCTCCCTGGAGGAAAATTCGCGCTTTAAAATCATCATGAGAGGCGAGTTTTTGCAGGAAGACGCCGGTGGACACGAGGGAGAGGAGTTCTTGTGTATGTAGCTAGCAAGACTTTTATTTCCCAACGCTACTCCAACACATCAAACTCCTCTTTCCATCTCGGACTTTCATTTCCACTGTCTTCCCGCAAAAACTCGCCTCTCACAAGATTTCAGCGCGTGAACTTTTGTTGTGCGAGACTTCAGTTTCCTGTTAAAAACAAAGGGGGTCACCAGGAGTCCCTCGTGGGGATCTTTTCCATGATGTTGTCAGACACCTGGTAAAACAGTCGGAGCCTTTTGCTGGCAAAAAGAAGCACTTTTTGTGGGAGCCATTTTGACGTTGCAGCCACTGCAGTCGGTTCAGCTGGTAGATGAAGCATCTGCTACGCGGATAAAAAAAAAAAAAATTCTAATTACTAATCATTTCAACACAAAATATGTGAAAATAGGGCCCAGGTTTAAAATGAACAAAACTATCCTTTAACTTTAAGGTTAATAGAAAAGCTCTGTGCATCCATTACAGCTATTTGAAATATGACTAGCCTAGCTTAGCATACAAATGAGGGGAAACTGCTAGCTTAGCCTCCATCAAAACTAAAACTAAAATTAAAATATAGACCTTTCAATAACTCCAAATAGATCCGATTTACATGTTGAATCTTGTTTATTGAACAGGTGTAAAACTAGAAATGTAAAAAGGAGACATTATGGTTTCAAACACCGGCTGCAGGAAGCACCTCAACAGTCCTGAAACCACAGTGTTATTATGTTATGGTCTGTCCCAGCTCTACTGTCAACTAATCCCAGCTGACTACAGGATGAACTGCTGATTGGCGTGATAGCTCACTCAATACAAGGCAAATCAAATAGATTTTGAGTTGTTTGAATGGAACTCCGCTAGCAGTGTCCTCCTGCTTCTAGTATTTATGCTAAGCTAGGCTTAACACGTCCTGGACCTACAGTACAATACAATATCACTGTACAAAATATTTGTATTACATTGCCATCTCTAGTTCCCAAAATGCTTTTTTTGCCACACTGACATACAGGTGGTGGTCACAACTAATCATTTATATAGTCAGTTAGAGGCTGAAGCTAGAAGATTGTCTGTTGAAACTGCCCTTGTTGAGAGTCGACTGAGAAGGCTTAACAAAATAAAGTGTCATACCTAATTAATATCAAAGGGTTAAATTGGGATTTTATGTTTGGAGGATGGAGGGTCCCAATGTGGCAGGTACAAACCCTTGTGTAACATCAGCAGTGACGGGCTTTTTGAAAAAATATAGCTTTTTGTGGCATGATTGAGCCAAAAAATGTACATACATGTTCAAATAAACAGTTAATTGATTTCACTATTAAAGAAATATATATATATACACACTCACCTAAAAGATTATTAGGAACACCTGTTCAATTTCTCATTAATGCAATTATCTACTCAACCAATCACATGGCAGTTGCTTCAATGCATTTAGGGGTGTGGTCCTGGTCAAGACAATCTCCTGAACTCCAAACTGAATGTCAGAATGGGAAAGAAAGGTGATTTAAGCAATTTTTAGCATGGCATGGTTGTTGGTGCCAGACGGGCCGGTCTGAGTATTTCACAATCTGCTCAGTTACTGGGATTTTCACCACCATTTCTAGGGTTTACAAAGAATGGTGTGAAAAGGGAAAAACATCCAGTATGCGGCAGTCCTGTGGGCGAAAATGCCTTGTTGATGCTAGAGGTCAGAGGAGAACGGGCCGACCGATTCAAGCTGATAGAAGAGCAACTTTGACTGAAATAACCGCTCGTTACAACCGAGGTATGCAGCAAAGCATTTGTGAAGCCACAACACGCACAACCTTGAGGCGGATGGGCTACAACAGCAGAAGACCCCACCGGGTACCACTCATGTAGCCATCCTCTGCTGGCTACTTCCAGCAGGATAATGCACCATGTCACAAAGCTCAAATCATTTCAAATTGGTTTCTTGAACATGACAATGAGTTCCCTGTACTAAAATGGCCCCCACAGTCCCCAAAGTATTTATTCACCAACCCCACATTTCTAAAGAATGCTTTCAGCACCTTGTTGAATCAATGCCACGTAGAATTAAGGCAGTTCTGAAGGCGAAAGGGGGTCAAACACAGTATTAGTATGGTGTTCCTAATAATCCTTTAGGTGAGTGTACATCACAGTAATACAAGTATGTGTGGTCAAAAATGGTTAATCAGTTATATTCTTCTAAATCAAGACATCTGGTGTCATACTAATGTATTCAAAAGCTGGCAGTGTAATTGGCTCAGAAACATAGATTTGAATGTCGTCAGCAAGACATTGAGAATTTGTGTCATTACTTGAAAGTGTGTGTGTGTGTGTGTGTGTACACAAAAAAAGCAGTAGACCAAGTACTACGCCCTGTGGGACACCACATGCAGGAACAAGTAACAAATTAGATCGAAGGCAATTAACAAACCAAGTTTACTCAACGCATTCTCACTCCCAACTTGTTACAACGGTCGTTTTTCGACGCTTAGGGCTACGTGGTCAAGTTATCTCGTGTTGATAAGAGGTGTAATACTAGCCATTAGAAATACTGTACGTATTCAGGAAAGGCCATCACTACTTTTACAGGACTTTTTATTTATGTAGTTTTCAATGCAAGTAATGGTAGTAGAGTAATACTAAATACCCATTCTTCAATTTGAGAGTGTTTCTCTTGGTCTAGTATTTATTCCATAATTGCTAATATCCAGAAAAGAAGAAATCTGAGTAAATACACTGTATTTAGTGCTCGATTTAACCACATTTTTATGACCGGAACAAGGCTTTGCTTTGCTCAGCAGGCAGCTGGTGATCTCTAATGGGTTTGTTTGTTGGTGAATAAATACTTTACAATGTCTGGTGGTTGGCTCCAGTCTGCTCAAAGTTGTTAGGCTGGAGAGTTTTCAGCTAGCTGGTTATACTAATGGAAACATTTGAAAGTGCTTTTCTTCGTTCACTAATTAACTAACTAAATGTCTTTTTGGTGTCCCTGGGGCAATTCTGAAGGTAAATCACTAATCGACATGGGATAAAAAGCATGATTCCTGGGTATATTGTAAACAGTCTAAATCAAGGTTGTTGTGCATGTTTGGATCTATGGGGAAACTTCTTGTCAAACTGGTAATTTTAGGGGGAAATATGCTAATATAAAAGCTAACTGAGGGATGTTTCAGTTTTGGAAGAACTCAGATTCTTAACTTAAGTAAAAGTAACAATACAACAATGAAAATATACTGAACTTCAAGGAAAGTGTCTGCATTTGAGCAAAAGCACATAAATATTATGTCATGTCAATGTTACAACAGCATTTTAATGTTGAAGCTGCTGGAGATTAAACTAGTTTTAACTACTTTCTATAGACTTAGCTAGTTTTAACTACAATATAGTGAGCTAGTTTTAAATAATTTTATATACTGTTAGCTAGTTTTAAATTTCTATACAGTTACCTAGTTTTTAATTGCTTTATATACAGTTAGCTGGTTTTAAATAATCTATACTGTTAGCTAGTTTTAACTACTTTATGTACTGTGGGCTAGTTTTAACTACAATATAGTGAGCTAGTTTTAAATAATTTTATATACTGTTAGCTAGTTTTAAATTTCTATACAGTTACCTAGTTTTTAATTGCTTTATGTACAGTTAGCTGGTTTTAAATAATCTATACTGTTAGCTAGTTTTAACTACTTTATGTACTGTTGGCTAGTTTTAACCAGTGTGGCCAACTTGGTGACTTTGTCACTTGATTTAGCGGTTTTATATCTAAAAAGGTTGATAAATTTTTCAGGGAAAAAGTGAGAAATGTACATTACCATTCATTCACATGTGTGCTTCACGGCTCTTCTGCGAACAGCACACGGGTCTCTCTCTTTTAGAGCTTATGTGTTTGTTCAAGAAAATGGATCCATGGTGAGGTGGCAGTGATGTCCATAAAGCTCCTAGTTAGCAGATAGTGTAATAAGATATCCGACAGCTGCAGAGAATTGCAGACAACAACTCTTAGACTGTTGTACTTTGTGACTGATTTATTACCGACATTATCTGTAAGCGCATGGAAGAATTTATATTTTGCATAAACTCGTAGCAATACCAGTTATAAGACTTAATACCAATGACAAACATACATTTCCTAATCAGAAACTGTTGCAGCTAATTACAAAGTGCGGACATATTGCAATTATCCGCAGAAGACACCGTCGCCTCATTGAAATAAGTCTGCAGGTATTTCTGATGATCTATAAAGAGTAGGACAGGACTGAGCCTACAAATGGCGGTTGAGCAATCAGAGTTTGGGCTAAAAGTGTACAAGGGCGGGTTTTCAATTTCAATACTCCTCTCCTCCCCCGCCTACTTTCCCTCTGCGCTCCAAGTGGCCTGGGTACAACTCGTGCTGTTTCGTAATACCAAGGGCTGAGGGGAAGTGCATGAAGGGAAGTGGAACCACAAATGAAAAGCAGCCTTTTTCTCAGAATCTCAGGATTAGGGTGTTTATAGCTTGTAAAAATGTAACTAGTTAGTTTGAGCTCTTCCTTCCCTTTTTATTTTTAAAAAATGTTTTACTTTTTTCCTTCAAATAAATGATGTCCCTGTAGTGAGTACTATGCACTTAGTTACTGTCCATCTCTGGGCTGTCTCCACAGCTAGGCTACTTTAGCTTCAGTATTGTTTGCCAAAAACAAAGACACAATCGCTGTCAACCCTGTTTCGATCCAAGACTGTCAAGATAAATCCGGCTGGGCAAAGTTAAGTGAAATGACATTTATAACACAGTTTAACCTCTGCTGAGGTGCCCTTAAGCAAGGCCCTTAAACAAAACTCATCCGACTCTAACTGTGTGAGTGTTCCTGAGAAAATACGTACCTAGATAAGTAAAGGTTTAGATCATATAAATTGCAAAATTCTGCCACTCCCCTGTGGAGAGAGAGCTGCTTATTCTCCTCTCCTCCTCCTTATGTGTTGACTTGCTGGTGTTTTAGTAATCAACCTTTTCTCTTTGTTTGTTGTGTTGAGGTATGAGAATTACACCTACCGGGCATTAACAAGTGTGGGTCTGGGAAACTCTCCCGACAACATGCAGCAGTACGTTTTCATCTACAGGTGAGACACAGTGTGTAGTCCAGGAAGAGAGACATACACACCTGGATATTGTTCACTGCAGGAACTCCTCATGTGCCATTTATATTAAATTACTAAACAATAAAATTGACAATCAGTGAAACGACATTATATATATTTTTGTATATAGTACAAGTAGTGTTTCAGTAAAATCCTTCCAGTGTGTCGGGGTTCCAGATCTGAGTATGCAGCCTTTTAGCTTCTTTTTTAGCTCATCAGTAAATGACAACGTAACATCCCTCTACTCTGGATTATTTCTTTGCTGCTGGTTAAATCCACCGTAACACTTCTCCTTCTTCTGAACCTCTTCTCCGCTCCAAACAGGACCGACACGGTGAATGTGACCGATCAGCATCAGTACAGGAAGGCCCAGTCCTTCCTCAGGGAGCCGTTCGTCGTGAAGTTCCACAGCGAGAAAACTGGTCCGTGGAGACACACAACCCTTGTATCTATCATGCAATCTCATCCTCCCTTTGTTCCTCCTCAATTTTTCCTTTGCTGTTCTTGTTTTATTTCCCTTCTTTCTGTTCTGCAGAAATCAAGGACTTTATTTTGGTTCCTCTGGACTCTGATCATGATCGGGCCGTCCAGGAGATGGACCGGCTCTATGACGTATTTCTGGAAGTCACCAAGAAATGGAACAACACGGTGAGGAAATGAAAAGCAGTTTATAGGAAGGGAGCTGCAGCTTTTAGCTACCTAGCACCATCCAACTAACTTCCTTACCTCTGGGCGGCTGAATTCACTACATGCCTTCCTAAAAATATGCAGCTTTGCATAGTATTGTGTTTAGCTAAGGTGGAAGGACTCATGTGTCCTTCCACCTTAATTTAGTAGACAACGTCCCTGTAGACAGGTGTGTCGGATAAAAAAAACTCTGACTGTGAATTAACCAAAAAGTGTGTGTGTGTGTGTGTGTGTGTGTGTGTGTGTGTGTGTGTAGAATGTGATGTTCCTGGGAGATTTCCACGCCAGCTGTGGCTACATGACCCGAGCCAACAAGAAAAACATCCGACTGTTCACCAATTCTAAATTTACCTGGCTGATCGGAGACAGAGTTGACACCACCGTCACCAACCAGGCCAACTGTGCTTATGACAGGTACAAACTACAAAGAACAATCAACCCCATACATTTAATTAAACAAGTTATTAAAGTGTATGTGTGTTTGTGTTAAAAAAGTTAAAATATATTGAATATTAAAATAAATAAATAAATAAAACGGTAAGTGTGTGTGTGTGTGTGTGTGTGATTAAAAATTTTTTTAAATAAAATGAATAAATAAAACAGTAAGTGTGTGTTTAAAAAAAAAAATAAATCTCTCTCTCTCGATTTTGGGTTTTCTTTAGCATTTATAGTTTTTGTTTTAGTTTTTTTGTTCTATTGAATTAAGTCATCTTTCTCCTTCTGATACTAGTAGTCTGATACTTTCATCATTTTAAACTCTGGATTCATCTGCATCTTTGCTCCAATGGTTTTTTTTTTATTCATAAAAATCATTCTAGACGGTTTCGACAATCGACCTGAAACTTTGGCAGGATCATCTACAGATGTCGCTGATCAAAAGTTATCAATCTGGGTTTTTTTTCCATAAATTTTTACTTTTGTGTCTTTACGCACAATTTTACATAAATGCCTGTAAATCAAAATTGGCTAAAGCTATTGTTGCCAAACGTGATTCAGATGCTTGTCCCGAGTTTCGCTGAGCAGTCCTGGGATTTGTCTTCCACTAGGGGGCACTACACTTGTAAAAAAAGTTTATACCTCGCTGGATTTGTACAAAATTCGGATTGTACAGTCTAGGGTCCCAACTCATTTGATTCATAAAATTTGGTAATGATTGCTCAAAGTGGGCGTGCATTTCTCATTCCAAACTTTCTAAGAAAATCCTCCGTACGTCCTAGAGAGCTGAAATATCTTCAGCACATCCACTGATATGTGACTAACGTTTGCCTTACTGCAACCTATGGTCAATTCAGAAGTCAGTCACTCTATATTTTTCAGAATATGCTAAATCAATCAACATCTATATCTCCACAAGACTTTCTTCAATCGCTACAAAAACACAGACATTCTCTAGATGGCCGATATCACGTGCTTCAAAGGGTTTTCAGATCGGTCAAACGGTGAGTCTGCAGTGATATTCAGTATCTTGCTAAAACTTGTACAGTTTGCACAACATTTTCTTTTTTGCTCAGTTGTGGATCAAATGCCATCCGAATCACTGACAGCACACCAAAAACAAGCAGAATGATGCGTGATTTTTTTCTCAGAATTTTCTCACAAACATCTTGACAGTTGTCTTTAAGTTTAAACTGACAAAAATATCCAGGTCTGGCACATGTGACGTCACTACCTCAACCTGTGAGAGGTGTGTGTGGAAACAGCCTCTCAGTCAGTAAGTCACCTACTCCAGAGATCTGAAGTCCCAGGGTTCAAATCCCCAGGTGACTGAGTCAGACTTGCTGACAGCGGGGGTGTTTAGATCATAGTGAGTCTAAGGTCTCCATTTTATTTGGATTGAGTGACACTTTCTTCATAATTTTCTCTGCCTAAAAGTGTATGCGCGGCTTAAACTTTAAACCTTTTGAAACACAAAATGTTGCAGGGTGGTTGAACATTTCACTCAGTAGCCAGGTACATATAAATGACAATCTCTGATCTCAAGGTGATGTGTAAAAATAAAATTTGCGTTTCGCCAATTATCTCAAAATATCCAAATTTTCATCACTATAATCTCAAGTCATCTGCATCTGTTCTGTTTCTGCGACTTGCTTGGATGCCGATGTTTGATTGTTGTTTTTGTTTATTTGAGCACCAGATTTCAGCTCGTGACTTTATTCTTTGTGTCTGTCAGGATCGTAGTGCATGGGCGACCCCTTCTGGAGGCGATCCGTCCGTTGTCTGCGAAAGTCTTCAACTTTGCCAAAGAGTTCAAACTCACCAAGACAAGGGTACGTCTGTTTGTTTCTTTTACATTTGACATTTCCTTTTATTTGCATTTTGAACCATGTTAGCTGCAAAGCTTTATGGATGGTGATATGTGGGTCTGTTAACCTGGGCATACGCTGCACGACTTGAGCCCGATTCTGACCCGATTGTTGAGCCGCACGACTCACTTTATAGTCTTTATAGTCACTATATAGTAAATACAACTTTGTCTGGCGTTGTTTGCTGTGCCGTGTACTGCGGGGATCGAGTAAGTAAGTATACAGTAAAAAATAGCTAACTTACCTCGCGTTCTCTCTCTGCAAAATTAACATGCTATGCTGTCCACATTTCCCCGGCCACCCTGTCCATTGTTGCTGCCTTGTTAGCATTTTTCAAGCAAACTGCATGCTGCTTTCCATTTACCTCAGAAGTCAGAGCTGGGAATGACGTCACGCCTGAGTTGACCACGTTCCAGTCATAAAGTTCAGAAACCTCGCTCGGTCAGCAGTTGTTTACAACTTAGCCATTGTTACGAACGTATTTCACTGCACTTACGCATACTTAAAGGAGACCTATTATGCTTTTCCTCATTTTATGACCTATCTACAATGTTATAATGTTGAAATCACAATGAGCAAAAACCTCAGGTTTCCTCCTGTTCTGAACGCTCTGTTTTCAACTGCTTTTTCTACCAACGGCTCCGTAATACGACACATGGAGCCAGTCGGAGCTGCTGTTCCATATATGGTCATTTGCTCCCACAGCAACGCTCAGTCTGCCTGTTCTGCCCAGCAACAACAACAGCCTGGTAACATGCTTCAGGTCTTGGCCAATCAGAAGAAAGTAGACTTTGAGAGGGGTGGCCTTAAAGAGACAGGAGCATTTACAGCTTGTTTCAGACAGAGACTGAAATGAAGGTCTTGATGGAGAGCCAGTATAACAAAATTAAATATTTTTTGCACTTTGAATCATGCAAAGCTGCTATACAGGCGTCACAGAACTATAATATAGGACTGGAAAAGCAGTATAATAGGTCTCCTTTAAGCTACATGTCCACAGAAAGCAGTTGGACAGCACTTTGTGTACGACAAGTCACAAGTACACAAAGTGCTGATAAACAATATACACTACAGCTTTCACAAACGTTTGATTGGTTTCAGGACACATCATAGCACAGAAACTGCCCTCATTAAAATCCCAAATGACCTTCTCATGGCAGCTGACTCTGGCCATGTCAGCATCTTAATTCTTCTCGACATCTCTGCAGCCTTCGACACAGTCTCCCACTCCATTCTTCTCATTGACCTCTCCAAACTCATTGACCTCACTCGTATTCTTGGTTTCAATCCTATCTCACCAACCGGCAACAATAAATCACCCTTAAGGGCATTGCTCTGAATTGGCGCCAGTCTCACACGGCGTGCCTCAAGGATCAGTGCTTGGCCCACTACTATTTAATATCATGCTACCTCTTGGAATGATTAACCGGAAACATGGACTACACGTCCACTGCTACGGTGATTACACCCAGCTCTACATCAGCACTAAATCTACTACTCCCCTTCCACCACTACCGCTTATCAATTGCCTGAAGGACATAAAGAACTGGATGGACAGTGACCTCCTCAAACTGAACAAAAACGAAACAGAACTCATGGTGTTTGCCCTGCATTCACTTCTCAAAAAGGTTGAGATCACACTGGACGTGGATGGCTGCTCAATCTCTGCATCCCCTCAAGTACCCACTCCTTCATCACCTCCCAACTTGACTACTGTCACGGTATCTTGTTCGGTCTGTCCAGCAAGGCTACTGACAGACTCCAGTGTGTCCACAACTCTGCGGCTAGGATGCTCACCCACACAAAACTTGGATTCCACATCACTCCCATCCTGAAGAAGCTTCACTGGCTGCCATTTAAGTCCCGGATCAAATTTAAAATCCCTTCTCCTGATGTACAAATCTCTCCATGGACTTGCACCTCACAGATCTACTCCATCCCTACAATCAGTCACGGTCCCTGCGGTCCTGGATGGGTTGTGTTGACATGTGGTTCAGACCTTCGGGTTTCCCTCCGGAACAATTGTAATAACTTGGGCGATCATCTGGTCTAGGGATGGGGATCGTTAATTTTTATTGATATTGAGACTGCTTAACGATACGATTCTTTATCGATACTTTAATATTATTTAGTGATGGTTATTTGGTAAGACCAGACCCAACGGGCATGAGGTAGGCCTGCACGGACTGTGTGAGGAAAATATGTGCGATATCGTGATATATTGAGATGACATATCACTTGCGATAAACATATATTGAAGTGTACACATTAGCTGCCTGGTTTTTTTTAATTTAATATTTTAAATACAGCTAAATGTTGTTTCTAATGCAGCAACATTAATGTTTACAACAGCAAAGTAACTCAATAACTTTATCTGACATCACAAGTACTGAGTGATGTTTAGAAAGAATAACACTAGTCTGTATCAGTCCCTCCTCGTCTCTCGCTGCCTGCAGGTAACGTTGCAGGTAGGACGAGCGGCTGGTTTGTCTCAGCCAGCAGCTGAGTTTTTAAGACTACAGACTAGTCTGTGCTCCAGACATTTCTATTTAGCTTGTTTTTAACATTTGGCTAATGCCAAGCTAGCGTTAGCTGTGCTTGTATAAAACATACAGGATGAGATACTGAGGACAGAGATAATTAAATTTACCCTTTATACATGTTTAACGCTACCTTACAGACAGGTGTATTGATAAAGTATTGTCTTTTTACTTGTAAAGTTTTTATTGAACGTACTTACTGTAACGAGCGTAGCTGTCATCAACTAACGTTACAGTAGTTTGGAGCTAATTTAACCCTCACCATATTCCACTGCGACGGCGCCGCCTCTCGCTCTGCTGCTGCTGTGTATGATGATTTTCTTATCCATTGCGCATCAGATTTGACGCTCAAGACATAAGGTTACATTGAGTTACAACGACATACAAGTCTCGACAGCAGTATCGATAAGCTCGAATCTTATTGATTTTCGGGTTTTGAGAAATTTTGAAACCGGGTCTCAACATGTTAATGTGTCCAACACTTTGTTTTATGACCAAATACCTGCAGATCTAATGACGTGCCCATCAGCCTCAGCACTAGCCAATCAGCAAGAACTGACTTATCCATCTCGTCAATGTTTCAGTCGCTGCCATAGAAGCTGTGAGGAGCAGTTAACTTATTGTTTGTGTACAGCTGTAAACATCTAATTGTCATGTAATCATCTTCATTTTTGTAGCCCTTATTCATAATCCCGCCAACAAAGCTCTCATTGGCTCTGTTTTGTTTTTTTTAGCCAGGGAAAACGAGCACAACACCAGACATATTTAAATTGCTGATTTAAAAAAAAAGAGATGTGAGCTGAAACTGACCCTGTCGTTTTTATTGATCTCGTGTTAACTCACAATAAACGTTTTAGTCCTCCTTCCTGCTTGACTGAAACCTGCCATGTTTGTGCTCGGCCTGTGCGGATGTGTAAAACCGGCACAGACACCACAGTAAAGTTTATTCAAACAAGATGGCTGCATCCTCAATAATGCTGAGGACAAAAAGAAAGAGGCCATGTTACCTTCTGTAGTGCTACTATAAATGGGGGACAAACATTTCTGACCTGCCAGATATCCATTTGATCGTCCGAGAGCCAGATTGTTCAGCGTTCAGGTGAATAATCGGGCGTCGTAACCTTAAACTTCTCGTCAAACGACAACCGCCGTTAGTCAGGGGCGACCAATTCAGGGTTAAAATTTGCCTTAATCTTTGAACTATGCGCCCGGCTACAGAGGACTGAGGTCAAGCTGGTAAAAGAAGCAGAAACTGCATCATTCTTCTTTAAACTTTCACCTTTTCTTCCAAATGTGTGGCATTTGTTTAAATTCAAAGTGCACATATAAACTTTCGATGTTTGACTCTGTGCTCTGTTGCTTTTGTCTGCCAGGCTCTGACGTTAAGTGACCACTTACCTGTGGAGGTGAGACTAAAGAGCTCCGCCCTTCTGCTTCAGGCCATGCCCCTCCTGATCCTCCTCAGCATGTCGGCGATCGTCCAGTCCTTCCTGTCCGCTCTGTGATCGTCTGCTTGAGTCTTGGGGTGTAAATCCTCTAAAAGCCTTATTTTTTTGTTTTTTTTTGTTTTTTTAATCCAGACAGTCTATTCGCCTGCACTCATCAATAAAAGGAGTGATGAGCTTTCTTTTAACGTGGTTTGACCCACACAGATTTTTAGTCAGTTCACCTGGATCACGGTCAAATGACCAAAGTAAAGTAAAAACAACACACCTGTTTTCTGGCTGATAAATGCTTTATTATCTCCTTAGAATATCGAGATGACTCGTGCTTTTTGGGGTGCTCATTTATTTTTTCAGTCCAACTTTATTTACCTTGTTCTCTCCAGATATCAAACCATTATTATTTTAAGATAACGAATCATAGCAGTAAGATTTTACTTCTTCTCTGCTTCGTCATTTCTGTTCTCTTCAGAGAGGCCGAAGGAAAGAAGCTGGAGATCCTAAAGAGAACGATCGCATTTAAGTCCCGATGCCACAAAAACATGTTTGATATATTTAGATAAATATGTACAAAGTTTTAGAACACCTCCCATTTTTCTAGTTTGTATGTAAATCTAAGTAGCAACGTCTACGCCACCAAAACAGACATTTCCAGATCTAAAATGATCAATTAAATGAAGTTTTGTTCATTATTTCAATGTAGGATTAGCCGATGACCAGCTGCTCCGTCTTCATTCATTAATATTATATATAATATAGTAAAAATAAGACCTTCATCTGATCTGTACTGTAGAAATGTGTTATTTCCTTCCACTGCTTCAGAATAACTTGTTAACTCATTACTTGATCCCCAAAGATATCCCTGTAATTTACATTATTTCTCTTAAACTTTACCTTCTTTGGTTATTCTGCAGCAGTGGAAGAAAATAAAACACATTCCTACAGTAAAAACCTTGGAACAGCCTGTTATTACACCCTCACAACCTTTATTTTTACTATATTATATAGAATATTAATGAAGGAAGACGGAGCAGCTGGTCATCGATTGATCCTACAGTGAAATAACGAACTAAACTCCTTCATTTAATTGTTAATTTTAGATTTGAAAATGTCTGTTTTGGTGACAAACGTTTTTAACTTTGCTGCTTACTTTGGTACCATTTAAGGTTTTTCACTGGACTTGAGCTACTTAGATTTCAAAACAAACTACAAACATGGGGATCTTATAAAACTTTCGATAGGTTGTGTATAGAGGAGGCTTTTATAGCTGAAAGATTAAAATTGGTCTGACTAAAAAGCAGTGGTGCTCAAGTGTTTTAAACCATCAGATGGCACACTGATAACTGAAGTAGAGGCGTCGGGATCTGTCTGATCCAATCGTACGTCCGCTTCAGTTATTAATCAGCACGTCCGTGTGTTGTGGGAAAAGAAAAGTTGACACAATCGATCACCTCGGCGCTGCAGGGCAGAAACCCGGCTGAAGATAGTCTGACAATCATCCGCTGGACACAGTAGCTACCTGCTGGAGTCTGCAGAGTTGAAGTTGGTTTAAATGTTTGTATTGGTGACTTTTAAATCAAAGATGTCACTAGATTTACACTCACATGGCAGATTTTATGCTTCATGCCCACAGTAAAACCTCCTTCTGGTGCCATTTAGAAGATGCCAAATACTTTTTTAATTTTATATTAACAGTAATAATGGAAGAGAAGATGCGCCTGTGCAAAGAGTCTAAATTAATTTGTGTTTATTAATTTTTTAGCAAGAACAACTGAGTAGTAACTGTGTTACACCTCTTTTAGCAGGTGAATCAGTGTACTGTTGTTAATTTAGGTACTATTTCCTCATCATTCTGTTTTTTTTTAGTAGCCGCCTCAGGTCTGTCCCACTCTGTACAGAAACTGATGTAAATATCTGCAACATGTCAGGATATATTGTAGGACAATCATTCATTCATGTGTTTTTAATGTTCAGTAAAGTTATTTTGAAATTAAAATGCTTAAGATGTCGTCATCATTACACACAATCCTCCACACAGGTTTCTATTAAATGATTTTTAATCCTTTCTGTAGTTTATTCACAGCTTCGTCTGGCACTGAATACTTTGAGTTGAAGAAATAAAATTATTATTGCTGATGAACAAACCCTCACCACTAGGGGTCACCACAGAGCCAACAGGATTAGTGTGTAAAACTACTTTAGAGTTTATTAAATGACCATATCAGAAGTTTTGAATCCGTTACAGGCTACTTCACACATTCACAGCTAAACATGCTGCTGTTTTATACATCTGAATTAGGGACAGACTGGGAGTAAAACTACTACTTTAAAAAGGCTGCAGAGCACGCACTGAGATTGTCATGATTGAACCATCTCACATCACATTAAGCCTCGACATAAAAATATCCACAATCCTCTCTGAGACAGAGAGCTGTCTAACTGCTGCTCTGGGTCAGCTGGCTGGCTTTAAAAAAAACCTCTCCAAACATAGAACGTAAACTAAGAGAGCAGCAACCTGGATAAAAAAATAAATAATATAAATGAACTAACAAAAACACAGCAGCAGCTGCACCGTTTCATATCAAGAGAACGAAGGCAACGCAATAAATAATACTGCGTGGCTTTACGTTTAAACCAGACTGTTTCAGTGTGTTGTCTAGTAAGAGGTGAAGTAGGAACCTCGTCAGTGAGCATCTTTTCTAGCAAATCACTAAAGACACATTCTCCCACACAAAATGTGATTTTGAGGGAAAGGATTGATTTGTTTTATCAATGGCAGACATTAAATAAAATTAGCTAATTTACATATGTAGATGTCTAAAACATTTATACGTGTGGAATGACGAGACAAAAACAATCAAATGAAAATGTTTAGTTTGGCTAAATAAAAGGACACGACAGTAAATCACCGATACTGAAGTGATTTATTTCCCACAAAATCCCCACAGGACAGCGAACCTCAGACATTCAGAGCTTTACTAACGTTAGGCAGCAGATTTTAGATTCTCCACCAGCCTGTTTGAACACACAGTCACTTTACTCTTTAGCTCAGTTCTTTCTTTCTGGTACATTTATGAAACAGTAGCTGACCAACAGCATTTGCATTTCACTTCATTTTGATTCTGACCACACGTTGTATTAACACATTTAGACACATATCTACCGTTCAGCTGCACTCTCTCTGGATTTACTGATTTATTGATCTGTTTTTTACATCACATACATTTGGGGTTTTTGAGGGCAGCTGCTTTGGATGTGAGTGTTTTTCTTTCCGTCTGCAGGCGCTGCTGTGGTTCAACTTGTTCCACCAATGAAGAAGACAGCAAGTTCCCTCACTGCAGTGATTTTCTATTTTTGTGAAGATGTGTCACACTTCAGCTAAACATGCACACTGGTGCCTGGCTGGTTTCACTTATCTCAGTCCTAAGGAAGCCGTTTGCTGCTCAGCCTCCCGGTGTGACTGCAGAGTGTCTGCGAGACAAGTTTGACTTGTTTTATAAGCATCCAGTAAGGAAACCGTGTTTGATGACAGCCATGTTCAGACAACGCTCCCAACTTCCTGAATAGGAGACTTGAAAAGTAGTTTTAAAAGAACTTTTGCCAGTAGGTGTAGCTGTGGCTATATTTAATTTTAATAAAAAAACATTTCCCTCCTCAGTCTTTTCCTCTTCTCTGCAACACACTTTGTACTTCCTTTAAGGGTTGTTAGATGGCAAACAGCGCGACACAGATGAGCAGGTGACTCGATGCTTCACTGCTTTTCTGCCTTTTAGGGGTGAATATTTGCTGGTTTTCTTAGTCTTCTATGATATTAAACTAAATGTATTTGAGCAGCAGCAGCACTTATGAAGTCTGAGGGGCAGACAAAAATTAAAAGTTAGATTTGTGCACACAAAATAGGTAAACATTCACTCAGAAATATGAGAGAGAAAGAAAGCAGATGACCCAAAACCTCAGAACCTGTTATGTTACGCCCGGCCAAGGGGAAACCTGAGCGCAACATGATGTTTCCTCTCTTTTCCCCAGAAATCATCAAAGTACCACAGAATATTCAGTCTGTTAATTACCTAACAGAGTAAATACAAAAAGAAAATGAACAAATACTTAGCCTGACTCCCTGGCCAGAGGGAGAGAACAATATTCAAAATAGAAGAAGACATACTTTATTATTGTTATTAGTATACACATGGAGAGACGTCAGAGTGACGGAGCTGCCACTCAGTGCTGCATCCCCGACACGGCGAGAACTGAAGTTTGCGGACGACACCACCATCGTTTCATACAAGGATGAGACTTCATATCATTCCTAATTCATAATCTTGCAGAGAACAACCTACTGCTCAACGTCAGCAACACCAAGGAGCTGATCGTTGATTTCAGGAAGAAGGAGATAAAGACACACACTCCTGTCTACATCAGTGGAGCTGAGGTGGAGCAGGTGAACAGTTTTAGGTTTCTGGGAATCAGCATCACAGAGGAGCTGACATGGTCGAGTCACATCTCCACGCTGGTGAAGAAAGCTTAGAAGCGACTGGATTTCTTGAGGAAGCTTAAGAAGGCTAAATTCCTGTGCTAGGTTCTTCACAGAGGAGCAACAGAAAGCATCCTGACTGGGAACATCACTAAGATGGGATGTGCACGGCCCAGAACCGAAGGGCTCTGCAGCGGGTGATTAAAACTGCTCAGAAGATCATCGGTGAGGTGAGGAGCCTGCAGAGCCCAGAGGATCCTAAAGCACAGTACCCACCCTGCCACTGCTGCACCGCCAGACTGCAGAGCAGCTTTTCCCCCCAAGCTATCAGACTCTAAATCATCCTCAGCACTGCTCCACTGATTATAGCTTCTTTCTGTTTACCATTTTATGATGCTTTTGTATGACTGTAGGGTAGTTTGGGGTAAGACAGCCCCCCTAAGCTCAGTGTTTGCTGACACAAGAAAGAACATGTAATTTATTTTCTTGTATTTTGAGGATGGCTATGCCTATGGTAATATATTATAAAGTAAAATAAATAACTACAAATTAATTTGTGTTTAATTAAATTTATTTTTATTTTTTTTAGGGAAAAGGTATTTTCCCCAGCTTTTGGGGGTTAAACGACCCCCTCCCCAAATTTTACAGCCTGTTGTAATGTGACAAATAAACCTACCTTCTAACCATAATACAGACAGGGTTAGGAAACATGTGAGGTCATATTATGCTTATTGCCATTTTTCCCCTCTCCTTTATTGAGTTATAAACTGTTATTGTGCATGTAACAGGTCTGAAAAGTGAAAAAGCCCAAAGGGAGTTCCCATCTCCCACAGAAAGCTCTGAACTGACTGAAAACAGCTCGTTTGTAGTCCAGCCGCTTTGTGACTTCACAGGGATGAAAGCTAAACGCGCCTCATGTAACGCTCGCAAAGCGGCTACTCCGACACGCCCTCAGAAACAGCGAGCTGCAGCACACAGCTCTCCTCTCCCTTCCAAACACTAGCTACCCTCCAGGCAGTCAGTGGACATAAAGTTGTTCCTGTGATGTAGAGACAGAGCTCAGTTAAAACTTTATGGATACAGATTAATAACTCACCGCTCTGAAACTCTCGCTCCAGTCCATGTTGCCAAGCTGGTCGGCAACACGTACGGCTGAACCCGAGCTGTTTACCGGCTTCTCGCTGACCCGCCCTTCTCTGCTTCTGATTGGCTAGTAGTCCTTAACTAAGAACTGAGCATGTGCAACTCCCAACAAAGATCATTTAGAGACGAGATGTATCACTCCACAGCTAAAACGAAGCCTTCAACACAGGGTGAAAAGAGGAGCTGCAGCAATGTGCTGTATGACAAAAATATAACCATGTAAACCTGCTCTGGTACAAACCTCTGAATGAGATTATGAACCTGAAAATGAGCATAATACCACCTCTTTAAATATACAATTAATTAAATTTAGATTTAAGTAGAATTCAGTTGAGATAGTGCCAACAGACTCCGATACGGTAGGTGGCGGTATGCACCTTTAAAGTCGCCAACAAACAGAGAAGAAGAGGGAGATGTTTACGGTCCCCGGAATCCGCGGCGGAGTGACACCTCCTGCTCGCTCCCCGCCCCCTCTGTGCTCACTGCTTTAGGAAACGTGGCCTTAGCGAGTCTCCGGCTGCACCGTTGTAGATGAATGAGCGACAGCCTCAGCTTCCACCTCTATCCGGTCTACCAGTCTGTACCACAGCACCAGCACCGCCCGCGGTCCCCTGAAAGCCCGTGTCTGAAGAACCATGTCTGAGGCAGAACCAGTCCCGGACTCGGCCCCGGAGGCCGCCGCCGCTGCTATCCTGGACGCCCTGAACGCCACGGACTCCAACGGGACCGAGGTGCTCAACGTAACGGCTAAATTCGTGGCCACCCCGGAGGGCACGGCGCTGGCATACGGCAGCCTGGTGTTCATGGCGCTGCTGCCCATCTTTTTCGGAGCCCTGCGGTCCGTCACCTGCTCCAAATCTAAGGTAACTGCACCGCCCAGCTCCGTGAACGCACCTCGGTGATGCGGTTTCACTTCAGCCCGTCCGCCGTTAGCATCCGCCGGCTAGCTTGTTCAGCTAACGGCTAGCTAACCGGTGATTGTCAACCGGTCTAAAATGTCTTAAAATAATAAATTCCTCAACTTAAACACGGATAAAAGTCTAGGATGTATTTACATAACGCTTTAAAGTTATTACTGTCAACACAATTGTAAAAATGGCGGGTTTCCGTTCAGAAATTAGACCAAACGGACGTTAACGCGACAGCTGTTTGTTTTTTAACGGTTATTTTCTGTTACAAACGAGCCGTTTGATCTTTTATACGTCAACTAGTTTCACACATCTAATTAGTTTTATCCTCTGTTGTGTTTAAAGGCTGGTAATGTCCAGTTTTCAGGGCCTTTTTAAAGGGTCGAGAACAAAAGTATTGTTTACTTGTGTTTAGACTTCCAGTTGGTTTGTCCACTCGAACGGTCACCCAGGTGTTTCATTCAGGCTTCCGTACCCAGACGTGTGTGTTGTTTTTTTTAACCTGGCTGACGCGCCGTCGGGACACTTTCACAAAATCTCAATCAAACAAACAAAAACAGTAAATAAAGAGTTAAAAAAACAGACGACGAGCAAGAATAACTTTCTAAATCAATGTGTGGGATAAAACGGGTGGTAAGAGGAGGTCAGACTGCGTCAGGTGTACGTGGACAAGACAGTGGCCCTGTTTTGGGGTTTTTCTGTGGACATGCGCAGTTGTGGTGTGTGAGCTCACGGGAAAGACTCCTCTGCAGCGTGGAGCAGCTCAGTGTGATGAAAACAGGTAGGCGGTGGTGGGAGGAACTCAAGTACATTTACTGGCTTCCAGGCTGCAACTAATGATTGTTTTCATTAATTAATCTATACTTTATTTTCTCCATTAATCCTTTAGTAGTTTAGTCTGTTAAATGTTGAGCAGTGTTTCCTTGTTTTGTCCAGAACCCAAATAGCTTCAGTTTACTGTCATAGAGGAGGAAAGAAACCAGAAAATATTAACATCACAGAATTTTTGACACTTTTTTTCTTTAAAAATTACTCAAACTGTTTAATCGATTAGTTGTTTGATCTATAAAATGGTGACAAATGTCGATCAGTGTTTCCAAAAGCCCAAGAGAGGACGTCTGCAAATGTCCTGTTTTGTCACGAACCCAAATATATTCAGTTTACTGTCATAGAGGAGGAAAGAAACCAGAAAATATTCACATCACAGAATTTTTTGACACTTTTTTTCTTTGACAATGACTCAAACTGTTTAATCAATTAGTTGTTTGATCTATAAAATTTCAGAAAATGGTGACAAATATTAATCAGGGTTTCCCAAAGCCCAAGAGATGACGTCCTGTTTTGTCACGAACCCAAATATATTCAGTTTACTGTCATAGAAGAGGAAAGAAACCAGAAAATATTCACATTTAAGAAGCTGGAATGGAAGCTCTACTGTCTTTAAGTACAATTTTGAGGTAGTTGTACTTTACATAAGTCAACTATTAAATGAAGGTATATTATTGTAGATTAAGATACCTGGGAGTCTATAAAACCTGTAAGAATTAGCCCACCTTCAGTTTCAACATTCTTGATGGTTACACATTAGTTCATCAATAATTATAATCATGTTATTTGGCATAAAAAGTCATTTTACTTTTGGCACTTTAAGTGTATTTTGATACTGATGACATGTCAAAGTCTACAGTGGATGATCAGAGTTTATAGTGTACTTTAAAATACTGTAAAGCCTGTAAAGGGGGGCGGGCAGTCGACTCTCACAGGTGTTATGCCTATTGTATTGGTTGCTCTTTAGCTTCATTTGAGGCTCTTTATAACATTATTTCTGCGCAGCTTGTGAAAGCGTTTTTAATTTTATGTGTCGTCACCGTTAAATTAATTTCTACAAAGTTAGATAGCAGATTTTTCTTTAATCTTCTACTAGTAAACTTTCATTTGAGTGAAAGCTGTCTGTGTTTTCTCTATAATGGCATTATTACTTGTGTAAAATCTGCATTAGTCTTTTGGATTGTGAAGGAAAATCCCCCTCTGGAGTCGTTAGTAAGTCGTGTCCAGGCCCTTACGTTCACCATCAGTAAGTGATCTACGTTTTTCTTGCAGGCCTGATCAGAGCCGTTTGAACCTTTTTATGATACGTTTGCATGCAAAAGTGAAGAACTATAGATGGATAATTGTTGTTTTGAGTGGTGACAGATGATCATGATTGAAAATACAGGCTTTATTATAAGTGTCAGTGAGAGAGAGTACGGTGGCCAGCAGAGACAAAGTTTTAGAAAAGGTCTCGGTGTGGGTTTGAAACCGGCTCCTGTTGCATGTCGTCCTTCCTCTCTCCATCCTTCCTGTCGCTCTCCACTGTCGGCCATCTTGATTAATGAGGCCAGACACCATAACAATCTCTAAATCATTAAACCTGTTCTCCTCTCAGAGTTCAACAGTGATGATTTTGTTTCCTGCTTCTGACACTTGATTTAATTTTGGGCCGCTGCTTCAAGTCCTCCTCTTTGTTGCCGATCTGATCCCTCTCTCTCCCTGTCTGTCTGTTACACACCTGTCTGTCCATCCATCCTGTCTGTCCGTCCGTCCGTCTGTCTGTAGGAGCTCGGAGACAATGATTACGATTCTGGGTTCAGAGTGAGTATGAGAGCCGCTGAGATCACCGAACACACACACTCACTGCACTGTTTGTCTACAGCACCAACACACCAGCAAATGCATGAACACTGGGAGTGTGTTAGTGGGGTTTAATGGGACCTTTGGTGTTTGGGACTAATGTGGACAACATTTTTATTTTTTGAAACTGGTCCAGTTCTGAGCGAGGGCGCTGCAGCAGTGAAACAAGGCTGCAATGTAATCCTTGCAGGTATTTGCGCCTCGTCAAACAGCGCTCCAGACTAACTTTCTTTTTGTCCCGAAAAATAATTTGAAAGGTCCTGAAGTTAATATTAAGTGACTAACAGTAAAGTAACTTTACATTTACTATCATGGCGTAGCCTGTGCTGAGTCGCATCAGCTGGGCGGAGATGATTCTCGCCTCTAGTCGACGTCTGTAGAATATACATTCAGTGTTTCCCACACGTTGTTGTGGGACTACGGATGGAAATTAGCTTGTAGCTACAATCCGACATGTTTGTTCATTAACATGTACTGTCCCAATCAAATAAATAAAAACATAGGCTTTACCTGGGCGGGCCGCATAACTGGTAGTCAATAGGTGCGTTCGAGATGACTTTGGCTGACTTTCGCTGCCTCCATAGTCTAATGTGAGCTGCAGGTGACTGCAGCAGCGTGGAATAAAATCGGGCAAAAGGTGGTTTGTGCAAACAGAGGAAAAACAACCACATGCGCCGGACTCGGCACCTGCCGCCGCCTTAGTAATGTCATCTCATGGTGATGTGACATCATGGCGACGGTTTGCAGCGCCAGGTGTTGTGCCGAATTCTGCATGCCTGCCGAGAATTGCACGCACCGCGCGTGTGGTAACTCTTTTAAGAGGTGGACACAAATCTCAACAGTTAGCCTACAACATCTGTTCTGTGCATCCACCTGTTTAGGACCTTTTCAGACCCTTTGCTGTGCTCTTTGATCAAATGCGCTTATCACCACATATTTGTTTGCTAAATCTCAACGAATGCTGCTTCTACTAACTGTAATAAAATATCAACAGCTCTTAATGTTCATGATATATATACTTCGAATCATTTACCCCACAAAGAATATTACAGCGTTTAAAAGCAGTATTTGGAACTGCACGCAATTCTCGGCAGGCGTGCAAAATTCGACCTGTTAAAACTACCTAACGCTGGAGAAGGTGCAGTCATGGCTCTCACCCCGTTCATTTAGAGAGGGGCATGATGCCGTTAGTCTGAAAAGTTACCAAGATGGCTGCTGAGTGGTGGGACTTTGATTTAACACAGCGCTTAGTTTTTACTGCTGCATCAAGGATCCTCTTCCTGTCATTTTCTATCATCTACCTCTTTCTTTCTTTTTCCCTCCCCTCCTCTCCTCTCGTCTGTCCCAGTTTCTCTCTCAGGGGAGTAGACGGAGGAGAATATAGATGGAGGTGACTTTCTCTCTCAGGGTCTCCTGTCAGTCTGCTGTAGTCATTTCAGATCCGAGTGTGGAGGGACAGGAGGAGGATAAATCTCAGTACTAAAGACTGATGTACTCACCTTTATGTCAGTGGGAACTGAGGCTGTGCCGGTTTTAGAAAGAGTATAAAGGTCAGGTCCTCAGGGTGGTTGTGGAGTTGCTCTTTACAAAGTCAACAAGTCTTATCTCTGTCATTTTTCCATCAACGCTGTACAACCCAAAACACTGATCTCATGATGGACTGTTACTCTATACAGGACATTGCTTCTTCCTGGTTAGTGTGAATTTTAAAACCTGACAACCGTTAACAAGATGGAGGACGGTTCCCCCAACTGTTTTATGACCGAGGCTGTTAGACTTTCCCGTTGTCCGTCATTTTGACAGACAGGGTCCTAAAAAAATTCAAAAATCAATCTATTGTTACCAGTTATTCAATTTTTTAACGATAATTAGCCATACAGCCTATTTAATAAGGGTGTGCCTCTTCACTGATCTCACGATTCGATTACGATTATCAGGTCAACGATTCAATTTGATTCCTCGATGCATCAGGATTAGGGTTGGGTATAAATTAAAATTAGCAATAGAGTACTTTATTCGATACCTTGCATAAAACCACCTGTTGAAGCCATAGTGGCTTATTATTTTTTTTAGATTGTTGTAATGGACAACCAAGGTTATCCATTTTATTTTTCTTATTTGAAATAACTGCAGCATAAAAAGTATTGGGAAAGTTGTATCACATCACTCCTCATCCTAATTCGTTCAGCCTCACTGGTAGTATTGGCCTATAAGAGGAAAGACTACAGCTTGGGAGTGATTTTATTTGTGAATGAGAGAGGAGTGAAATAGTTTAGTGACCAAAAGAAAAACAACGGAAAATGATTTTGTTAACTTTCGATCAATAAACTGAATTGAAAGATCTCTGGGAGCGCTCTTTCCTTTAGTGGTGAGTTGCAAACCTCCGAAAAGACATCAGGCACAAGTATAAAACGAGAAAGCAGTCCGTTTAAACAAGTCTCTGAACTACACTACAGCGAGGAAAAGAGGCCGCACGTCTAGCAGATCAAACAAACTACACCTGAACAGCCGCTGCTGCAGCCGGAGGCTCCGTCAGTAAAATCAGCTGATCGCTGCTGACGCCACAAAAGCGTTTGATTGATGTGATGGAACGCAGCGATCGATCGGTGACAGGTGATGTGAATAGCAAATAAAAATGTACAGAGACGTGTTAGATGATTGCAGAAGATGAAACCAAGGGAAAGCCAAGCTTGTGGTGATAAACTTGCAACAGTGACGAAGTTGATGAAGTTGAGCTGAAGCCAAAGTAAGCCGCAGACCTCAGCTGGAAATGTGACCACGTGCGAGTTGTGACCTCACAGTCAGGAGTTAACTGGCTGTCGGCGAGCTGCACCTTTTAACTCGCCTCCAGCTCTCTGTAGCTCAGTCAATCCCTGCTAATCCACCCTTTCACCCAGATTCTTTGTCTTTATAACTGTTATATTTATAATAACAAACAGCTGTTTCCTGTGCAGGATCGCTCATTTCCCGTTTCACATTTCACGTGTGATTTCTTGACAGAACGTGGTTTGGAGACCGGCTTCGGGTGACACTCGATGAATCGTTGAAATAATCTATAGAAGCTTTGAATACTAAAATCATCGTTAGCTGCAGCCCTACACAGAACAGATTATTGCAGATGAAGGATTTTTACCTCGCTGCTGCTGCTGGATGATAAACGTTATCGGTATTACTTGCTCGTCCGTCACCTTCCGTTGCAGCAGTCCCTCTTTTTAGGCTGTGTAGGTGTGATACAGGTGCTTATTGACAGTGTTGCATGGGAGTTTCTGGACTTCACCGTAGAGTCTTAATCTGTCAGAATGGACTTGTTTGGATTTTTGTCTTTTGGGTATTATTGTCTTTACACTTGTTTAAAGCACTTTGTAACTTGTTTTTGAAAAGTGCTCTACAAATTTATTAGTATTATTCTAATAATAATGATGATGGACAGCCTTCAGATTTTTCCATCATTGTTTAAAAAAAAAAAGGAAAAAAAAGACAGAATATTCGGTAATGATGATAAACGCTCAGTTTTGCTGCCCTGTTTGTCAGGGGAATAACCAAGACCCTAATTTTACAGGACTGAATTTGTAAAACTACATGAAAGAAAATACATTTAAATGGCCCTTTTTATTAATTTAAAATAATGCTGAATGATGGTGTTTTTATCCAAGGAACAGTACTTTTAATGATAGTTCTGGTTAATTACTCAACAAACACTCTCATCCGGTTCTAAAAGGACCCGTTTCTACAGTTTCTCAACCCGAAAATCACTAAGGTCCGAGTTTATCGATACTGCTATCGAGACTAGCAGGTCATTGGACGTAACGCTGTGTCTCCAGCGTCAAATCTGATTTAACTTGCGTTTCAAGATAAACGCGGAGGAGGAGGGACTGATACAGACTGATGGTATTCTTTCTAAACGTCACTCACTATTGTGATGTCAGATTATACGTTTTTATAGTGACTTTGCTGTTGTAGAAACAACATTTAGCTGCATTTCAAATATTAAATTCATTTAAAAACAACCAGGCAGCTAATATGCGCACTTCAATATTTATTTATCACAAGTCAAATGTCATCTCCATATATAACCATGTTATCGCACATTGAATATTTTCCTCAGACGAACCTCATGCCCGTTGGGTCTGGTTTTACCAAATAACTGTCGCCAAATAAAGAATCGGATCATCAAGCAGTCTCAGTAAGGGTATCAATAACTATTAACGATCCCCATCCCTACAACAACGTAATAGCTGAGATCTGGGAACACTGACATCACTAAAAATAAGTGAGACGTGTCGGGAAACAAAAGCAGTCGGCGAATTGCTGTTTGTTTTATCCAGCAAGTCTAAATAAATTATGGATAGTCCTCAGTAGTGTTTGGACTGAACTAACTTCCTGTTCAGGTAAACTTGTTGTTGGTGGCGGAACTTTTCTAACTTTTTTGTTTAAACTAAGTTTAACGGAGTTCGTGTTGTTTTGAGTTGACTAGTTGTTCAGCACGTTATCACTAAAAGCCACCACCTCCCTCTTTAAATGAGCTCCCCCTCCTCTCTGTATTTATCTCTCCTCCCCAGAATTCAGCAGACATGCCAGAGACGATCACCAGTCGAGACGCAGCGAGGTTCCCCATCATCGCCAGCTGTACTCTGTTCGGGCTCTACCTCTTCTTTAAGGTAATTCGGGGTTTCCTCAGCCATCCTCCAGGGGCCTGGTGCCAACTCTCTGTGTTGGTCGCACCTGCACATGATTTGGTTGCACCCCTTTTTCTTTTTTCTCGGTACAGGTGTAAATCAGTGACCGCTGGTAAGAGGTGTAGAGGGGCTCAGTGTTTCGGGTGATGCATCAGTCCCTGCAAGTTTTGTGTTTCTTTCTTTTGTTGTGCAAATTCAAAGTTTTAAGCCAAAACTGTGTTGCCAGGTAACAATTTTATAGTTGCCTGCACATTGGCCACGTTGCCTACAACATAAGTACAGCACTGCACTCCCACTTGTACTGTAACCACCTGATCCCCATCTGTCCACTGCAGAGGCTCAATGCACAACATGAAATGAGAGTATAATGTTCATTTAATAATATACTGTTAGTATAATATTAATATTTTTATGTATTAGTATACTGTATAGCTCAACACATGTAAAATATCAATTCCAGTTAGAGCACTTTCATTTTTTGGGGTAGTTTTTATTCATTAAATGCTTGTGCAGGAAAAATCTTGACTCTACAGAGTGGTGGTAGAGTTGGTCTCTAATTTGGTAATGCTAAGTGCTAACTCGTCAATAATTCTAACATTCATGCATGCAGAACAATCAGTTCAACATTTGAAAGTTTGCTGCAGCACGGCAAACTTTATTTGATGTCCCGCCTCATCCAGGCTGTGATTGGTTGGTCGCAGAGCGCATCGACTTGAAGGTTTCAACAGAAGGCACCTGATGGAGCTAAATGGCCAGCTAGCCAAACACAAACTTCACTTATCTCCTCCCTGCTGCCTTCTGTCTCACCCCTTCAGCTGACGCCACATCTCTGTCGCTGTTTTTGTATAACGAGCTGCTCAAGCGGCCGCAGAGCGACCCGCCGAACGAGATTTCACCCGTTCATGTTTTGAACGATCAGCGGGGGGATTACGGTAGGTTGCGGTCTGCACTTGAGGTGCATTTGCAAGTGAGATAGTCGCGCTGTAGAGCTGCTAATGATCACCTTGCACTGGCACGAAAGGGACCAAATGAAATTATTAATCGCTTACAAAAAGATGACACATGCGACCAAAATAGTTGCAGTCTGTAGCCCTGTCCTCACTCAGTCTTTTGTTGTTTTGTGTTTTGATGCAGGTATTTTCTCAAGAGTACATCAACCTGCTGCTGTCCGTCTACTTCTTCGGCCTGGGCGTCCTGGCTCTGTCTCACACTATGAGGTAAAGCAACACAACGCACGTATGAGAGACATGACAAAGCAAATTGACTGCACCGATGTTGTACGTGATGTCTACTTTCGTCTTGTTTCTCTCAGTCCTCTGATGTCCAGAATCTTTCCAGCTTCTTTCCCAAATAAACAGTACCAGCTGCTCTTCACTCAGGGCTCTGGAGAGTCCAAAGAAGGTAAGACGTTTATCATTAAACTGGTAACTGTTTCATCCTTATTCAGCAGCAACATCTGTTTTCCAGACACAAACTCTTGTCGATCTTGAGACAGTTTTCGCAGGGACTAGTTCTTTACTACAAAGTGTGAAAAGTCTTCCAGAGAATCAAGGAAACGGGGTTTTTTTTAGACATTTTTAAAGCTGTAAGCACAACAAACTAAATTCCTCTCCCCTTCATTTGAGGCAGACAGGGAAAATACATTTTTTTAATTTGGTTGCACCGCCTCTCCAACTTGACTCAGGATGAATGAAGCCTTTTATTTATTTATTTTTTAAGATTTAAATCTGACCTAGAAAAGTCATGCGTCTCCGTCTCTCTGCAGAAATAGTCAACTATGAGTTTGACACCAAGAACCTGGTGTGTCTGCTCATCAGCAGTGTGGTGGGAGTCTGGTACCTGCTCAAAAAGGTACAGTAGAAGTTCATATTACGGTTAACTGACAAACATCACAATGGTTTTGTTTTTTCCTGTCTGTGTGTTCTGACATCACAACACCAGATAGCCAATAACCTGTCCCTGTTTTGTGACATCACAGCACTGGATAGCCAATAACCTGTTTGGCCTGGCGTTTGCGCTGAACGGAGTGGAGCTGCTCCACCTGAACAACGTCAGTACCGGCTGCATCCTGCTGGGGGGGCTGTTCGTCTACGACGTCTTCTGGGTGAGAACATTTTAAACACTACACGTCCAATTAATGTAAAGATGACTTCATTTTCAAATCTTCACCATATCAGATTCCAAATAACATTAATTTGAGCATGAAAGGCATTTTTGAATAGTTGATCGTAAAGAAGCAGACAGGAAACGAGGGGAGAGACAGAACAAAGGTATCAAACTGTGGGGGACAAGTCACTGCTGAGGGCCAGATCAAACACGGAGAGGTCAGGCTCAGGTCTAGAAGAGCTGGTAGAGATCCAGGACATTTCTCAGAGACTCTTCAGCACGTGGGAATCACCAGATCGATTCATGTTGGTTGCTCTAAAAAGAACCATCTAGAATAGACAAACAAACCCAAAACGCCTCCTGGAGCTCTGAAATTTAAGCGTTATAAAGTCAAAAGAAAGTTGAGAAACAACTTTAACTCCTAAATTTGTAAGTTAGAGTTAAAATGAAGAATTTGGAGTCCTAACATTCACTTTTAGCCACATAAAGAGACCTTCTCTCACTCCCTCCAGGTGTTTGGAACAAACGTGATGGTAACAGTCGCCAAGTCCTTCGAAGCACCAATCAAATGTAAGTATGTGAGACTTGAGATCCTGTGCAGGACGTAATGTTCAAATGTCTGTGGATACATGAGTCACCGCCTGGTCACGTTTTCAGTCACTGTTACATATCTAACCTGTTGTAACGGCTGATCCTGCTGCGATTCTCTCCCCTCCAGTGGTCTTTCCTCAGGACTTGTTGGAGAAAGGACTCGGAGCCAGTAACTTTGCCATGCTGGGTCTGGGTGACATCGTCATCCCGGGTATATTCATCGCCCTGCTGCTGCGCTTCGACGTCAGGTAACGCCCGTCCTCTCTTCTTCGTCTTCTGTTGCTAGAGATCGGGATTATTTTTGTAATTGGGTATCGTACAGATTATTCCATCAAGTAATCGGATAAGAAATACTTTTGCTTCGCCTCTTCGTTCTTCCTCTCTGCCTCCGTCTTCTCTTTGTGGCTGAGGTAGATTTCGGGGCTTAAATGTTCCTCGTGATAAGATTTTCTTTTGTATATTGAGTAAAGTTTTGTTCAAACTGTCCTCCTTCCTGCAGCCTAAAGAAGAACAGCAGGACGTATTTCTACTCCAGTTTCCTGGCCTACATCTTCGGACTGGGCCTCACCATCTTCGTCATGCACACCTTCAAACACGCACAGGTACTGCAAACTCGCTACCTGTGCAGGTCCCTGTGCTGACTGGAAAGATGGGATCATGTGCTGTTAAAGAATTTACTGCGTAGACAGAAGAGTCATATGAACCTCCTGTAGATGTTGATCTCTGAATATGCTGAGAGCCTGGGCTTTCTAATGGGAGGGGGGGTAACTCTTCTCACGGCAATCTTTCTTTTATTGTCGGAAAAGCATCTAAAACCTAATTTAAAACACCGCTGGGACACTGAAACTCTCCAAAGTGGAACTCAGAGTGGTGATAGGGCTGGGCAATAAAACAATAATGATAATTATTGCAATATAATTTTCCACAATATCAACATAATGTTCAATATATCGTCGATAAATATTTGGTTTAATTCCTTTGAATCATGAACAAATTAGCACTTAATTTTGCTATTAAAATATTTATTTTGTTGAGGAAAAAGGACTGAAAAGTTTTACTAATCAAATTTGTTTTGCAAATAGTTTTGAATGTTCCACCTCAGATTTGTCAAGTGATTCACTGTTTGGCCCCTAAGTTTAACCACGTGATTAACCATCTAGTTTCTTCAGGAGCAAAAATCAGCCTTTAAACTTGAAAGAAATAATGATTTGACGTTTATCGTGATAATTATCGATATCTAATGATGTGAAATGTTTTTATCGTGATAACATTTCTGGCCATATCGCCCAGCCCTTGACTGGTGACAACAAACGTACTTTTGTGGGATCTGATTTTTTTTTCACCAAATGACTAAGGATTTCCATAGTCGAACCGTGTGGTTTTTGTTCACGCCGATTGCGAGCCGAAGCTAAACTGAGGCGATCTCTTATATTGAAAACTACAAATAAAGTTACCATTTTGTTTGCATAAACAATAAAATAACAACCAATACCTTTTTGTAAACATATGAAAACCATCTTAGTGTGCTTTATCAAGATTTTATATTTTATACTATAAAGGTAATTCAATGACCCCGTGCACAATTACATGAAAACAAATAAGTCTTTAGAAGACAGCGATAGTAACTGCAGTGAGTCCAACGACGTAAATACAGAGGAGTCTGCAGCGTTTCTCCTGTTCTGACGTTTTACTACTAATTTAACAGCTGCTGGATTTAAAATGAACAAGAGATGCTGGTTGGTTGACTAAACTGCGTAACGTGTTCTCATGTTCAGTGGACACCAAAGCTTAAAGTTAACTCACCCTGCGTTCACTATAAGGTCATTTTCTTCAATCAAGTTTCCCTCAGCGCTCTTATAAAAACTAAAATATGACCATACTTGACTGAAAAATCTCCGCAGCGCTGTCCTCCGCGTTCTCATTGACCAAAACAAACCCACGTTGCATTCTGCGCATGCACGCCTGCTTCTGGGAGACTGTCACTAACTTTGGTTGACAGTATTTTCCGGTTTATAATGGTGATTAAAATGTGTACAGTAATAATAACCGTGGAGAATTTTACCATGGTTCATCGTTTCGTCCCTAGTTGGGAAGTGAAGCTACATATATCTTTGCTCAGCATCAGGAAACGTTACATCAGCGACGTGTCCATCCTTCGTCTTGTTGAGTCGATGGGCTCCTTGGCTTGTGTACTGGGTGACCCTGGCTGTGTGCTGGTTGTTAACATGTCTGTCCGTCTGTCCGCAGCCCGCTCTGCTCTACCTGGTCCCGGCCTGCGTCGGCTTCCCCGTCGTCGTAGCGTTCTGCAAAGGAGAGCTCACGGAGATGTTCAGGTGAGTAACCATGTCGAGCGCACATCCTAGTTAGTGGTGTGAGGAGTTGGACTTTAGCCTCCTCTTGTCCGAAAGGATTTAAATGAGATGTCAATGAAACTGAAGGGATCGTGTGTAGAGTTGTTTTTAGGTCCCATGGGGGTCCACTGGAGGACTCCCTACTGGACCGAAGCTCCCGGCAGAATAACAACATCAGAGTTGTTCTTTTGAATTAGAAGAAATCCGTCTTCTGGCAGAGTTCATTTGTAGTTACTAAGGTTACGATGTTTAGGGACGCAGGTTCAGCGTTCTGTGTCTGAGTTGAAATCTCTTCTAATCACATGATTTTCTATTCTGCTGTGTGATAAGACGGCAGAATAAACACCTGAGGCCTCAATCTGCCTGCAACACAAAAAGAGAAACATTTATTTTTAATAAAATACAGAAACGGGTTTACTGAATGAATTCAGAAGGACATTTAACCAGAAATCACTCTTCAGGTTCATGACACAAAGTTTACCTTAAGTGTGGATTCTGTCGGTGTGTTACGAGTGAACTTGGAGACTGAGATTCTGGTTCTTAAAGAATGTCGATCTGCACATTCAGCCGCAGCTGCGTACAGCGGCCGGACAAAATGCACAAGCATACTAAGAAAAGAAAAAAAAAAGTGAACGTTTCAACCTACAATATTTTTATCAGATTCTCCACATGAACAAACGGCAGCATCTAATGCATTTATCTGTTAGTGGCGCTCGATAGTCTGACCACTGGACTTTTTGTGTCTACTCGTGCCTTTAATCTGTTTTACTACAGCAGGATGACCCCAAAATAAACATTTTACTGCGGGTACATTGATACAAGTGGATCAAAATGATGCCAAAATATTGACATCAGCCCGCTGACGTTAACGATAACTCCCGCTGCTGCCAACAGGTCGAGAAGCTCACGCAGTTGGCGAGCAGCGGCTCTGCCCGGTCCTGTCCACACAACACTGTGCGTCTTTGCATTGGCTTTTTATGTAACTGTGCAACATGAAAAATTAGTTTTGCGTTCAATGTGAACAGAGTTAGAGCGGATCGTCCGCTGATAAGAAGGTCGTGGTTTGATCCTCGGCACGGCTCCTCCAAAATCCTTGGGCAAGATGCTGAACCCCAAAATGTGGGAATTTTTTTTTCTCCTGAAGAATGTGTCTGAAGGTGACATGTAGTGTAAAGCTTTTAGTCCATTACGTGCACTTCGGCAGCCCCACCCAAAAAGCAAACAACAAACAACCCAAAGGAACCATTATCATTACAAACGTTGCATCATTATATTTTTGGGAGTGTGAACTGTCTGTCTGTCTTTGTCTCACCTCCTCCTCCTCCTCCTCCTCCTCCTCCTCCTCCTCCTCCTCACGTCTTCGACAGCTGCTCATCTCTTCATCCAGGCCTCGTCATTTTGTTTCTCCGCGCCTCGTTCAGTCTGTCCTCTCACTTTTTCCTCTCCATCCATGTCCTCCTCGGCCGCCTTCCTTTTGTTTTCTCACCATCCTCTCTCCTCCTGCTCCTTCACCGCCTGCGCTCCTCTCGTCTCTCAGATATCTCAGCAGCAGAGCTCCGTAGTCGCTTTTTAACTTTAGAGTTTAAGATTAAAACTTACCGCACTCTCTTTCTCTCTCTTCTCTTCCTCTCCTCCCCCTTTTTCTTTCTTTTTCATCACTTCTCTTGTTCTTATTTTCTCTGCCATGTTTCTCTTTACCCATCCTCCCCCGTGGTTAGCTATGAGTCGTCAGAGGAAGTCCTCCCTGGCTCTCCCAGACTCACTTCCTTCCCAACCGTCAGCGGCTCGCCCGCCAGCCTGGCTAGCTCCATGGATGCCGTCTCTGTGGCGACAGGCTCCCCCCGCCGCCGCCGGTTACAGCCCACCTCCATGTAGATGCCCCGCCCCTTTCTCTTTACTCCCCCCTCCCGTCTCACCTGGGCAGGTAATCGGCCCATTAACAAGACGAGTGCTGCCATCTCTCCATCCATCTGCCGTCCGGTGTCACCACATTAACAAAAACATCGCTCTGCTTTCGGCGTGTCGATATCAACAAATCGATCTCAGTAATTATTAATAAACATGATGTATATATTTTAAATATTTAAAGTCTAATTCTTGTATTTGGTGAATCAGTTCAAGCAAACAGGTTCAGATGTTTGTTTGTTCAGTTGCTGTAAAGTAGATTTTTATTATTTGATTACGTTTCTAGATAATCGGACGAGAGCCCAATTGATGATTAAACAGAATAACGCTGATGTGCTGTATCAGAGGCAGTAAGGAGCAGGAGGTCAACGGAGGTTGCAGTACTGAAATGCAGTTCTCTGTTTGAGGAGGAGTAAAAACACACATCTTAACTCGAGGCTTTCCCAGAGCCTCTTCAGATGTCACGGTCGAGCCATAGCTCCTCTGAGCAAGTTCAAGTTTCTGATGAAGACATCAAAGTGCAGTTGAAAGCTCCAGAAAAAGCTAGTAAATGGAGTGAAACGTCTTTTTTTTTTTTTTTTTTTCGGTTTCCAAATTTAATAATTAAAAATAATGTTTGTATAATGCGACGCTGACTCCGTACCTCAACGGAGCTGCATAAGTTGTTCCCCACAGAGTGCGTTTAGCTCTGGAGCTTTCAGTCATGTCAGAGTTCTAGTTTAAGTTGAAAATAAAGCTTTGAGCACTTTAAGGACCCTTCACTCAAAGCGTGTTAAAAGTTAAATAAATTTATAAACTTTCAATCTAAAAATGACAAATGTGTGCACACTGTAAAATGTCTCGCTCAGAGCACATACTGGTCGTCATTTTATAACCATTAAACTTTAGGGATCCTTAAATTTATTTATTATTATTATTATAATTATCTTAAAATGAAGCTCAACACAGTGGAACATAGAAACCCCACTGCCACAGCGTTTCGGTGGTGTAATTGCAGAGCGGACACAAACGCACAAGTCTAAAAGCTGATGACGCCACTGCGCCGTAGACGCTACGCAGCAGTATAAATCGGCCTTTATTCTGAGGCTGTGGTGAACACTGCAGCCGCAAGGGGGCGCTACTGCAGTTGTACTGTGTTTGGGGGAATGTAGCCACTTTGTCGGCTGCAGCGTTCATGACTTTTTATTTTTAACAGCTCAGCACTGCAGCTACATTTATACATATAAACTGTATACAAGGTCGATAAAAACATTTCATATCATTCGATGATATAGATAATGATAAATTATCATTTATCGTGATAATTATTTCTTTCAAGTTTAAAGACTGATTTATTTTTATTTATTTTGTACTCCTGAGTGAAAATGAATTATGTGGTTTAAACTTTTCTTTATGGTCAGAAAGTGACAAAAACTTGATGCCAGTGAGTAAAATCTTCTTCAACAAATATGATTTAGTAAATCTTTTTTCAGTCCTCTTTCCACTACAAAATAAATATTTTAATAGAAATATTAGGTGCCAATTTGTTCGTGATTCAAATGAATTAAACCAACAATTATGATGATATTTTGAACATTTGTTACATTGTTATTGAGTAAATTGTTTTGCGATCATTACTGTTTCATTGCGCAGCCCTACTGCATACAAATATACAGTTAATTTCTTAATTATTGAATATAGCCATGCAAAAGTGAATATTGTGATTGATGTAAGACTGAACATGATCTGTCAGGATGATGAATGTTTCTTTCTCTTCCTGTCTTTTCCTTTCTCCTCCTCCTCCTCCAGGTATGAGGAGACTCCTCCTGAGGAGGAAGGGGCTAAACAGGATTCTTCAGAATCAGAGAAGAAGGACCAATAGCATCCATCGCTGCCCCTCCCCGCCGCCCTCACTTTTCATGCAACCTGCTGCCGCCACATTTCACTGAAGCCCCTCCCTCTCCCGCCTCTCCAGCTTCCTGTTCGTGGCCGGGGAGGGGGGGGGGGCTCATGTAGCCAACGCGTTTGTCTCTGATAACCATGGGAACAGCCGCTGGTCTCGGTGTTAACGTCTGCTGTCGTGCTACCGGTGGCGGTGTTTATAATTAAAGGTTGTTTGGTTACAGCAGTCCGGACTCGGTGCCTACGATGATTCCTCCCTCCGTCTGTCAGCTGCTCTCACACAGGAACACGAACCGACAGATGACCTGTGTGCGCGCAGCTCACGCAGACACGCCAGGAAGCAGTTAAATGTCTGCTGTTTGAAGGAGCGTTTGTTTTAGCCCTGAAACAGCCTCAAAACATCCCACGGTACAACAAACGCTTCTGTCGCTGTTCCTTTTTTTTTTTTTTACTTCCTTTGTCTTTAAAGCCGCCAAACAAAGACCCACCACTCATTCACATCATCCCAGGTGTGGTTCTGCGTCTCTGGATGTCTTCACTTCCTGGTTTATGTGGCGCCGGGCCGCCAGTCACTCTGCCTCCTGCTTTCACTTGCTTTTGCTTTACCTTGTTTTAATTTTTAAAGGCCAGAATTTTAAGATTGAGGAAACAATAATCCAGTTATTTTAGACATTGAGTCGTCCATTTGTGAGAGCTGGACTGTGTTGTTTGTCCCAGCTGCTCACCGGGACCTCACGACACCGTTAATAACCGTCGTACCTGAGAGGCGGTGCAGGTGTGGATGTTTCAGAGCGTGTGTAAATGAAGGTTCTAATGGTCAGCGGCTGTAGTAGCAAACCAAAAGGGACCAAATGTTTTCCCTAAGCTCAGCGTCTTTTCTATTAGTCCTTATTATTATCTGACCGGACGGGACAGGTGAGCGTTTACCTGCCTGGTGACCGATCCTACACCTGTTTTCAGTCTTAAAGTTCTGGCCTGAGTGAGGGGGGGGGGAGTAAAGGGAGGAGGAGGCAGACTGAAGCTCCTCTGCTGAATATTTCCAGTCCTTATTCTTGGATCGTATTGGTGGAGAGGCTGCGAGGGGCGGGGCCCTGCAGCCCCCTCTCCCAATAAGCTGTGAGAATGAGCCGAGGCGACAGAAGCTTAAGGGTCTGTGAGGTTGCGATCTGGGTTTGAACAAGCTCGAGTTTCTCTGATCGGACGTTTTAATTGTTTATTATTTGTTAACTTTTTAGCTAATTGATTTGTTGTCACCGCTCTCCAGCCACTTTTTTTTATATTATTAATAATTGTAAACTGAATTATTTTGGTGTTGGACTGTTGGTTACACAAAACAAGACGTTATATCGACTAAACAATTAATCGATCAGATTGTCTTCAGATTAATTAATCAACAATTAAAATATAAAATTAAGGAAAACCTTATTTTTCACCTACAAAGAAACTGTTTACTTTTTGTTTCAGAGAGCTTTGAAATTAAAGACGGATCCGATCAGGGACGCTTTGAGTTCAACGTCAACTCTTAACATCAGGAAACAAAATAGAAATGTTCACCTGTGATTCTGGAAGAGACTAACAAAAATCAGCTCCCACACGCCGACAACAAACATCGCTCGACTGAAACAAAGCTAGTCAATAAATTTAGAAGTATCAGCAGGTTCTCAAGAGACAGATGATGATCTGATCTTGATGTATAAAACTGGTGAAGATGCCCCTTTTTATTAAATTTGAATTTAAAGTCGTCACTTGTCAGAAGAAGATTGTGACTTTCCGCCTCAAAGTATCACCTCTGTCACAGAACTTTTCATTATTCTATAAAGATTTAATGGCATTCTAGGAAGTAAAGTCTTTGAAAAGTAGGACATTTAACTTTTTCTCCAGGTCACCGTTTAATATTCACAAACATCGGGTGTGTTTTTCATTATGACGTTTTCCTCCCATATTAAAAATGAAAAGATCTCTAAGTTTTTGTACGCTTGAGTCGAGCTGCTCTGACTGGACTTATTCAGCGTCACGTTGTTATTCTCGATGTTATTGATGTTGATGCTTTATTAAAAGGTGCACAGTTTTGTATTTTGATGTAAAAAAACAAATAGAAGTATCATTATATATACAGCTCTGTGACGTTCAGTAGCCCCTCATCATCATGTTAAATATAACGTACCTGAAATGTTTCTTTCTCCTTCTCTCTGGATGTTTTATGGCCCCGACTGTATCTATTTTTATTTGCAATAAACATTTTGGTGTTTTTATCACCGTAGCATAACTCTGAGTCAGTCTGGTTCTTTGATGCAGCAGATTTTAAAGTTTATCATTAAATAACTCGACCTAAATATTTAATATTGAAATGAGAATATACCACTTAATTCATTGCGTCAGCACTTCCATAAGATAGAAAGTAAGTGTCCAATTTAAAAAGAATGAAACTTTTTAGTTGGTCAAAATTTGGAACAAGATTTTCGGCTGGTGTATCGGAAATAACTAAGAATTTGTTTATTATTGTGCTTGTTATTTAATCAACTATTAAGACATTTTGAGGTGTGAAAAAATGTTTTTGCACATATTTCTGTGCTGGAGACGTGCCCAAAAAATTTGGCTGGTGTATCGGAAATTCCTTCAGTAATTTCTTATTATTATTCTTATTGTTTTTTTTATTCAATTATTAAACAGTTTTGGGATGCAAAAAAAAGAAACAAAGATTTCTGTTCCCTTTTATCATTCAAGCATTTTGTTTATTATTCTGCTTGTTATTTACAATTATTAAGCAGGTTTGTGACATTTATTCTGAAAAAATACCAAGCGTCTCATTTGGCGGGTGTATCTGGCCCTTCTTTAATCATTTGTTTATTATTATTCTTGTTATTTACTTGATTATTCAGCATTTTTGGGGCTCAAAAAAAAAGTTATCGCACATATTTCTGTGCTGGAGACGTGGCCCAAAAAATTTGGCTGGTGTATTGGAAATTATTTGAATAATTTGTTTATTATTCTGATTGTTATTTCCTCCATTATTAAGCAGTTATTGGGGTGCAAAAAAAAAAAAAACTTCGCACATACAGTATTTCTGTTCTGGCGATCCGTGAAACCATTTATTCTGAAACAATAAACTCCCGGAAGTAGAAAGAAGTGCTTCCGGCTGCCGGCGCAGGCGGAGCACAACAGACTCCGCTTCACAGCCGTTTTAGCTCCGGGAGCTTCTTCCAGCCTGTTTTAGCCTTTCTTTTAAAAAAAATGGGAGAAGCAGACGTGACGCTGAATCAGACCGACGAGAAGCCTCCGGACTCGGGGTTGGTTCCCGGGGAGGACTCGGTGGTCTGGAGCCACGAGGTGGAGGTCTGTCTGTTTCACGCGATGATCGGACACAAGCCCGTCGGTAAGACACAGCTAACGGTGTTAGCATGCTAGCTGCTAACGGCTGCTAACGGCTGCCCAGTTCTCCCAGTTTAACCCAGCGTTTCCCAAACTGGGGAGCGGGGTCCCAGTAGGTCCCGACAAAACACTTTGATCGGCCCTCTGTTACTTCAGGTGTTTGCAGTTTTAACTGACGTTAAAAATCTCCAAAACTCTGAATCAGAAATGTTTTACTGCTGTGTTGCTAATCAAGGCATTAAAGAGAGATAAATGGAAATAAATAAGTTCGCAGGTAGAAGAAAACGAGAATATGAATCTAAAGATGATACTTTCAAAATAAAATGTGGTTGTGTGGAACTTTTTAGTGTGTGTTTGGTGCAGCAGGTTAGTTTGGCTGATTACATTTATTGATTAATATAACAGCAGGTAAGAAGATCATGTCAAGGTCTGAGGAGTTTAGTTAACTTGGGCGGCTGTGGGGGGTCAGCAGGTTGCCTGTTAATCGGAGAAAATCGGCGGTTCGATGCCCGGGCTGATCCACCGATGTATGAAACAGAGCAGTTAAACCAAATTCACACCACACGATTTGACAGTTGCCGAGCTCGCAGACGGTCGGGCTGTTATCGGGAGAGAAATCGGCAATCTATCGGCGCTCGCCAGACCCCAGCCAGATATCTAGCATGCATAGGTGTCATTTACACGGGGGACGCTGGGGACATGTCCCCACCACTTCTTGTAGTGGCTGATTTTGTCCCCACCACTTTTTTTTAAAGCATAATTTGTTAAAGACGTTCTGAAACAGCTTGCAGTGAAATAACAAATGAAAAAGCCCTGAGAAAGTTTTTTTTGCAGATTAAAGTGCGATTTATACTTCTGCGTCAAATCAACGGCGTAGCCTCTGCGTAGCCTCCTACACTACGCCGTAGCCTGACGCGCACCTCCTCAGAAATGTAACTACGCTGCGAGGTGGCGCGGGACCGTAAGCTCTGTGATCGGTCGACAGGAAGTAACTTTCACTAGCGGCCAAACCGGCGGCTGTAACACGGTGGAGCGTTTGGGGGTGTAATAGCAGAACAACAGACACACCGATGCACAAGCATAAATGCCTGGCTACGCCGTAGACCCTACGCAGGAGGCTAAACCAAGCTTAAGAAAACATGCAGTGCAATTAAAAAAGAAACAAATGTGCGTTGTCCAAAAAAAGGAACCAAGAAAAACAAGCTACTGATTATAAAATGATCCAAAAACCTGCAGCACCAGTCAGTAACTTTAACAACTTGTTGACACGGTTTCTTTTTGGCCAAGTTTTTCGTTCTCTCTCTGTGAACGTGACCAAAGAGGAGGGAAGACTAAATCCTGCCTCAGCAGGGACGATGTTACAGGAGAAACGTTGATCTGCAGGACAAACTGATCTGAGAGCTGCACTCACTTAGATTCTGTTATATTTATATATTTTGAAATGTCACCTGCCGCCTGAATTTTGTTTCCTTTTACATACATAAAACATTTACACCATAAATTGATGCAGAAACTTTCCCCAGAATGCAGGAAATGAAGTTTTTAAAGATCAAAGACATTAACCGCCAGGTCTGTCCAGGCTCAGTTCAGGTTTTTGGCTTGTCAACCTTAATATGAACTAAACCAAAGTGAGAGAAACAGGAAACGGCTGTCTGTATCCAGATGTTTGAATCCAGCCGTGTGCCACTTCCAGACTGCACACCAACTAACTCTAAGCAGCTTTTAATCTGCAGTGTGTTAAACTCTCAGGGACGATGTAACGTTCACATCAACGTCCGAGATGTAATTAGGGCCCGAACAGCGACCGCTGGAGGACCCTACTGTAATCGTCTTATTTTTATTTATCTTATACATTGGGTGCATTTTTTGGGAGGGTTAACGTGCATGAAAAGTTGTGAAATTTAGCACACACGTCCGAACTGGTGAAAATAGCGATCTGATATGGGTCACGTGCACGGGTGCACAAAAATGGCTCAATAGCGCCCCCTAACAAAACCAAAGCCCCCTCCTTTCTCTTTGGCCTACATTCACCAAACTTGGTAGGTATATATATCGAGTCCAGACTTAAAAATAAGCCTCTTGGACCACGACCCTAAACCCAACAGGAAGTCAGCCATACTGGATTGAATGTGTGAGGATTTTCCATTTACACCCTCCGTATTTTAACAAACTTGTCCGAGGGATGTGATCAGGTCGACTTCAAATGTGGGCTGTGCCTTCCCAAGACGCTTGCGATGTTAAATTGCGAAGCTTTTTTTGATTGATCAAAAAACTTGAAGGAAGTCGTGCCACGCGACGGCTGCGCGGCTGCGGCACACCCCAACGAGCGGGAGGTGTTCGGGCCCGCTCATCGCCGCTTGCAGCTTTAATTCCAGTTGTTTTCAGCTCTCTGACCACATGCAGACGTACTTCAGCAGCTTCAGGTGTTCAGCTGCTTTGAGCTTACAGTGCTGATTAATCAGTCAATTATATTCTCCATTAATCGTTTAGTTGTCTGGTCTATAAAATGTTGATCAGTTTCTTAGAGTTTAAAGTGACGCGTGAAGACGCAGGAATCTGCACACTGTTTATCCTTAAAAAATGACTCAAACTGATTTATCAAAATAGTAGCCCAATAAAATTTTTTAACAAGTGGAGCATAGTGCTGAACAGCCAATTAAAATATTCCGTCCATCCATCGTCAACCGCTTATCCTGCGTACAGGGGGGGCGGAGCCAATCCCAGCTGAGAGAGAGAGATATAAAATTTTAAAATTTTTTCACTGAAAATCAGAATAATGGCCTTAGAAATGAAATATTAATCAAAATAATCACAATTAGATATTTTTTCAAAATCAAGAGTGGGATTTCGCGGTAAAGGAGAGAGAGAAGCAAACGCTGGCGAGAATTTACGGAAAAATCTATTAATTAACTGAATATCAAACTATATCGTTATAAACGGTGCCATCTAGTTTTATATCGCTTATGAAAATCTATCGGTACCCCTTAAAATACAGCTGTGCCGCCCAGCCCTATGTGAAAGTAGCACAATCTGGCTGACAATCTAAATCACATCGAATCTTTGACACGGATTAGTCTGTTATTATGTGCTCGAAGTGTAAAATGCACATTGATGTATCGTATATCAACTGGAAAAGACGGTATACTACAAACCTTGTTACTGAATGTAGTACATATACAGTTAATTATTATAGCAGCTGATAAATGACAAAAGAAACGGAGCGAGGGGTCCTTCATGGTGGGTGGTGGTGTTGTACAGTTTGTCCACCAGAGGGCGCTCTGCAGCTCCCTGTTGACAACACACGGCGATCAGCTGTACTTTTGTTCAAATTATTATTTATAACAATAATCAACGTTTCTTTTTAAACTGCATTATTTCATGTTATGTTAGAAGACTCCTGAGCTTTTAAAGTCTAAATCCGTATCCATCATAGAATGTATAAAAGAAGTGGGCGTAGTCATGGTGACGTCACCCGTTGGTTTGTGGGCTGCCCTTTTGAAGCCTCGAGTTTGGCCGATAGGACGCCGCCAATTTGAGGTTGGTTTTTTTTAACCAGCGGCACCGGACGTGACCATATTTGGACGAGACGGTGGAGCTAACGACCGTGTGTGGAGCTAAGCTAGCTTGTTTAGCTAAGTGCGTCACGTTAACTGTCATTTTAACAGGTCTGATAATTTTTTCTAACGAACAACAGGCTTAAAACTAAATGTGCCCTCCAGAGAAAGTGAACAGCCGACTCCTGATGAGCTTTTTCTACAGCGCCGAGGGTACGAGTCACTCTAGCCTGATTTACAGGTCGCCATGGTAGCGACATGTCAATCAGCTTGTAGCCCTGCCCTAAAGCCTCCCCTGCTTCCTGGTCTCTGTTCCTCTAAATGGGACCATAATTTACTAAATGAACATCATGCTGTGTTGAAGAAGACTTGAAACTAGCGACTGAGACCATAAACTCATCAGGAAAGTGTTTACTGAGGGAATAAATCAGCTGACAAGCAGAAACATTTTCTCACAGACTTCTTCCTGCAGCCGCTGGAGTCGCCCCCCGCTGGTCGTTCAATAGAATGCAGGTTTAAGAGACTTTCTGCGTCGGCCTCAGGTTTCTGACCGGAAGCTTCCCGCTTGGTATCGATCTTAAAATCCCGTATGGGTCGGACTCTGAGTGTAACTCTCTTCCCCCCCCCCCAGGTGTGAACCGTCACTTCCACATGATCTGTATCAGAGACAAGTTCAGCCAGAACATCGGCCGGCAGGTTTCCTCCTCCGTCATCTGGGATCATCTGGGAACGATGTACGACATGCAGGCTCTGGTGAGGAGGCGCTCGCACACACACAAACACACACAAACACACACACACACACACACACGCTCGGCTGACTGTCTTCATCATTTCCTTTGGTATTTGACTCGTGTCTGTGTTGCAGCACGAGTCGGAGATCTTGCCGTTTCCAAACACAGAGAAGAGCTTCTCTCTACCCGACGACATCATCCAGGAGGTGAAAGAAGGTGAGGATCTCTGCTGTCTGTCTGCAGGAACATTTTACACTCTTATAATTGTTGAAAACCGTTTATTTAGCTGGTGCTTTTACGCAAAGCGACTCACAATAAGTTCTTTTCAAACATGTGGATGCTTAACTGAAGATCCGTTTTATTCTCTTAGTCTTGCGGACTTGGATCTCTTCTTCGGTGTGTTTGGTTCAGCATGTAGTACGTAAACACGTGCTAGTTTTAAAGGGATAGTCGGTGTATTACCTGCAGTAGAAGCAAAGTGTCGTCTCTATGTTTAATGTTTTCGGATGAGATGTGAGTTAATGTCTCTCTCTCTCTGTGTCTGTAGGGAAGCTGGGCTCAGAGGAGGAGACCAAAGAGGAGTTCAGGATGGAGAGAGAACCTCCAGCTACACATGAAGAAGGTACCCGTCTCTCCGTCCTCCCTCCATCTCAGCTCTGATAGCCGAACCGACAAACGGTCGCTGTATCGCTCTCCTCAAAGCCACCAGACTCCATTGACAAAAATAGTCATTTTAACAAACTATCACATAGTAACAGAAACAAACTAACCGCTCGAGGCAGCAGCTCCAGTGTTCTGACAGCGAAAATGACGGAATAGCGTCTGATTGACTGACTGGGTGGGGATGTGTACTGAAATCCAGCGATCGCCCAGATGATGTTTTTAACAACAGTGCAGTTTTTCACTCGCCTTCACGAACCCACCCTTCAGCTCTGTAACGTCTCTTCATGACGAGCCGTGTACGTCCGTACGGCGTGAAGTCGGTCTTCCGCTTCATTTGCCTACGTAGGTAAAAGTAGGCGTCGGACTCCTGGAGCGTCGTCTTATTAAACTACTCCAGTAAACGTCTCTGGTGAACTGTGAGTCGGCGGAAGCAAAACAAATTGTTTTATTGTTTTTTTTTTTGTGAATGAACTGTGTTTGGTAAAACTTGTTTTGAGTTTTGTGGAATATTTTTGTTTTCTCGAACTGACAACCAGGAAATCCCAGAGTTTATTAATATTAGAAACTGGACCTGGACTGAATTATAACTCTGCTTTCTTTACTTTGGCTTTACAGTAACTTTAAAATGAAGCGCTGTTGGTTCTTGGATAAGAACGCCACCTTTTATTTAATCTTGTGCGCAGGCTAATACACCGTTTCTGCTTCTGTCCGTCCTCCAGGCAGCAACTCGTCTGTGAAGATGTCGGAGCGAACGAGCAGCAGCCGGGACAAGGAGAGAGGAGAGCGAGACAAGGAGAAGGGAGGGAGTGAAGGAGGAGCGGCAGGAGGCGGCGGCGGAGGAGGAGGTGGCGGCGGCGGCGGCGGAGGAGGAGGAGGAGGAGGAGGGAAGGAGGCGGAGAAGAGGAAGAGAAGCCGAGCAGCCGAAAAACTGCTGTCGTCTTCCAACCCGGCGAGTCCGGGAGGAGCCAAGAGGAGACGCACCTGAGAGGTGGCCAGAGAGAGAGAGAGAGACATAGTGTGTGTTGAGGAGAGAGAGACAGAGGGGGGTAAGGGGGGGGGCGGGGGGGACAACTGCAGTAGAAACGACGGATAAAGAAAGAGAAGAAGAAGAAGCTGCCGTCACAGGAACCAAAGCCGCGAGCTTTGTGACCGTCTGGCTGACGGTCGTGTTGGAAGAAGCTGCTCGACTCGTGTTCTGTTCCTTCTGTAACAGCTGCTGCTTCATCTCAGCGCAGTCTTCATCACGTGATCGCCGCGGGAGGAAGTGACACGTGTGGACGCGTCACGGCCGCCGCTGCAGCCGTTCAGGACACGACACGAGCCCGAGTGCCGCCTGATGTCTGAACGCGCAGTCAGCAAAATGTCTCTCAGCTTTTATTTGTCTTTTTATTAATTTGCTGTCATTCATTCACTAATGGCGGTGGGGGCGTGTCCCTCCCCACCTTTTAAAATCAGCTAGACTCCTGATCAATAGTTTGAAAAAGGATAACGCAGCAGAACCGCAGATATCCTCTTTTGTTTTGCCAACAATTTACCCAGAGATCAGGGCGTGTTATGGCAGTAGCGGCAAATGTAGCCAGAGATGAGCCGCGAGCTACGGCGGCCCGGTGAGCTCGTCCTCATCCGACGCCGCCTCAAGTGACATCACTCGAGGACATTTATCAGACCTCCGTCTGAAGACGCTTTGTGCTAAAATATTTGCAGTGGGAAACGCACTCTGTGTAAAATCAGTGGACTTCCCCTTTAAGGCGCCCTGGGTTTCGTCTGTCAGGCTACGTACAGGCTACCTTATCTCTATAGTTGAGCTTGTTGTTTGTATGCAGGCAGGACTCAAGTCCCTCCACCTGTGCATGTAAAAGTATCAGTATCTGTTTTTATTTACAGTTGATATTCCACTAAAAACTCGATAGAATAGGAAAATAAATTAGAGATAAAGTCCAGTTCTCTTTGTATTAAAGGTTACTTTTGCTATTTTGAATGTATTTTCACACATTTTGGGGTCAAAATGACGAGAAGGTACAAAAGGTTTTTGGGACTCGCTGCAGTAGATGGCTTCAGCTGGCAGCCAGCAACGTTCTCGAGGGCGAACGTCAAAATGACGCTCTGAAATCTCATGAGAGGCGAGCAGGAAGGCGCCGGTGGAAGCGAGGGAGAGGAGTTTGTTGCGGACGTAGAGGTGCTGCCTGCAAGACTTTATTTCCTAACGTTACTCCGGCACGACAAACTCCTCTCAGACTCATGTTTTCACCGGCGTCTTCCTGCAACAACTTTCCTCTCGTGAGATTTCAGAGCGAGATCTGAGCTGCGAGCGTGACTTTAGTTTCCTGTTTAAAAACAAAGGGGGTCACCGGGAGCCCCTCGCAGGGATCCTTTCCAGTCTGAGCCCGCCGCTGGTAAAAAAAGAAGCTGCTCTTGTGGACGTTGCAGCAGGTTCGGCTGCCGGCTGAAGCATCTCCTGCACAGATTGAAAACGTTTTGTCCTTACGAGTCAGTTTACGCTAAAATCTGTTTAAAAAACACCGACGTTACCTTTTTATTTTATTTTTAAAGGTGCAAATATCAGCGTGATTTATCATAAAGTATCAGGTCTCTATCAATGAAACCGAACACCATTTTAATGACAGTTAGTGTATTAATTCTTTTTTTTTTTTTTAAATGTCTTTCGTTATTTTTACCTAACAAGTGAACCCGTCAGGTTTTTAGTGGGACTAGAGATGCGACTCGGTTCATCTTAAAAACTGACCAGAGAGCGCGAAACATCCGCGAGCAGAAATACGTTGCGGGTTGTCGAGAGGCAGCAGCTCACTTTCTTTATGGACGTCACAACATTTTATAAGCTGTTTCTTTTTTCCTCCTGTCCTTTTCTTTGGTTTCATTTGAGTCTGACGCCGACAGTCAAACAGATAAAATACACACTGAACGTTTTGTCAGCTGATTGGTTTCATCTCCAGACTCTGAATCACCAAATGTTTCCTTTAATTTTTCAGTAGCGTGTTTATTTATTGATGTAGGATGAGGCGGATCGGCTGTTTGTGTCATTAAAGATGAACTCGGATCAGTAACGTCTCCTCGTCTTGTTCCTAACCAAACACATTTACTCAAGTACAGTTTTGAGGTATTTTTATTTAATGCTACTTTCTACATTTATCAGTCTGTGATTTTACAAACAAAATATGATCAATTAAAAAAAGTTCTGTTACTCATTAATGCATCAATAACAGTAATACTGCTGTAATAATTTAATATATTTAATAATACTTCTCCCTGGGTCGGGCTTTTCTGCATAGTTTTTATATTTTAAGTACATTTTGCTCTGAATATTTCTAACAACAGGAAACATCACGGGAATCTGAGCCTGACAGGTGGTAAATAAATGTTTAAAAAGTCAATGTGATGAGCTATAAAAGCAGTACGACAACAGAGGAAATTTTCTTATTAAAGATGCATCTTTAAAATCAGTTTATTCTGGATAAGAATAAAGAATACACACAGAAGACTGCTGTAAAGTACATCCGGTTTTCTGAAGAGAAATAAATATAATATTTGATATTGATAGTTATATTTTTGAAGCAACTCCCTAAATCTTTATAGATGCCTTTTGGACTGAGTGATTTTAGATTTCCTGTTGCGTTCCGTTATTGATCACATCGAAAAAATGAGAAGGTAAAATTTCATGTGACTCATAAAACGTATCATGCTTCAATCCTTCCACCCTGACATTCACTTTACAGCTGAAGCTGCAGTGTGTTCATGTGGCCACAGGGCGGCGCTGTCCTCCTGCTGTGGGGCCAAACTTCAGTCTACAGACATCATCTTTAAGGCAAACTTTTATGATCAAGTACAGAAAATTACATTTATTTTTTTGGAGATTTTAATTCAGAATCAGGAATAATTCATTGATACCGAGCGGAAATTGTTACTGTTGCTCATGTTGCCATTAAAGAGAGTAATAAAAAGTTAAAATACAAACACAAAAAAGAAAATATAAACATCTAAACAGGAGTATGGACAGTGTTTGACTGTGTAATGAAGAAGTATTAGTAATCATGACTGTTTTAATGCTGAAATGGATTAAAATCCTTTACATTTGCAGCACGTCGTCACTGGCCTTGTGGATCAGTCTGTTGATTCTGTCAGCGTCCTCTACCCTCAGCCTGCTGCCCCACAATGCAACAGCAAACAGGCCACCGCAGACTGATAAAACATCCTCAGCGGAGTCCGGCTCCGGCCCTTCCTGCGGAGGGCTTGAGGGTTCCCAGTCCAGGTTATTGTGTGCGTTTGATCCGTCTGTCGGGTAAAGGTCAGGTTATAAAAGTGTGGAAGCTGCAGGAGTCCAGCTTTCATCTGTTTGTTCAGCCTTTTCATGTCGTCTTTTATTCCTCCTCAGAAAGGCTTTTCGCTATATCGACTTTTTGTATTGACATTTAAAGTAAAAGCACTTTTAGAAATCTATTTGGTTTCAGTTAAATTAAAGCAGCTTGTTTTTCTTCCGCGCCTCTTGGGGATGAGATGTCGTACAGCGACTCCTTCCGATGTGCTGATGTTTGCCTCTTACCGTGTTGGTGAGAGGAGGAGAACAATCGTGTTTCGTTGAGTTTCATTTAGAGTCGAGGAGAAAACAAACAAGATGGAGGAAAGAGGAAGAAGACGAAGAGAGAGGAGCGCAAAGAGAGAAAGGAGGTGAAGAGGTGATGCAAGGTGAGATGGAGGAGCAGAAGAAGACGGGGAAGATAAAGGAGATGGAAAAGAGGAGATGGAAATGGCTTTTTAATTTTGTCCATGTAGCAGAAATTGTGTCTGTATTTCCAAATTTGAAAAACATCCTGTAAATTGCTTAAATCACTGAACTCACCCACCTTATATCTGTGCATTTGTGCAAAACGTGCGCTCAACAAAGATGGTGCTGCTATCAAACTGTATGTTTACCATGCCGGTAAATCTGAATTGTTTCCATAAAATGAACAGTCCTGATCCGATCTAACGGATGTGTTTTGCATGTCCACACTGACAAAAGTTTTAACATTTATTTTTCTTTGCACGATCTAAGCAGCTTGGAGCTCGAGCAGGAGACCCAGTGGGCTGAAAGAGGTTTTAAAGATGCAGAGAACTTTTAGAAAAACCAGACCAGGCTTCTAAATGAGACCTGCGTTTATTTGTCCAAACGCGCTGCCACACGAGACCAGTAAAAGGGACAGACGTCCAACTGGTACTCTGCTTTTTATGTAAAGTTTTACGGTATAAATTATTCCAAAATAATGTCTTTAAATTTAAAATAAGAATATTAGTTGGAGGTAATATAACCTATTATATGATTTCCAGCTCTTTATCACTTTGTTATTGCATTTTGGATTATTTATAATCAATTCTTTGATCATAAGTTGTTGGAAAATACAAGGGCGTCACTGGGTGTTGAAAAGTGGTGGGGACATTTAAGGGTTCAGAATAGGGGTGTGACAAAACACTTGATACACGACACATGATAATGAACACTATTGGAGACGAGACAAGATACTCCAATGCTATTTAGAATAAATATTTATTGATGAAACGGGGTATTTGATTGGGGGACTTGGTGTCCTCCACCAGAAGATTTTGAGCATTAAACTCTTAATTTCCTGAATTCTAGAGACATTTTCTGCACCAGCTTATGGTGCTTATTTGTATGCTGGGAAACACAATTCATGTGCAAGTTTTATTTGTTATTTAACATTTCTTGTAGCAAGCTAATTTTCAGAAAACTTTTGGCAAGTGGTTTCAAAAAGTGGTGGGGACATGTCCCCAGCGTCCCCAGTGTAAGTGACACCTATGGGAAAATATAATATTCTGGGTGACTGCGACCAGCAGAGACGACTAAAACTAACTTATTAAGTTGTTTTGACAGTGAAGTCATTCACAAATCGACATGTCGATCAAAAAGATCACTCACCGTCTTCTTTCTTCATTAAAAAAATACGCTTGTTCTTCCAGATGATTAATTTATGAGGAGGAATATTAAACAAAGCTTTGACGTCAAAATGGCATGTTGCTGATAATAAAAATGCATGTTGAAACACTATTAAGGAATCATTTTCTAATCTAAGCTGCCACATAACAGTACTGTATTATTGTTTTAAATGGTCTGTTAATCTTCTAATTATCTTCTTAATTAATTATTTAAAATGGCAGCCCGTCACAGGTTCCCACAGTCCATGAGGATGTTTTCAGATGTCTTGTTTTGTAAGTACAAATATAATATATGACATACAGATGGGTGACAAATGAAAGCAAAAACCAATGAACACCATTCCTCCACAAGATGCCCCCTCATTTATATCCACCACCTTTATTTAACGACGCCATCTCGTTGAGATCCAGAGAGACCCGAGTCCAGCAGATCATCCAGTATCAGAGACAGACGTCGTTAAACAGATGTGAAGATTATATTATGTATGTTGGATGGAGAGTATTGTCTTAAAATGTTGCTCCAAAATCTTCCACAGGTGTGAAAGTGAGTTGAGATTCGGTGACTGTAAAGGCTGCAGAATTTTATTCACATCATTTTCACACTTACCAAACAGAGAGCCCTTCGATATGTTTCTCCACTCTTTTATTCAGATTTGTTCTTTAATTTGTCCTCATCTATATATACATACATATATATATTCAGAGTACAATGATATTGGAGTAAGAAAACCACAACAAATCCTTTAAAAAACAGAAACCTGTGAGTTTTTCATCCATAATTGTGTCTTTCTCTTCTCTGCGTTCATTTCATATCTAACAAGTGGTGAAACAGCGCCCCCCTGGGTTCTTCATGCTGGTGAACGGCAGTCTGCGTGTGTGGTGAAAAGGGGTATTACACTCTGACAGCAGAGACTCCAGGTGAGTTCAATAAGCTTTGATTAGGTATCAGAAACTTTAAGATGCGCTCACTGTGACGCTACTGCGGATCTGTTTGAGGACATTAATGTGGACAAAGAAAGTTAAGACTGTCGCTCTCAAATTAGATAAACTGTAGAAAGTGGGGAAAAAGAACTTAACTTTAAAGGAAGAGCTGCAGAGTGAGCACATTTGTCAGCGTTGCTAATGAGATCAGTTTGCTAGCAGGAGAGAGAGAAGAAGAGTTCTGTCCACAACAGTTACAGTGGGACATTATAGGACAGGGACCAGTTCACCTCCATGAAGCAGAAGAGCTCCGGCTTCAAATAATGTGAGTCAAATACCTGTTTACCTCCCAGCCAACATGTGTATCTGGGCCCCACATGGGTATGCTTGAAAAAATGGGCATATTATCTGGGACCCATGTGTGTTAAACTATGAAGGTCCCAAATGGGTAAATCTGGGTTGGCTTCCTATGTGGGTCTTAGTTGGGTCACTAATGGGAAACGAGTACATAGGCTTACAATGGGCAACACAAATGGCGCCCAGTTGGGGCCCACCTAAGACCCAGTGTAATCCTGCATAAAACCCATGTGGGCAAATGGCATTGGGCCATTATGGAACCCAAGGACAATCCCATATAGGGCCCGTTTTTTTAGCTCATTTACTACCCATATGGGCCCCACATATAAATGTTGGCTGGGCTGTCACACGTTCATGGCTGCGCTCCGTTGACTCTAATGCTAAAAGAGTTGTTTTCTAGCTTTTTTTTTTTTGGCTGTATTTTTCTAAGATTTGATCAACCGCTGTTCCTGGGACACTTGTAATAGTTATAGTTGCTACCCAGAGAGGCTGAAAGGAGAAGGACGATGTGTTCTCTTTCTAAAACCTAAAATAAATCCAGAAACATGTCAGCTGTGGATTGTTCCTAATGTAATGTTAGTTAGCTCATGCTAGCTAACTTCCTACTGAGTGTAACGTAGTAAAGCCTGATGTTCTGCTTTTTAATGATTGTAATAATGAACAGAGGCCGACCAGCTGGACAGGAACACTGCTGATCCTTAATATTGTTGTCTTTTGTCTCCATCGTCGGGGGATGCGATGGTTCACTTGTGCTCAGATCAGTCTGAGTCAGTTTAACAGCCTGAATACAACCTTCAAATGTATAATGCAAAACTGTCTGCTTCTTTCTGAGATCGCTTTTTCCAACTAATTTGACAACATTTCTCCCAGAGTGCAGTAATAGACAGTGGCAGCGCCGACAGTTTGTCGAATTTAGTAACAGTGACATCAGACTCGACTTGAGACTCGTCATCAAAAGACTTCAGACTTGACTCGAACTCGAGGTGCGGGACTCGTGAGCAATGTTTATTTTTAGGAAACGTCTGAGCGTGCTGTTATTCCCTCCCCCCGTTACCTATAACCTGCCTACGTAACACGTAGCCGCACGTGAGAGAGGACGACAAACACCGGCAGCTGCTGAGCCGTTCATCATAAACTTTAAAACTTCATACAACAAGACCCAAACAAAGAAGCGCTGAACCTTAGTAACCTGTGGTGAGTAAACACCACCAGCTCAGCATCGGCCATCTAACGTTAGCTTGCTTCTTGCTTCAGCTCCGACCTACGGGAGGTTAACTCAGACTGTCGCTTGCTATGAAAAGATGAATGAACGTTTGTTCGCTTGCCAAACTTGTGGTGGTCGATTAACGTAATTATTTACGTCCCGCTGACTGCCATCATGTTAATTATTACTGTTGGCTAGAAAGGTTACAGGTTTATTGTTGATCATGTGACGTGACACTTTTATTTAGTTAACGTTACACTGGGTTTGAGAGTCACAGGGTTTGTTGACTTACAGTATTTAATAAGCCGTCAATGGCATTGCACATGGTTGTGCTCTGTAAATGAAAACAGGTTACAGTATTCCTTATAGCTATGCAGTTTTATAAGCAACCTGGATTAAACGCAGTGATCCAACATTTGTAATAACCACAAGAGTCTTGAGACTTGGACTCCAGGATATCTTTTAGTTTTAGGCTTAACTAACCTTAACAATCAACTCTGTAACTCAACCCAGGGTTTCCCGATCCAGCCGGGAGCGCGTTCACATAAAAGAGGCGGAGTTAGCAGCAGATGACATGAACAAGTCCCCTGTCAGCAGAGCGTCATATTTTACAGACGAAGAGCAAACACTGCAGAAACTCGACATGCAGCTGCAGCTGACACATGCAGGGAGACAGAAAATCGCCAACAGTCTGAATGCCTAAATTAACTTATAATAATGTGATATGTTCTTATGAGCTGTATGACAATATCAGCCTTATTCTTTCAGTTCGGCTGTGTGTCAGCGTTTCCACATTAACAGAGTCGGGCACTGAATAAGTGGTCGTTCCACCTCACTTTAAAGAACTTCTCCTCACATGAGAAATTAATTTATTTAACACACTCAAGTGTTCCAAACATTGTTCTAAATTAACTTCACAAAGAAACAAACAAAACGAAAAATCCATTCATGCCATAAAATGAGCTGAATCTCAACATTTAGGCTGCTGAAAACTCACCTCATTACCTCATATCGCAAAAGGTGGGGCGGAACGTGACCAGTCTCTGTAGTAGGCCTATAAGAAAGCTAGTAACCTAAAATAAATAGCCTATATTCATATAAAAACTTACTATTTTAATATCCCTACCAAACTGCTCATATTACTAAGCCTCACATAAGAAAAATGAAATATGTTAATGGCTGCGTCAGGCTGTGTGAAACGGAGCAAATAAAAGATATTAAACACATTTCAAAGCAGTAAAGAGGCTTACTGTAAAAACCTGTAGGCAACGATGGCCTGAGGCTTTTAATCAGTCTTTGTAGGATGATGTCGCTTTAGCCTACTAGAGTTTCTCCACATCGGAAGGAAACGCTAGAATTAGTTGGAGAATGAAGCAGAAAATGGTGAAATAAGAAATTTAAATATACAGCTCACCCATCCAGACTGCTGTATGTTGAAGGACTCTGTGTTTTGTGCGTAATTAACTTATAACCTCAACGTGTTTCATTTCAAAGTGGGGCTGGATTTAGGATCAGAGCACACCAGCGGAGGGTTAATGTTCTCAAAAACATCCTTTTTCTTGTCCTTAGCCAAGGATGTGCAGAGATGCCACAAAATGTATTTTCAAAATAAGATTCCAAATAATTTTAAGTGTATCAAAACAAACTGTATGTGAAACACAGTGTTGAGGAACAAGGAAAGGAGATGGAGAAGGAGAAAAGGAAGACTTGACTTAGGAACAAGGATAGGAGATATGAAAGGATGAGAAAGAAAACGGAAAAGCAAGCAAGGAAGGAATGAAGAAGTAATGGCTGCACGGTAGAGGAGAAAGAAAGGAAATAAAAAAAGTGAAGGAGGCGAGAGAAGGAGATTAGCAGGACGAGTGTCAATCCAGCCTGAGAGAGCTGTCAGTCGCACTGAGAGGAAAACAGAACGAGCGAGTGTGAGAACGAACGACAGAACGGCTGCATGAATATTCATCAACGCTGAGTTTCCCGTGTGTTTGTGTGAACTCATGATCCCATCCAACTGCATCTAACATGCAGCGCGCTGTGCCGATGGTGCTCTTACAAAATATAACAAAATATTTGAACAGTTTTAGGAAGTACCACAGCACTGAGACTGCCCTGCTTAAAGTCACCAATGACCTTTTAATGTCTGCTGATGAAGGCATGTGCTCAGTCCTGGTACTCCTGGACCTCAGCGCTGCTTTTGACACCATTGATCACAACATCATGTTAGACAGACTGAGGCACTGGGTGGGGATCTCTGGTACTGCCCTAGAATGGTTTTCATCCTACCTGTCAAATAGGAAGTTTTGCGTGTCTGTAAACAACTATGTCTCTTCGTTCTGTCCAGTTAAATATGGTGTGCCTCAGGGGTCGGTCTTAGGACCCATTTTGTTTTCCTTGTATCTGCTTCCCCTTGGACATATTATCCATAAACATGGTATTTCTTTTCATATTTATGCTGATGACACACAAATATACTTGCCCGTCAGATCCACAGACCCTGGAATGCTGAGTTCACTTAACAACTGCCTTTGTGAAGTTAAAAAATGGATATCAAATAATTTCCTCCAGCTGAACTCAGACAAAACAGAAATCCTGGTCATCGGGTCCCAGCAGATGGCAAATCAAATACTGCCATCTGCTGGTTCCCTAGTAAATCACATTAAGCCTGTGGCAAAGAACCTTGGTGTTTGGTTTGATAGTAATTTAAATTTCGAGCAGCACACCACAAAGCTTGTTCAATCATGTTTTTATCAACTTAGAAATATAGCAAAAATTCGATCTATGTTAACTTTTAAGGACACCGAGACCATTTTACACGCCTTCATCTCATCACGCCTGGATTATTGCAACAGCCTTTTCACCTGTTTAACCCAAAAATCTATTGATCGACTCCAGACTGTCCAGAACTCAGCTGCCAGGCTTTTAACCAGAACAAAGAAATATGACCACATTACTCCTATTTTAGCTTCATTACACTGGCTCCCAGTATGTTTTAGAATTGACTTTAAAATTCTATTGATCACTTTTAAAGCTCTTCATGGCCTCTCGCCTTGTTATATTTCTGACCTTTTAGTCCCGTACACACCAGCACGTACCTTGAGATCCTCGGGCAGAGGTCTGCTGTCTGTTCCAGAGTCTCGACTGAAAACTACAGGGGACAGAGCGTTTGCTGTCAGGGCCCCGAGGCTCTGGAACAGCCTGCCCGAGGAAATCAGGTCGGCTGAGTCAGTGAACTCTTTTAAGTCCCTTCTTAAAACACACTTTTATAGGAGAGCCTTTCCCGATCTTATTTGACTTTATTTTATTCTATTTTACTAATTTTATATTTATCTTAAACATGTATTTTAGTCTTTTCAATGTTTTCATGCTTTTATCTTGTATTGTTTTTGTATTATTGTCTTTACACTTGTTAAAGCACTTTGTAACTTGTTTTTAAAAAGTGCTCTACAAATAAAGATTATTATAACCTGCAGCACGCTGTGCCGTTAACATTCTTCGTCCTCTCCTCCTCTTCCTCCTTTTAACCAGAAATGACGATGATCTTCTTCTTCATGGTGAATTGTAACTGAGCTGATAACTTAACTGCAGTTTACACTCACCAAAATATCTGCTGGCTTGTTTGCTCACTTGATTTCAGGTCAACTTTATTAAAAATAAATTAAACAAACCTACTTTTACTACTTGCAAGTACAAAAGCAACGCTGCAGCTTCTTTGGCCGCCACTGTCACAAGTCTGAAAACAGGTTGGTGGTCGCTTTCCTTCCGCTAGAGTGAGAAGTGTCCAGCGTTCCCCACAAACAATTGAGACACAGCAGACAAATCCCAAGTGTTCATTAAGTCATTAAGAAAGTCTGTGTATTCCTGTCTGTCTTCAGTCTTCACCACAGACGGCTCCTTTGCAGGCTGTAGAGTTCTCCTTCGTTGACAGGTGGACAGTGGCCGGGGTTGCAGGGCCCCTCGTGACATTTTCATGCAAAAGACAAAATGTTAAAATAATGTTTGCACATAGATAATGAAAACATTTCTGTTAAATGAGATGAATTGGAGTGTACAATGATAGTCCACAGTTAGTATTGTAGGGGTGTTTGTGTGTGTGTTCACAGCTCTGCCTCGGCCATGTTTATTCATAAATCATCTCATGTTTATTCATACTGGATTATGTAAACAAGTAGGCGTATTCACACACACACACTCGCACACACACACTCACTCGCACACACATTGGTACTGCTGGTCAACGTGTGTGTGTCGCATTAGGATTTGGTTTGAGGGTAAAGAATACAATAAATTTCAGAGTTGGGGGCAAATGAGTGAATGAATGAAGCAAAATCACAGTTGGCCAAAATCAGTCCTTAAAACCAGCATGTCTAAATTGAGACCTATTGCATTGTGGGATTGTTAGCAGAAAGTGGTGTACGGACACTGCAAACCTTTCTTCATCTTCTATATGAGTAAACAAAATATATTTTGATTGGACAATCGAGCAATAAAAATCGATAACTTGGACTCTGGGAAATTGTGACCTTTTTTATAGACCAAATGATATAATCCGTCCTTGCTCAGAGGGTGATTAGAGGTCGGGCCAGAGTCTTTTACTTCATGACCAAATAGGCATCATGATGTATCCAAGGAAGGTTTAAATCAAGGGCAACTGGACTTGGTTAAAGATACTCGAAGACATTTCATCCCTTATCCTAGAGACTTCTTCAGTTCTGACTGACTGGTAGGGAACTCAGCTATTTAACCTCTGTGGGGTCGTTTGCTAAGATCATCGATGCTGCTGGTTCGTTCCTGGCTGCTGTAACAACGACCACTGTTTGCATCCTCACCTGAGGCCAAAAGTGAACATTTGTTTAGTTTCCTGGGAAGTGATGAAAGGACAGCATTGTAAAGGTAGAGTAAGTGGTGTTGCAGATCTCCTCCCCTGTTAAGTGATGGTCTGGCTTCCTTGACACCTCTTTCAAACCATCTCTGTCTAAAATGTGCACCTGGTGATCCTCAAATGAGTGTCCTTTATCCTTCAGATGTCTCAGATGAGGGAGGAAATGTCTTCTGGTATCTTCAACTAGGGCTGGACAATAAATCACAATCACACTTATCACAATTATTATTTTTCAATAACACAAATGTTCAATGAATATTCGATAAATGTTTTTTATTGACTGGAATCATACACAAATTAGGACTATTTTTTTAAGATGTTTATTTTGTTGAGGAAAAAGGACAAATAGGCAAATTCAGTAAAAGCTTTTTTCAAAGATTTTATCATTGTTTTGAATGTTCTACCTTATTTTGTGAAGTGATCCACTGTTTGGCATCAAGTGTTGACCATAAAGACGAGTTTAAACCACAATTAACCATCAGGTTTTTTAACATAACTTTAACTTTCACTCAGGAACAAAATCCTATACATATTGTGATAATTATCGATATCGAAAGATATGAAACCTTTTATCTTGATTGACATAGCGTCCAGCCCTATCTTCAACCAAGTCCAGTTGCCCTTGATTTTAACCTTCCTTGTATAACTATGACCTGGATGGCTGAGAACCTTCAGAAGCATCATGATGTAGTATTTTTGGCATCCTTTTGATCCATTTATTTCAATTAAATCACAGCAGAATATTTATTTTGGGTTCATAGCACTGTAGTAACTAGGAATGCAGCGATTACTGGATTTCACTATTAAACGTGCTTTAAATGGTTAATTAATCGTAAAGGCTCCGCTACACCTACACTGTTCGTGTTGCATGAAACTAAACCGTTGCAACTTGCACAAAATGAAAATAAAGTTACACAAGCGGTGCAGCAGCTTAAAGTGTCGTGCTTATCAGAGACACGGAGGCTACTACTGCACGCTGGCTAAACTCTGGCAGAAGGACCAAACTGTGACGCTTTATTTCCACCAAAGGAACGGCTGAACTCGGCAATGTGGGAGTATTTCAGGTAAACGAAGACTGAGCTGAGCGTTACTGAAGATGACGGATCACAGCTGTTCAAAAACTTGCCGTTAAAAGGTTGCTGCTAAAGGAGCGAATATCTACATCACACTTGATGCAGCACCTGCAGGAGCTTTGCACGTAAAGGTAATACATAACCTAATAACTGAGTTAACGCTGCAAAGTTGTTGGGAATTAAATATAAATGTGTCACTTACAATCGATGCCGTTGCGGTGAGACTCAAGCTTTCAGTGCAACATAAACAAAGCAGCATGGGAACCTTTCAGACCCACCGCAGCGACAGCACCGCTGCATGAGGCTCCTTATTTTCAAAGACATGCGCCGCGCCATGGGCGGTTTGTTGCTGCATCGAGCAACGTGCACCGCACGGCGAGCTCGCGCACGTCAAAGTAGTTGAACTTTTGCGCTGAACAAAGTTTCCACTCACTTCAAATCGCTGCTTTTCTGAAAGGGCCTTTATGGAAGAACGTAGTCCTCCTGCAGACCTTCAGTCTCTGAACATTTAACATTACATCCATACAAATGTTCTCAATTTCTTTCACTAAAACTTATACTTGTGGATGAGATTTGATGACAATAACAGTTAAACACTTAATTTCCCCTGGGGGATAAATGAACTTAATATTCCTCTTACATTAATAATACTTGCATATTATAGAAATATAATTAAGGTAATTAACTTCAGTCATTACTTGTGTTGTGAAATTAACTGATTCCTCTGACAATAACCGTACCAACAAAATCTGTAATCGTTGCATCCCTACATGTAACCTAAGTGTGTGAACCATTCGGCATATTAGAGTTATCAATCTTAATAAATAGATAAATTAGCTCATCGCTATGCATCCTGCAAACAGCTGTTTTTAAAAGAGGAAACTAGTATTAAAAATAAGTTGTCTTTCTTTCATTCGCTTCCGAAACAAATGCAGGCGTTAGCCAGATCATGGCCTTGACGACACGAGGCGGTGGAAACACTTCCGCTTTTGTCCACAGGGGCCGCTAGAGTCGACACTAAATTTAAATTCCTTGTAGTCGCTTTCAGTAGTGAACAAGTTATTTTCATAACTACTTTTACTTTCATGTGACATCAGTTCAACGTTCACATTCAAACATCAGGGTGAAAAGTGGGAAAATACTTTTGGTAGACTGTGGATGAACTGATCCTTTAAAAGCAGCTGCTGTGGTAGTTGTGGACACGTCTCCGAACCTTTTGAAGCAGTTTGTGCAAAGTTGTGTGGGCGTTGTTGACCTGTAGCTCCGTCAAAAGTTGAAACATCTCCGCAGGATGAGTGTTGTGTTGCTTTACCCTCTGAAGACTCCCTGAAACACTAACATCCTCCTCCTCCTCCCATATCACCGTCCTCCAACTTCTAGTCTTTCACCATCTAATTCCATCATTTTCTGTCTGTTGAACTCTATTCGTCCTACTCTCCTGCAGAATAGTGATGCTGTTTCAGTCTTTGAAGTGGACGTGCATCTCTCCCAACCAATCAGAGACAAGAGAGATGAGAGAGAGAGAGAGAGAGAGAGAGAGAGAGAGAGAGACCGTGACAGATGGGGATTGAACTGAAAGTGAGGTGAGAAGAGGAGAAGAAACGAGCTGCAGAAAGAACCTGAGTGTGATATAACGTCTAAAGTCATAAATTATTCTCCTCGAAGGTTCCCTCTGGGACATTAACAGACTTACTTAGGACTTCATATTCCAGTCAGGCGACCAAAGAGCATTAGCAGCTCCACGACTCTGTGAACCCTCTGCCCTCACGTCATCATGTGGAGCAATCAGTTAAACATTCATTCATGATCCCCCCCCCCTTTGAGTCTTTTGAGAAGTCTCTGTTGGTTCAGTTTACATGTTTTAGTCTGGCTTGGCTAAAAAACTAGAAGCAAGGAGAAACTGTAAGTAAATAAATGCCGCTTTCACACAGAGATCTCGCAATAAACGCAGAAAGAATGTCTGCCAATAAGCTGCATTCGCTCATTCTTTCACATAGCGTTCCAGTTTACCTCCATTGAGTCCGCCTACGCCGCGCGGCTGCCTGAGATCAATTGGTTAGTTTTCAAAATAAAATACCCTGTGCAGGCTCCTGATTGTAAAACAACAAACACTGTTAATAAAACAGACAAAAAGAAACCATTTAACTAAGTAACCTACTTTAATCATAGTAGAAGCACAATAGCAAGCACTGATTACCAAATCAATAAAATCTACACATGTCAGCAACATCAGGCAGATAAAACGCTCTGATTCTGAAATGCTCCCTTGGATATGCAGCCCGCAGTCGTCGGAACAACACAGGTTCACAGAGAGCTGTGAAGAAGGTGGTTAAAAAAAAAAAGACAAATTAACTACAAGTCAATGCTGAGACACTTCCAGTGGACGCTGACGTCGGGCTGAGGGCCTAACAAAACTGTGTCGGTGGGCTTTTAGAGTTAGACTGCGACTTAACAAAACGGCGTCGAATCGTCACTCCTGTTCCGGCATGCCGGCTTTGGCTGTTCACACAGACTTCGTTCCGCCTCTGTTACTACCAACATTCCCTGCTCAGAGGCGGATTAAAACCGGCTCAGTACCTTTCATACAGCTCAGTATGTACAAGTAGGTTTGACTGCACAGCTAAAGAAAGGGATGTGACCTTTACATTTGTTAATGATATGACCCAAGGGGAGCATATACAAAGAAAATATCGGACCCAAGACAGAACCCTGAGGCACACCACAGGAAACTGCTAGCCTGGCTCCCACAAATAAGACACAAATCCAACTTCCAACAGCTCCAAGTCTGTCTGAATTAATGATTTAGTAGGGTAAAGTGGGGTAAGACGCCCCCCTAAGCTCAATGTCTATTTGCTGACACATAAAATAATATAGATTGGGTTTTTTGTATCTTGGAGATGGCCATGCTTAGGGTAACATAATATAAAATAAATACCTACAGTTGACAAATTAATTTGAATGTTATCAAATGTAAGTTTTAGGAGAAAGGCTTTTCTCACTGGGGTAAGATGCCCATAGGTGCAAATTACAAATGGTAATTGCTCATTTTTATGTTCATATTGTTATTTAGGGGTTGTACCAGAACAGGTTTACATGGTTTAATTTTCAGAAAACATCATATTTTTGTCATATTGCACATTGCTGTCCGCAGCTAACCGCTGCGCTGTAATAACGTTATAACTAAATTTGCACAGCTACCTGAAAAGCAGCTGCAGGCATCTGACGCACTACGCTTGTTAGTTGGCTTCAAATGACGCGCACTGCCCAGTTTCTCCCGACGGTCCTTCAGTATCATAACATCCCCGAGCCGTCAGTAAACGTGTGATCGGATTCCTGTGAATTTCCTCAGGGAAATGAAAATAAGCGTCTGTAGGTTTATGAATGCGGATCAAACGCTGGGATGCGCGCACATCACTGCAGCACATGATTTATTGTGAGCATGTAGAAAAGTGTCCTTTATAATCAATTTGTTTAACAAGGGAGGAAAAAATAAATCCGCTGTTTGTTGGAATCGATCTTACAACCTTCCTAACGGAAGTCCTGCACAGCACCAACCAAGCTAACGTGCACACGAGTATACAAGGATTTGAAATAATTTGACTTTGTTCTGGCCCGCCATGTAACTGCTTGAAAAGGGAGTGATGGCGCAGTGGATAAGACCCATGCCTAGCAAGACACTTAACCCCTCGTTGCTCCAGAGGCGTGCGACCTCTGACATATGTAGCAATTTTAAGTCGCTTTGGATAAAAGCGTCAGCGAAATGAGTAAATGTATTGGAAAAAAATTGGGCCTGATGCCAGACTTATTTGCTGACATTGTAGCCTGATGCACACCTCCCCAAAAATACAACTACCGCTAAACACTAATGATTGGTCGGCTTGGTAGCGTCGCATTTCCGTCTTGTCCTTCATCCTCTGCTTCAACCGGTTCAAGGGTCGTACATACCGACCGACAGGGCGACTCACAAGTACTATAAATGCCCACGACGGCACCATAGTCTACCCCGTCGGCTACAGCGAATATAAATTGGCCTTTAGTATTAATTCTGTCTGGGTTCCTCACTTCTAATTAGTTGTAGTAATATGGGAAAATGGAGTTTAAAGGATAGTTTATGTGAAATAACAAAATTCTCACCACATCATGTTTCAGTCTGACAACAGGGTAACGCCTCAGCTGTGTTGATTAGCTGTCAGTTGGTGAATCCAACCGCCCCGAAAAGCTTGTTGGAACCAGCCCGTTTCCTTTGAGGAGTTTGGACTTCACACGCTGGACTGGCCTTTCAGCTTGCGCGCTGACATCACACTTGGCCTGTAAGTGTGTAAGCTGACATGAGAAGTGATGTCATGAATGCTTCCTGTCGCTGACATGATGGGATTTCTTCTTCTTCTTCTGCAGGTGTTGTGTTCGTGTAGCTGTGAAACATGAGGACCGAGGCAGATTTAGACGTTTCTCTGTCCATTAGTTTTAAAAAATCCACACGCATAGAGGCTCTCGCACAAAGCGCTCATTAGCCATGTATGGTGTGTGTGTGTGTGTGTGTGTGCCAGAAGTCATTTGTTTGTCTTTAAGCAGCTAAACTCCTTTTTATCCTGCTGATAATGGAAAGATTAGCATCTCAAAACCACAAAAGAGCTTTTTAATCAAACCTCAGGCTCTCACACACACACACACACAGTCAAACGCTCATACTCTCACTCGGGGTCCCAGGCCTCCTGTTGTGTAGCGTACGATGATTACAAAGACGATCTGGTGTGTGTGTTTGTGCAGAGGCTGGTAGTTAACACACTAATGAGTCAAACGGCTGATTGTCTGTGTGTAGATACGCTCTATATGTGTGTGTTTGTGTGTTACTGTAGCTGAGATGCTAATGAGCACAGCGGCTTTAGAAGCTGAGGACTCAATCTGCTCCACTTTGAACTTTTGATGAGTTAATTTCTGAATTTCTGTCTTTCAGTGTCAAGAGCTTCCAGAGTTTTCATTAACACGAACGTCAGACGTCTCTGTTCGCTTAAAGAGTAACTAATAATCTAGCTCGTCCTGCAACTAGTGTTCACAACATGCTTTTTCTACAAGCCGTGCAGCATCAGTACAACGCTACATCATAGCTGGGTGTGGTCCTATGTGGACAAAAGTACTAGGACACAACTTTCCCAATACTAAGGTAAATAATGCAACAATAAATAATGCTTCAGCATACAATTTTAGACAATATTTCTTCCAACAGTTTGCACAAAGCCAGCTCCATAAAGAAATGGGATGAACTACAACAGAGACTGTGAGCCAGGCCCTCCCGTCCAAGATCAGTGTCTGACATCACAAATGCTCTTCTGGACGGGCAAAAATCTCCACAGACAAACTTGAACATCTTGTAAAAAGCCTTCCCAGAAGAGTGGAAGCTGGAATACCCATATTAATGCCTATGGATTTAGAATGGCATGCCATAAAAGTAAAATGTGTAGGTGTCCCAGTACTTTTGTCCATATAGTGTCCAAATATACCCTGATTTCAAATCTATATCAGACACACAAACTCCCCTATTTACAGGGAGAAATGCCCAAATGTCAAATAATTGCTGCAAAATATATCTCATGCCACGAACTGAGGACAACCAGTGGAAACTCAGACTGATAAATAATTGTACTAATTTTATTTAATTATTATTTTGATTGTTTGATATTTTAGTAATTGTTTAAATTTCACATTTGATACTGATACTTTCTTTTTTTTAAATTTTTTTATGAATTATTTATTTTTTTGTCTTAATATTCACACGTTTTATGTTTATTTTAATTTTTAATATATTAATGAAATAACACCCAAGTTACTGTTTTTTTATTTATTTACTTTTATTTTTAATATTTTTAGGGAATTTTTATATTTTATATAGGTTTTATTATTATTGTATTTTCTATTGACAAACACAATTTTTACTGTTCTATTTACTTATTTAATGAAATGTATGAAATTAATTGTTCTTGTGTAATTTATTTGTAGCTTTGGCAAAATTGTTATACATTCATGCCAATAAAGCTGATTTGAATTTAGGGTACCACAAATGTGGATTCAAGAGTTTTTATTTGTGTATGTGTCCTTACAACAATCTGTACGGCTACAAACATGTCATTCATGCTGAAAGCCCTTTTTGAGGCCGGTTTATTTCCAGATCTAGTGCATACCCACTTGACCTCAGTATCAGACTCGGCTATTGTTGTTCTCTTCATTAACCCAAAGTAGCTGCTCCTGGGGGATCCCGAGGCGTTCTCACACCAGATGAGATCTATAATCCCTCTAGTGTGTCCTGAACCACCCGATCTCTAAGGGTGAGTTCAACCACCCTTCAGAGAAAACTAATTTTGGCCTCTTGTAATATCATTCTTTCGGTCACCATCCAAAGCTTGAGATCACAGGCGAGGATGTAACTGATAAGTGCAAAACTGCATTGGCCATTTAAATGTATTGCAACTGGTAATAAGGACAAACTATACTCAAGTGTAATACTACAAACTACATATTTCAACTGGTAAAAAAGGTGGATTGATTGGAAAATATACCCTGAAAGTTTCATTCAAATCGACCACTAGGGGGGTCTTTAAATGCATCGTAACTGGACGTGGAATGATACAAATCAAGCTATAGATCAGGAAATGGTGGTCCAGCTGTCAGATAGGAGCCCCAGACATTCCTGGATAGTTTGATGTACATGCGTCACGACACTATAAATCACATATTCATTCTCCAATGATCACAATTCTCTCAGGATATGTCCTCATAAGTTACTGAAATATGCCCTGAAAGTTTCATTTAAATCGAACAACAGGGGGCGCTATAAATGCAAACAAACTGCAGGTGATAGAATGCAAATCAGGCTACAAATCACAAAATGTTTGTTCAATCAACTCAAAACTTTCAGGATATGTCTACATAAGCACCTCACACATACACTGCAAGTCTCATTCAAATCCACCACTAGGAGGTGCTATAAATGCACAATAAGTGGATGTGAAATCATACAAATGAAGCTATTGATCAGAAAATGTTAGACCCATCCAGTGGTGCTGCCGGGGGGGGGGGGGCACGGCCACCCTAATAAAATTGGTGGCTACCCCAGTGGACCCCCCCTCCGTTGAGGAGTATATGCATAAAATGCTTTATACTGTACATATGGGCCAGACGGTGTGTCTCCATCCTGCCTGAAAATCTCTTTCAACAGTTCACTGGAGCTGTGTGTGAAGTTCCCTCCTGCTTCAAACGCTCCACAATCATCCCAGTCCCCAACAAACCCTCCATATCTGGATTAAATAACTACAGACCTGTCGCCCTGACATCTGTAGTCATGAAGTCCTTTGAAAGACAGGTGTTTCACCTGAAGGACATTACAGGCCCCTCGTGCTCACTGTGCCAGCCTCCACCTGTCAGTGGACTTCCTGACTGACAGGAGTCAGCAGGTGAGGCTGGAGAACATCACATCCAGCACCCGGACTATCAGCACTGGGGCCCCCCAGGGGTGTGTGCTCTCCCCACTGCTCTTCTCCCTCTACACCAACGACTGCACCTCAGGAGACCCGTCTGTCAAACTCCTGAAGTTCGCTGACGACACAACGGTCATCGGCCTCATCTGGGACGGTGACGAGTCGGCATACCTGTATATCACATCCACCTCCAACGTGTGAATAATAATGGTATTAATAATTTACTCCTGCATCCTTTGCACTCTGCTCATTGCACTATTGTCTCAGTCTTTCTTTATTGTTGTTGTTGTTTATATGTTTTATTATCCGTGATTATTACGCCAATATGGCGGCTGGCTGCGCTGGATGAAAGGTACGGAGCCGGTGTTATGTCTATTTATGCCACCTATCCAGATGCGCTACTTAGCGGTTCTGCGCAAACGTATGACCCACAAGCGCGGTTTGTTTCCACGCCCATAAATTTGTGCAACCTTGCTGTTGGGAATGCCGTCGAGAAAGTGGGTGATCGTCAGTAACCTCAAAAAAACAAAATCATTATTAGTTATATTATTATCAGAATACGCTGCCCCTGATATCTTAAATAAAGATGGCATAATTTAGTTTTTCAACATGCTCCCCATCTCCGTACAGAACGCATGGAGTGAGCAGTGGTGCGATATAAAATGATTCTGTGGTAGGAGCTTTATTTGATGGGGGATATTAGTCCGTCAGAATACGCCACCCCTGAAATGATGTTATAAAAACAAAATATGTCACAATACGGTGAGAGTTATAACTTTATGGGGAACACATAAGGTAGCATTGTTGGATATGGCAGCATAGATCGTCAGAACACCGGGATATTGGTGGACATTCTTTCTGTTTTGATGGCAGGATCTCTGTGGAAAGCTGCGATAAAAAGGGTCGAGATCCCTTAAACGTTGTCTGTTGCTGTCCTTGTTGGCTTCATTAGTGTTGAGCTCACTGCTGTTTGCTTATGGCCCTGTGGACTAAAAGTAAATGGACACATGTAAATTACTTTACCCCCACCAAAGTCTCTCCACATCCTGTGTGAAACCCTGAGTAAAAAGCACATTTTGACTATTTAATTTATGCAGTGAAAAAAAAAAAGGCAAAATTCATGGGGGAAAAAAAGTGAATGTATTTGTTTGGTGTTCTGCAAATTCTTTCATTAGACTCAGTTTTGGCTTCGGAAAAGAATTTTCATTTCCGTGCATCCCTAAATACTAGTTAGAGCTATCGGTGCAGACGGCATCAATGGGGTAAACACCCAGGGGAAGAAGTTTATGAATAATGCAAGAGAATTGTGAGGAGATAGAGGAAGAAGAGCACAGGAAGTGCATGTTAGAAACTAGAGGAAGTGGTCTCTGCAGAGTTTTCAGGAGAAGTCAGAGAGGGACGCCGCTGCTCTGACGGCGTGCGGTAGCTCGTTCCGCCATCGTAGGGTCACAGATGAGAACAGGGACTGAGGTCGCTTTGTGTGAAGGGATGGCAGAGCCAGGCGGCGTTCGCTGGAGGAGCGCAGGCTTGTATTATGGAGTTTAGGTAGATGGTGCAGACCCAGGAGTAGCTCTGTGTGCAGCATTAGGGACTTGAATCTGATTCTGGAGGCCACGGGGAGCCAGTGGAGGTCACAGAGTAATGGAGTGAGTCCTTTTGGGCTGATCAAAAAACAGACGCAAAGAGCAGAGAAGCAATTCCCCAAACTAGACACTCTCTTCCCCGCGGCTGTGCCTGAGCTCATATCCATTAAGACTTTCTGAGGGACAACCCTGGCGAAGCCAAACAGCCACAGCTCTTACTGGCCCATACTTCTCTAGTACCTCAAACAAGACGCGTGTAGACTGGATGAGCAAAGTCCCGTGGGCTCCTACATTAATCCTGCAAGAAGCTGGTCCACTGTTCCATGACCAGGACCAGAATCCAGAGCCAAACTAAATTTATAAAACATCTCTGAATTTCTCGGCTGATACAGCAGCGACGTAGTGAGCAGCCAATTATCTCAGGCAGTTGCCAAAACTCTGTCGGATGCAAACTAAGAGAGTGGCATCTTTTTGATTGATTTTTAGGTTTTTGGTTTTCATTATTAAAAACTGTGTGCCGCCTATAAAACAGAGCAGGAATCATTTTGCACGGCTAAAAACCAGAAGAAACAACCTCACAGGCTCTCTGGTTAACACAAGAGCTGTCAGAGATTTCATGCTTGGAATAAATGTGTGTGTGTGTGTCTACGTTAGACTAATTGGGACAAGACTAATAAAATATAAACACACACACATCGGGGGCCTCCGTGTTTTTGTCTATTCAGCTGGTAGACGAGACAAAGTCTACAAGTCTTTGTATAATCCTGAACCGCATCAATGACTATTGGTGTCAAAGCAAACAGAGTGAGGATGGTGTCATGATGTGTATGGTTGTTTTTCAGACAGACTGTAGCTGTGCATCAGCTGTGTGTGTGTGTGTGTGTGTGTGTGTGTGTGTGTGTGTGTGTGTGTGTGTGTGCGCACGTAGACTCTGGTGGTCCAGACCTTTTTTAGACCGTAAACAACTCATTCATTATTCAAAGCCTGCTCTCTCTTTCTCTGCTAACCCCTCTCCCTCTCCTCCTCGTCAGTTGTTTGTCGGCTTTGTAGTTGTGAAAACTCTTCAGAAAAGCAGATAAATCTGGCTGCTTCTTAACTTATTGATCATTTGAAAAGGTCACGCAGGAAGCTTGATGCATGCTTATGCAACACTTCCTGCCTCTGAGTCGCGTCTTTGTTCTGTCAGACCATCAGACTCTCCTCTCTGAAGTGTTTCCTCCTCTGGCTCTGTCTCAGTTTGGTCCTTCTGTTCAACAGAGACTGAGTCACTTCACAGTAAATTAGATTTCCTGAACTCTCATTAGTTGTTGTTGTGATTGAGTTTGGTGATGAGATGTCTTTCCCCTCACCAGTCACCTGATTTCAATTCTGTTTACTTCACTTCAGCCGTATAAGACTCAGTATCAGTTACGCCTTACTGTAATAATACTTTTCCTAGTAACTAGTACTGTAAGGGATTACTATTTCCAAAACAGTAACAATATTACAGATATTAATTTAAGTAATTCTGCGTTACCAGAACGCCACTTGTTGTGTTGTCCTTTCCAAGGAAAATGTTATTTTCGGCTGCCCGCCAACCAGGAAGCAAGTGATGCACAGTTACTATGAGTTTGTTACTTTTGCGTTGCCAAAACGCTGGATGGTTTTTGTGCTTTCGGATGCACTAATCAAAGAGGAGACAAGCCTGAGCTTAGGTGAGGGATTCCCTACAAGGTAAAGGTAAACATTACCACTGCTGAATATGGATCACAAGTGTCCCACACTTGCAGTTTGTGTCCATATCTATCTTTTTCTTGAGTTGAGAGGTGATCCAAATGAAGTTTATCGACTTTTGCGGCGTCTCTACGAGGGAGTCGCGATGTCAGCCGCTATCTTGGTCTGTTGTTTTGCCCTCCAGGTCATGGCGCTTGTCACGTGACCTTGTTCAAGTCGCTGTTACTGAAGGAAGAATTCAGATATGAAGGAAAGAAGCGTTCTTCCCACAGCTGAAAGTATCGCCATTATTGTGTCTTAAGTAATAATAATTGTAACCCTTAAGGAAGGGGGGGTCAGTGCGACATTCGGATCATTTTATCACTAGGGGTGTGACGACATCTCGCGCCACGAGATCTTGCGAGATTAAATTGTGACGAGATTTCTCGCCAGCTGTGTCGCGCTGATCACCTAGTGACATTTTTCACACGCTGTTAAGCCACACATTAACTTTCTCACGCAGTGAAATGCAAATGTGTAACTGAAAAGACAGACTCACAGAGCGAATCGGCTCCGCCCGGCGGGCATACGCCCTGATTGTAATCAGCTGAACCCACTCCTGTCCTGTGATGAGGAAACGTAGCTGGTAGAGTTTTGCAACGTAAACACCCACTAACTGACTGTTTGGGTCTGTGAGCTGCACTTTATCAAAGCCGCTGAAGTTATCGTGTGGATTTGTGTTTCATTTACTTTCAGTTTCACATGCAACATGCAGTCCCAAACTGCGTCGGTCAAGCGGTCTGAAGGGGATAACGTTACTACCAGCGGATCAATAACGTAACGCACAGCAGAGACTTGTCATCAAATGATGACGTTAGTCTGGTGATATTCTGCCGTCTCTCTGGACGTGTACGAGAACGCAGATATGTGGGAGAGAAAGTTTCTAACATGAGCAGAAACTCAAGGGGTTAAAAGTCCAGGAAGTTTATACCTTAATTAAAATTAAATACTTTCTCATTGAGGTGAAAAGGAGCCACAGTCACATTTAAAGAGGTTACTTCAAAGACACAAGGAGGAGGGAAGGCTGAATCTTGACTCAGCAGGGATGATATTAAATAAGAAACAGATCTGAGAGCAGCACTTACTTACATTCTGTTATAGTTCAGTTATAGATTTTTTTCAGCCACCTGAATTTTGTGTCTCTTTACATAAAAAAAAATCAGAAAAATGAATCAGGAAATAAAGTGTTTACTGCTCAGATCTTTCAAATAAATCAGCATTAAAGATTTCTTGAAAATGGTGTTAAAATCTCGTCTCGATCTCGTCATCACCAGTGATGAACCACACAAAGACTATCGTTTTTAAATGGCACTTAGAAATAGACCCGGGAGTAACCTCGACGTGCAGGCAGCTGTCGGCCGCACGACATGCACGCGAAACTCTGCACAAGACCGGTGAGTGACAGGCGAGATAGAGAGAGAGAAAATGGTCAATTGTAAAGGTACAGTTTAAGTTACACTGACTCCTTGCTGCTGTACTTTACAGCATCACCAGGTCTGAGAGGCTGCAGTGTTTTGACTGTTGACTCCTCAGGTTAATTATTGTTCCAGGAAAGTGAATCTATTTCTAAAATAAAAATCAAAGGTTAGTGTACGAGTTCACCTGCGATAGATTTCTCCCTGCATGCTGGTTTCAAAAGTGTATTTTTTATTAGGAGGGATTGGATGAAAAGTATTTTTATTTTGGAAGCTTAGTGCGTTGGTGAGGGCGAGCAGTCTGGAGCAGGTCGACGTCAGTGCGGTAAAATATGGCCTAGATGTCTCCAGATTGACATGATCCATTGTTTGCATATTAACGGTCTCCAGCTGATGATTATGCTTTCTTAGATTTTCACTAAAGTTTTGATAGAACATCAGCAGGAGTCATTGGCCAAAACGCAACATTACCTCACAGCGGCGCTTCAGTGAGGCCTCATTAATTCAAAAGGTTGTAATTTACTCTTCAATTACAGGAAGCCATTAATTAATCAAGGTTTGCACTTGTTCTTAACTGGAGCTAATCAGGAGGAAATAATGGTTACATCATCTATTTGATGTGGGTCAGGTTAATTCAGCTGCACCAATCAGAGGCCCAGAATCGCAGCCTCGGCAAAGCAAAGACGCCGAGTCGCTGAAACTGGGAACAAAATTCATGCAAACTTGACTTGACTTCTCCACACAAAGAGACGGCCAGTTAGTCTTATAAAACTGCACAGCTATAAGGAATTACATTTATCTGACGCTTTTATCCAAAGCGACTTACAATTGCTAAGAGGTCAGAGGTCGCACGCCTCTGGAGCAACGAGGGGTTAAGTGTCTTGCTCTTGTAAGTCAACACATCCCGCTGACTCTCAAACCCAGGGTAACGTTATAACTAAATATATATGTGACGTCACATGATCAACAATAAACCTGTAACCGTCCTCTCTCACGTGCGGCCGCGCAGCTGATGCTACGTGTTACGTAGGCAGGTTACAGGTAACGCAGGGAGGGAATAACGGCACGTTTCCTAAAAATAAACATTGTTCACGAGTCCCGCACCTCGAGTCCGAGTCTCAAACTCGAGTCCCCGTCTCTGAGAGATGGATGGACGTACAGTTGATCGTTAAAACCTGCAGCGTGACTGTAGCTTTAGTCTTTAGTCTTTCACGCACACAGTATTAATCCATGATGATCTTCTCTCTCTTCGTCTTTCACCGACCTTCCACTCCTCTTCCTCGCTCGGTCTGAATCTTTAATGCCATCCCTGCCAGTAGTGTAAGAGAGAAAACAACAACAACAACACATCTCCCTCCCTCCCTCCCTCCCTCCCTCTCCGACTCTCTGTCTGTCTCTCAGCATTTCCCATTTGGGGCCAATTAGTCTTATTAGCAGCTGTTGAAAAGGGCTGATAATCCTCTTAAAACTAAACTCCAGCACATAAAGGCAGCGAGGGGCTCGATGGCGGGCTGCGGGAGACCCAACCTCGCTCTCTCGCCTCGTCTCGCTCGCCATTGAGTCATCAAGCGGGCCTTTGTGTTGTCATGGTGACCCGGTCTGTCAGCCCACCAGGCGCGGCATTGTTTTGCCCCGCAGTGATTGACGGGATGTGATGGTTACTCGTGGTAACAGGTTGTCAGAGGTGGATGATGTATTTTTTTGTGGGAGGGGATCTGTGGTATTGTGCTGTGTTTTTGTTTTGTTCTCACCCCTTTTGACTTGTGACCAGGACAAGAAAGTGCTAATCTGTTCTCGGCAGGCACTTTACACACGACTCAACAAGTTCTCATGGCCAGTAGCTCCAGTTTCTCCTGCAAAAAATACCAATTACACAGAACTAACAGGCCTGTTTTCATAAGATTACTAACCGAGATGGCTCGACACCTGGCGTGTTTTGGGCGATATGATGAAATATCCTGTGACATCACATAAACCATTAGAGATTTTTTTTATATTGTTCATATTCTGGTAAATGTCCCTTTAACAACAGAACCTGCTTTGCTTGAGAACCCTTATCACAGATTATGAACTTTGAGTGGACGTCATTACAACGATTAGTCGACTAATCGATTATTTGTCAACTACTTAAGCAATCGGCAACTATTTTGATAATCGATTAATCACTGAGACCATTTTTTTAAAGAAAACATTTCAAAAGTCCCTGATTCCAGCCTCTTAAATGTGATCGGGGTGGAAAATGACTTTTTGGCTCACCTGCCAATGTGACTGGTAGATGAAAAAAATCCACCGGCCAAAATGATAACTTGCCTTTTTTATGTCACGTTTGTTTCAGTACTTTTAATTGAGATAATAAGGTATTCCGTTGAATACAAACTTAAAGATGACACCAGATTGAAATTTGAAGCAAAATTAATGTATTGCTATTAAATGACATAACATTCAACTTGAGCCTTTTTTTATGTTCTGCTTCAACCTCATAAACTTTACTTTTTGGAGGTTGTTTTCATTTATTAAATATTTGTGCAAGAAAAACGGTCTACATTGGTCTGTAATTTATTTATGCTAACTACTCACCAAAAAATCATAACCATTCCTGCACAAAAATGACTGTACTGATTTATTTTAGTGGCAAATGCATGTGAAATACTCAACGCATTGTCCGCCCTGAACCCCTCGGTGCTGTTGACTTCCCTTCACTGTTACAGAGCAGATGGAACGTAGAAAACACACAGATTTACGGTAAATTACGGGAGAAGCCCGAGGAAAACGGGAGGGTTGACAGGTATGCACGTTACGGTGGTCGCTAGCTACATGCTTACATATCTACGCCAATCAAACACAAGAAACCGGAAATGAACATAAACAACAACCGATGAATGCTCCAAATCTGTGTGTTACACGATTTTAGATCCATTGGGGACCAATTTAAATGTATCACACAACAAAAAACAACACTGATCCGCTTTTATGTACTTAAAGTCAAAAATCTCTTGGCGATATCGTACCGAATACGTTTCATTCATTTATCCCCCAAACAGAAAATCTACCTGCATTTGGCGCTTGTTAATTTCCTGCCCTGAATGTGGACCTGACAACTAATCGATTAATCAAGCAAACAAATCAACAAACTAGTCGATAATGGAAATAATTGCTAGTGGCAGCCCTGAAGACAAACTTATACTAATAACCAGGAAATGCTCACTGAGATTGAAAATCTCTCTTTTTTTTTTTTTTAAGAGCGTCCTGGCAGCAACAAGTGATTATATTAAAGTTGCAAAAATACAATTCAACAATACAGATATCATAAAAGCAACAACAACCTTTTTCACAATAATTTACACAGCAAAAATTTCTAATCGAATAAGCCTCAAAGTCCTTCATGAGTGATTTCAAATTGCTAAAAGAAACAATTTCTTTCAATTTAAAAAGATTTCCAAGCGGATGGGGCCGAGTACATTAAAGCCCTTTCTCCAAAATCTGTTCTAACATTTGGGACAGTTAACAAAATGAAGTCCTGTGAACGGACGCAGAGCCCCCCCAACATTTTTAATGAGAAAACAGAACAAATAAGAAAGTAGCAAACCCAGTATTATATAGCTTTGTTAATAAAAGTGCCAGTCACTGAGTCTACGGCGCTGTTTTCTCTGGGAAGTCCATCCAACCCCAGCATATAAAGTGCAATGATGTGTAAGAGCTCGGGAGTTTAAGATAAATCTCAAACACTGAGCAGAGGTATACATAAATACATTTTTCTCCATAATCTGGTGTAGACATAAAAGTTGCTGAAAGGAGTTTCCATCTGGCCTCAATCACATTTTCCTGGTAAGCAGTAATACATGGGAGATTGAGAGGTCTCGTTTTTTGCTTTTGAAAACACCATTATTTAGATTTTTTCTGCATTAAGAACAAGCTTTAACTGACATGAGTGTATGAAACTGAGAGCGGCTCAAGCGATGAAGCGATGTTGAACAGCTTTTAGTGAAATTACTAAAACGCAAAAACGAGAGAAGGCGAAATAAACTGCTTTAAGCAGGTCTTTTTCTAAGATTCGTTCATTGAAGGGTTAAGATGCCTGAAGATAAATGAAAATATCTCTTTTTATAGATTAGAATATTCTAAATAAACATGAGCGAGATATATAATTTCTGTTCAGCCAAAAATAAATAAAAACTCAATTAAAAAAAATTATTGTTGTATAGCCTTGTTTTAAAGGCTATCAGTTAAAAATAGGAGCCTCTCTAGCTTTTCAGGATGACGGTTTTATTAGAATTTCTTGTTAAGTTGCCTCTGTTTATTGTTGCCACAGTATTGCTTTATTGTGATATTGTTGTAAAGAATGTGAAGTTTGTCTTTTTCTCTAAGGAAGTACGGGGGGGAAAAATTAATTGATTTAAAAAAGAAAAGGGAAACGAATCTACAGTATAAAAATACAGATGTATGTCGTCCAAAGGGAAGTTAGGGGAATGAAATGGAAAAACAGATAGTGAATCATCTTAAAATATCATTAAATCTGTCACCTATTGACTCTAATAACGCCCTATATTAAATTAAACAATACGAACTGACTTAATCCAGTACTGTGATCACCACTCTTTAACGGCTTTAACACTTTTCTGTATTTTGGTTTCTGGTACATGATCACTCTGCTGCATTTTAAAGTTAAAAAGAATAGTATAAAAAGGATTTTTCCATCTGGATGATATATCTGGCGATATTAGCTGAGTGCAGATATATCTGTATATGTCGGCCAATAACTAATCTAGTCTGTCACAGAGTTTGTCCAGCAGAGAGCGCTGACGGGCTCATTTCAACACTGGAAAATGTCCCACTTGGTGTTTTTAGTCACAATTCTTTAATGAAAACATATCTAGGATAAAAGATATTATGTGTTTTAAAAATTTACTTTAACTCCCAGATGTCAGCCTCAAAATCCAGTAAATATGAGCTTCTTCCATAAAAGCTTTGTCTTCTGTGTCAGGCTCTGCAAATATAATCTGCCGCCTCCTGAAACTCAACTATTAGGATGAGATTAGGGCTGGACAAATGGCCAAAAATGTTATCGCGATAAAATGTTTTTCGATATTGATAATTATCACAATAAGTATCAAATCTTTATGTCTTTCGAGTTTAAAAGGCTGATTTTTGCTCCTGAGTGAAAGTTGAAGAAACCTGATGGTTAATTGTGGTTTTAAACTATTCTTTATTGTCAACACTTGAGGCCAAACAGTGGATCCCTTCACAAATCTGAGGCAGAACATTCAAAACTATTATGATAAAAATCTTTGTCAACAAATATGCATGGGTAAACATTAGTAAAAGCTTTTTTCAGTTCTTTTTCCTCAACAAAATAAACATCTTATTAAAAACATTAAGTCCTAATTCGTTTATGATTCACATGAATAAAATCAAACATTTATTGAACATTTATTATATTATTGAAAAAAAATTATACTGCGGTAATTATTGTTGTTGTTTTATTGTCCAGCCCTATCAGAGATTAAGAACATGCACTTAGTTTTCCTGTGCTTTCGTCTTGAAGCCGTACCCTGACTAATGTTTGCTACTCTAACTGCTTCTTATTAAAGGACCGGGTATCAAATCCATTCCCCTCTAGACTCTTTACAGAGGTGGTATTCTGCTCATTTTCAGGGTCATAATCTCATTCAGAGGTTTGTACCAGGGCAGGTTTACATGGTTATATTTTTGTCATACAGCACATTGCTGCAGCTCCTCTTTCCACCCTGTGTTGAAGGCTTCGTTTTAGCTGTGGAGTGATACATCTTGTCTCTAAATGATCTTTGTTGGGAGTTGCACATGCTCAGTTCCTAGTTAAGGACTACTAGCCAATCAGAAGCAGAGTAGGGCGGGTCAGCGAGAAGCCGGTAAACAGCTCGGGTTCAGCCGTACGTGTTGCCGACCAGCTTGGCAACATGGACTGGAGCGAGAGTTTCAGAGCGGTGAGTTATTAATCTGTATCCATAAAGTTTTAACTGAGCTCTGTCTCTACATCACAGGAACAACTTTATGTCCACTGACTGCCTGGAGGGTAGCTAGTGTTATGCGTTATGACACGTATTTTCATTGTGACATCACAAGAAAGGGTCAACCACAAACGAGCTGTTTTCAGTTCAGAACAGAGTTTTCTGTGGGAGATGGGAACTCACTTTGGGCTCTTTCACTTTTCAAACCTGTTACATGCACAAAAAAGATATAAAGCTCAATAAAGGAGAGGGAAAAAGCCAAAAAGCAGAATACCACCTCCAGGGCACCCCCAGGATTCTCAAAGTTAAATTTAAGACTTTTTAAGACAAGAACATATTTTAACACTGTTTTGATGAAATATTCAAAGCTAAAATATATAAATGGAGGTCTGGGGGTCCCCTAGAAAATTTTGAGCACTAAACACTTAGTTTCCTGCTTTCTGGAGAAATTTTCTGCACCAATTTATGGTAGAATTGTCTTTATTTATATGAAGTGATTCAGAAGACAATTCATATTTATTTCTTCTATATTTCAGCTGCACGGCATGTTTTCTTATTGTGCATTATTTTATTTATTATTTAACATTTAATGTTTCCCGCCATTTTTCAGAACATGTTTAACAAATGCGTCAGAAAAGTGATGTCCCCAGTGTCCACAGTGTAAATTACACCTATGAAATGAATCCAATATTTGTGCACTAAGAACTCTTATGGGCTCCGGTTTGTTTTTTCCTCGTCCCGGTGATCAGCGCATCTGGGTGATGTAAGTTTAATGTGTATTAGCATGTCGGATATTTCCATTCACATAACGTTACACTACAACAGCGGCGCAACGCCGACACACAGACACACGGTCCTCATACACAACTGTCTCTCCATTGCTGTTGTATCATTCACTGATCAGGAACCTGCAGGCGGGTTTTCCAGCTCTGCTGTTTCATTAGTGCTCGCCAAAGTGTGAGCGCCACTGTCCTCGGCCTCAACCGCCACATGTCCGTGTCTCTGGCTTTCTGAATTTCAGACACTTTCCTATTCTCAGGCAACGAGCTAACGTTAGCTTTGAGACGTTTTCTTTTCTTTCCTAACTGACTGATTCGCACCAGAGCTGGATGCCAGAGCTCGTGCACCGCGAACACTCCACAGTCCAGAGCGTAAAGGGTAATTTATACTTCAATGCCTCCGAGTCGACCGTAAGTACCCCACGCTCTGAAGTAACATTTACCAGCGGCCAAAGCGGCGGCTGTAACACGGTGAATCAATATATTCGACCGTCGCAACCCGAGCGAAATGACTCGTTTCGCTATCAGAATGCGATCCATTCGCTTGGTAACATTTGATGTTACAGTTTTACCCCCATTTACGTTAGCGGAGCGCTAAACCGGAAGTTCGCCTGCTCGGCCGGCAAAGGTCAACACAGTGGACGCTGTAGCGCTACTGCAGACTATTGTTTGGGGATGTAATTACAGAATGACGGGGACACCTACGCACAAGTATAAATGCATGGCTACGTGCGTAGGTGCGCACATAGACCCCACGCAGGAGTAAAAATGGGCCTCAAAGCTGAACACTGACGTAAACAGCAACGTTGCCTGTACTGCCGTGTAACATCAGAGTCACTCCAAACGGAGTAAATTATAAAGTCACACACATAAAAAGTGTTTATTTATGACGTTACGGCATTTATTTAATCCTACGAAAGGACAAGAACAAATTGTGATTGACAATTGACCTTGGTAAACAAAATTTAATATTTTAGCAATGAAATTTAATACTTTTAAGGCCTTATTTTTGGAATATGACAGTTAAGACTTTTTTAATACTTTTAAGACCCCGCTGGTACCCTGACCTCTTTACAATTTGTGGGATGTTGGTTGAAAACCCATGCTGGTACAGTTATTTGATTGCTGTTTTTATATAATTAGTAAATTGAGTATCTTTGCAGTCTGGACCGTGTGTCCAACAAAAGCAGCATCATGAACCCAAGGCCTGTTTTTAGTGGATCCTCACAACATGTTGTATTATCCACATTGATTTTGTCCATCTGCAGTGTGTCAACAGTGTGATGGGTTCAGGGTCAGACTGGCAGCAGCTGATATTTCCCAGCACAAAACACAACAGACAGATTTGGATAAATATTGATTTTCTCCTGAGAGCCGCTCGTGCATAAAAAAGCCTCCTGTCCGCCGGTCGATGCAGATATAATTGGTGATTTGTGTGTCTGTGTGTGTGTTTACAGTAGATTAAGTCGTTACCAGCTGATCGTTTCCTGTGTATTAATCTCAAGCTTATGGGTCAAGCGGCACGCGCAAGACCACCAGGAAGTCTCATACAAGCTGACAGTTAGGTTGGTTTAGGACAAATTAACACAGCAAAGGAAATGTTTTACAATCTTTTGGGAGATTTGAAGAAGAGAAGTGGAGAAGAACAGTGAGTTAACAAAACTATATATAATATTTATTTATCTATTCCCTATTAACCTGCTGAGGGTAACCGTTTTAGCCAACTGTGAATCAATCCGTTTAAAGAGGAAAGCACTGCACCTGCCTGTGTGTTTGGACTACACTGTGGTGAATCGATGGCTGGAATCTGCTGATCACACAGACGAGCAGTGGAGAACTAAAATATGGTGCAGCAGATGTTTTGTTTGGATGTTTTGGCTTTCAGCAACTATTGGATGAGTAACATGTAGTTTTTCTTTTGTAAGACACAGTTACACAAGTAAGAAGACACATGCCTTTGGTGTGAGAGACCCGGGTTCAATCCCCCGCTGTGACCCATCCACCGTTGTGTCCCTGAGCAAGACACTTAACCCCTCGTTGCTCCAGAGGCGTGCGACCTATATAGCAATTGTAAGTCTGTTCCCATCCCAGGTTGATACTTTGTCGAGACCCTTGGTGTCGCTTTTTAACATCCTGGGTACCCTTTAGCATCATTCTTGCACACACAGGGCTTCGCAGTCAAGATGGCAAAAATAAATATACCTCTTGTGGTTAGACTTTCAAAATAAAACTAGTGATCAACGTTTTGAAATGTCTGATTTTAGCACCAAAAGTCAACCTCAAAGTGGAACTAGTAGATATTCATTATTATCAGATCATATCATATCTGGGTGGTAATGGCGCAGTGGATAAGACACATGCCTTTGGTGTGAGAGACCCGGGTTTAATCTCCCACTGTGACCCATCCACCAATGTGTCCCTGAGCAAGACACTTAACCCCTCGTTGCTCCAGACCTCTGACATGTATAGCAATTGTAAGTTGCTTTGGATAAAAGTGTGGGTTAAGTGTCTTGCTCAGGGACACAATGGTGGATGGAATCGAACCCAGGTCTCCCACACCAAAGGCTGGCATCTTATCTATGCGCCATCAACACCTCCTATATTATACACTTACTTTCCTGCATTCTGGAGACATTTTCTGCACTAATTTATGGTGGAAATGTCTTTATTTATATAAAGGGGAACAAATTTAAGGTGGCAGGTGACAATTCAAAGTACAAAAATATAACGCAGTAATCAGATTTTAGACAATGCACATTTATTTCTTCTATATTTCAGCTGCACTGCATGTTTTCTTATTGTGCATTATTGTATTTGTTATTGAACATTTCACATTTTTAACAAAAGCTATTAAAAAGTGATGGAGACATTCTGATTCTGACCTGTCCCCTGCGTCCCCAGCGTAATTGACACCTATCTGTCAATATCTTTAAATGTCCCGCCCCATCCAGGCTGTGATTGGTCGGTTCACAAAAAGTGACATTGACGAGCTACATTCAGCACACGGCTGCTTGAAAGGCGCCCGAGCTTCTCTTCTCCCTCGTCTCTCTGCGCCCAAACACAGTTTAGCAGGCAGGTGAGCGTCACGTAGCGGCCAGAGAACCTGATATGGAGAGGGCAGAGGAGAGGACCGGCAGCTTGGGAGAAGGAACATGTCCCGGTATGCCAAAGAGTAAAATGTCGAGGTTACTTACTGAGATTAAAAATCTCTTTTCCAAGGGCGTCCTGGCCAAGACAGGCAGCAGCACAATTAACAAGGTTGCACATGTAACAATTTACAATGGGAATAAATAGTAAGTTACAAAATCATGAAATATCAAAATTTCATGACTATTTACCAAAAGTAATAAACATCAAAGATCATCCGAGTAATCAATCAAAACATCTGTGTCTAAGTACTTCGAAATCAACCAGTGAGACATTTTGCTGCCGATTCCGAGTGCAGGGAGCCGCAGTCTGGACGTGGGGGACAGATAACAGTAAGAAGTCCTCAGAACAAAGTCAACATCACCCTGTGCCTTTCTTTTGGATGAAGATATGGGGGAAGCAGACTAAGAAGAGCCTAAGAGTTAATAAGGTCATGGTTTGGGTTAAAATAACTAAATTAGCTTACTAAAAAGAATCCCACCCTCTTACTCAGACTTTTCTGTTATTTATACTAGGCCTACATTTGGCATTGAACTGTGACGCTAAAGGCTCCAAGGCTGGTTCCAGACACCGAAGGACGTGACAAAGCGTAGGTTTATGACGCTCTGGGAATGAGAACCGGCTGAACAGACATGATAGGCAGACTGACACCACCATCCAAAGCCTTGCTGCAAGCCTGGATAAAAACATTTGTGATTCAAACTTCCTACTCCTTCCCCGTGGTATTCCTTTGAGAGTCAGCAAAACATTTCAATACATACTTCTGCTTTTAAAATGATGTATAAATTTAAAACCGAAAACCAAAGCTGCACTTTGCTCCGCGAGTACCAGAGAGTTTGGCGTTGCACTGTGCATCCCCCATGAAGTCCTTCCTGTTTACATTATAAACCAGGAACACCTGCACCCTGCTTTTGATCAGACAAGCTGAATCTGATAACGCCCACAGAGATGCTCACTTTATGCAGATTCACCGCTAACAGGTCTGTGAGAGGCAGAATTTTAGGCCCATTAACATTCATGAAAACACTGCCCCACCGCTCCCACGCACATTCCCTCTGACATCAAACTTGTCTCCAACTGCAGCCTCTCAGAGAAGCTCCGGCTCAGGGGGAAGACACTGTCCTCAGGATGTTAATTACCCACAGTCATTGAGTACATTTCATCTGACGGTGAGTCACGCTGTTAATTTATTTCTTCTCATGTGTTGTTACTTGTGCAGCAGCTCCTCAACTCTTTGATATGCACACAGATGTCAACAGATTAATAAGTTGATTTACAGTTCTTTAATTTCTCACCTGATGAGTGGAATGTGTTGTGCGGCTGTAAGGCTGAGCTTCATAGACACACAAAGGAGCCCTGATGTGGTCAGTCTTAGTGTTTTTAACCAAAAATCAGATAATTCATTAAGAAGCAGGTGGACTGCACTTAGACAAAGTTTTCCTCATCAGGGCCTGTTAATGTCAGATCCATTTCCGTCCTAATTAAGTTTGAGGCACTCCTGCAGGCTATTGAGTAATCAAGACGTTCTCCCTGACAGGCTGTGAATTAAACCAGGAGTAGTTTGTGGTCCAGAATAATAAATCCTGGTTTAACCGAGTGGCTTTATCAAAACTGGTTCCAACCACCCATGTTTGCCTTTGCTGTTGTGAGTGTGTGCAGGGTGCGAACTACAGAGCAGCCAGGGCGAGCTTGGCTCCTCTTAAAAAGACATGAGCTCCCCTAACACCGTGATTTGTGACATTTTGGAGGGTCTCTAAAATGTTGACAACATGTTGGTGCTATTTTTGCCGTGGGTTTCTATTTTTCTGTATCTTCATCATCATGGATCATCAGTATTGTAATATAATATATAAATAATACAGTAGTACTATTATTGATGTAAAATTCATGCGTAAGGGTGAAAGATAGCTGCGTGCATGCTACTGTTACCACCATCAAAGCGTGCCGGTATGGCTGGCCAAAAGTATTATCAGGATAAAAGTCAAATCATTATCTCTTTGAAGTTTAAAGGCTGATTTTTGCTCCTGAGTGAAAGTTGATGAAACCAGATGGTTAATTGTGGTTTTAAACTTTTCTTTCTGGTCAGAACAAACACTTGATGCCAAACAGTGGATTACTTAACAAATCTGAGGCAGAACATTCAAAACTATTATGGTCAAATCTTTTTTTTCAAGAAATATGCACGAGAAAAATGCTTCCAGAAGAAGCTTCCAGTCTGAGACTCGATTCTAATGCCGAAGTCTCTTAAACCTGCATTCTATCGAACGGCCAGCAGGGGGCGACTCTTCTGGTTGCAAAAAGAAGTCCGGCTCCATTAGAAATAATGTTAAAATGTTTCTACTTGTCAGCTGATTTATTCCCTCAGTAAACACTTTCCTGATGAGTTTCTGGTCTCAGTCGCTAGTTTCAAGTCTTCTTCAACACAGCATGATGTTCATTTAGTAAATTATGGTCCCATTTAGAGGAACAGAGACCAGGAAGCAGGGGAGGCTTTAGGGCGGGATGATCTGTGATTGACAAGTCGTTACCATGGCAACCTGTCAATCAGGCTGACTCGTACCCTCGGCGCTTTGTAAATTTAACCAGCGCCGTTGAAAAAGCTTATTAGGAGTCGTCTGTTCACTTTCCCTGGTGAGAACATTTAAGACTGTTGTTCTCTAGACAAAATTATCAACCCAGTTAAAATGACTACAAGTTAAGTTAACGTGAACTACAGATGCACCTAGCTAAGCAAGCTAGCTTAGCTCCACACACGGCCGTTAGCTCCACCGTCTCGTCCAAATATGGTCACGTCCGGTGTCGCTGGTTGCAAAAACTCAACATGGCTGCGTTCTATCGGTCAAACTCGAGGCTTCAAAACGGCGGTCCACAAACCAACGGGTGACGTCATGATGACTACGCCCACTTCTTATATACAGGCTATGGTAGAACAGTGTCGTACAAACAGAAAGTGAGGAAATCTGAGGTTTTTGCTCACAGTGATTTCTTTTAAATACGTTAACCTCATTATTTGAAGCTTTGGCCACGTTTAACACATCCAACATTATAGATAAGCCTCTCCGTCTGCACGCCAAATCACCATAATTCAGATAAAGATAAAGCTCCAGGTGAAACGCAGGAAAAGCTTGGAACAACAAGTAGGAAACGCCTCCCCGCCTTAATTTAATGTGAGAGGGGGGTTCCGCAGTTAATGATACTGACAAAAAGGCAATCGGTAGCGTGAAAACAGCTCTTGTCTGTCATTTTTGTGGATCTTTGTTTTGGTCCAACATTCTTTAAGCCAACCCCTCCCCAAAAAGTCATTGTATAGTTCAATTAGTCAGCTCGTTAGTTAGTAATAGTCTTTTATTGTCATTTCAACAATATACACAGAGGTGAGACAGCGTTTGTTCAGGACCAGGGTGCCACCAATTAACATAAGAACATAGTGCAGACAGGACAACATAATACTACACAAAGTGCTGACTTTGCAGAAAGTGCAGAACATTTGGACACAACTACAGAGAGACAGAGCATAACAGACTTGGAGGTGTGTTTACAGGCTATGGTGATATACAGCTTTGAAGGTTTGCACACAAAGTGTACACATGGTACAGGTGTGAGGCCTGGCCAGTTTAGCGCCCTAAACCAGACACCCGCTGGGGGCTGATTGGGAAAGCATAGGTTGGGGGGAAAACCTGCAGAACAGTCTTTGCGGGTTCTGAATCCACCTGTAAGGAGGCGGTGCTTTTTATTATATCGCCCTTGTGTGTGTGTGTGTGTGTGTGTGTGCTTACTCATTGTCTTGCACTAACCTGCATTTTTAATTTCCAAAGTTTGTTTACTTTGGCAAAAAAAATCTGCAAAGGAATTTACTGCCCAACCCAAGTACAACAGAGTGGAGAGGTGGGCGGTTACAGTCAGTTCCCATCCTGTTAATCTCTCAAACAGACCGTTCTCACAGCAGACATTTTGACGGTTGCATTCCATTCAGGTATGGCAGTGCCAGGACACCTCTGCATAAAAACCTCTGCCATAAAAAAGTTAATTGTCAGGTTATGGTTTGATGGACACGAAACTCTCCTGAATCATAAGTTCAAACAGCTTTAGGAGCAACTCTGTTTCTAGAAAATTAGAGTTTCCAAGACCATTTTGGAGGAAATGTTATTGTTGCCAAGGCTTTGCTCTGAATAAAGGAAATGTTCCACGCACAGGTGAGGTGGACGATGGGCCGTTAAAACACAGGACCCTGAGACGAGAAGCCAGTGTTAGTTTAATGAGTGTGTGTGATTTGATTTAGACAAATAACGTTAGGGTAAGATGGTGGATTTGGTCAAAGGTTAATAAAGTGAACACATCCTGTCTCATGCTTCAAGTCACTGTTGACGTATTACTGTGTTTAGCCATGACCATGATCTTTTCCTGACCAAGTGGTGTGCATAAAGCATAAAGTACATAGAGCGCCTAAACAGAACTATAAAACAGTTCAAAGATGCTGGAGATATATATATATATATACAGTGGGTACGGAAAGTATTCAGACCCCTTTAAATTTTTCACTCTTTGTTTCATTGCAGCCATTTTCCAAAAATCAAAAAAGTTCATTTTATTTCTCAGTAATGTACACTCAGCACCCCATCTTGACAGAAAAAAACAGAAATGTCATAAGTATTCAGACCCTTTGCCGTGACACTCATATTTAACTCAGGTGCTGTCTATTTCTTCTGATCATCCTTGAGATGGTTCTACACCTTCATTTGAGTCCAGCTGTGTTTGATTATACTGATTGGACTTGATCAGGAAAGCCACACACCTGTCTATATAAGACCTTACAGCTCACAGTGCATGTCAGAGCAAATGAGAATCATGAGGTCAAAGGAACTGCCTGAAGAGCTCAGAGACAGAATTGTGGCAAGGCACAGATCTGGCCAAGGTTACAAAAACATTTCTGCTGCACTTAAGGTTCCTAAGAGCACAGTGGCCTCCATAATCCTCAAATGGAAGACGTTTGGGACGACCAGAACCCTTCCTAGAGCTGGCCGTCCGGCCAAACTGAGCTATCGGGGGAGAAGAGCCTTGGTGAGAGAGGTAAAGAAGAACCCAAAGGTCACTGTGGCTGAGCTCCAGAGATGCAGTCGGGAGATGGGAGAAAGTTGTAGTAAGTCAACCATCACTGCAGCAATCCACCAGTCGGGGCTTTATGGCAGAGTGGCCCGACGGAAGCCTCTCCTCAGTGCAAGACACATGAAAGCCCGCATGGAGTTTGCTAAAAAATACCTGAAGGACTCCAAGATGGTGATAAATAAGATCCTCTGGTCTGATGAGACCAAGATAGAACTTTTTGGCCTTAATTCTAAGCGGTATGTGTGGAGAAAACCAGGCACTGCTCATCACCTGTCCAATACAGTCTCAACAGTGAAGCATGGTGGTGGCAGCATCATGCTGTGGGGGTGTTTTTCAGCTGCAGGGACAGGACGACTGGTTGCAATCGAGGGAAAGATGAATGCGGCCAAGTACAGGGATATCCTGGACGAAAACCTTTTCCAGAGTGCTCTGGACCTCAGACTGGGCCGAAGGTTTACCTTCCAACAAGACAATGACCCTAAGCGCACCGCTAAAATAACGAAGGAGTGGCTTCACAACAACTCCGTGGCTGTTCTTGAATGGCCCAGCCAGAGCCCTGACTTAAACCCAATTGAGCATCTCTGGAGAGACCTGAAAATGGCTGTCCACCAACGTTTACCATCCAACCTGACAGAACTGGAGAGGATCTGCAAGGAGGAATGGCAGAGGATACCCAAATCCAGATGTGAAAAACTTGCTGCATCTTTCCCAAAACGACTCATGGCTGTATTAGATCAAAAGGGTGCTTCTACTAAATACTGAGCAAAGGGTCTGAATACTTATGACCATGTGATATTTCAGTTTCTCTTTTTTAATAAATTTGCAAAAATTTCTACATTTCTGTTTTTTTCTGTCAAGATGGGGTGCTGAGTGTACATTACTGAGAAATAAAATGAACTTTTTTGATTTTTGGAAAATGGCTGCAATGAAACAAAGAGTGAAAAATTTAAAGGGGTCTGAATACTTTCCGTACCCACTGTGTGTATATATATATATATATATATATATATACACACCAGCTTCGGTCAGAGTCGGCTCGAAATCTGGGCATCGTGACTGACGAGCAAACTTTATCTGAGCACGTTGATCTGCAGTGTTGTTGAGTCACGTCGCTACAATTAGTGCCGTTACTAAGCTGAACAAAATTTGTAAGCGCAACACTTGCCCCGTTCATCGTGAGCTGAACTCAAAGATCTCCGACTTTCTCTATGTACACAAAATCCTATTTCTCTCAAATATTATTCACAAATGTGTCAATTTTTTTTGCACAGGTGTGCCTTAGGCTGGCCACAATAAAAAGCCATTCGAAAATGTGCAGTTTCACTGTATTGTGAAGTCCGGGGGGGGGGGGGTCCGGAAAACAGTCAGAACCTGGTGTGACCACCATTTGCCTCACGCAGTGAAAGACATCTCCTTTGCGTAGAGTTGATCAGGTTATTGATTGCGGCCTGTGGCGTGTTGGTCCACTCCTCTTCAGTGGCTGTGCGAAGTTGCCAAATTCTCTGAAACACCTTTGGAGACGGCTTATGGTAGAGAAATGAACATTCAATTCACAGGCAACAGCTCTGGTGGACATTCCTGTAGTCAGCATGCCAACTGCACGCTCAAAAACGTTCGACATCTGTGGCGTTGTGCTGTGTGATGGAACTGCACATTTTGGAGTGGCCTTTTATTGTGGCCAGCCTAAGGCACACCTGTGCAACACCCATGCTGTCTGATCAACATCTTGACATGCCACACTTGTGAGGTGGATGGATTATCTCGCAAAAGAGAAGTGCTCACTAACACAGATTTTGACAGATTTGTGAACAATATTTGAGAGAAATAGTTCACATCTTAGATCTTTGAGTTCAGCTCATGATGAATGGGGGCAAAAACAAAAGTGCTGTTTATAATTTTGTTTTGTTTGCGACTTTGCTGCAGGGGAATAAAGACACATGGGATTGAGTTTGCTTTTCTTGTGAACAAATACACCTTGTAGGAAGGATCAAGGTTCAGCCTGAACATCTCTTCCTCTAGTGAGGAGGTGAAGTGTTTTTTTGCCATGTTGTTACTGGTTTTGGAGGTCTTTATTCTTTTGCTACTGTGGAATGAAGTTGGTTCATTATATAACTTTTTTTTTTTTAAATAGCTTAGCTGTAGTAAACTACTTTTGCCATGTTGCTGTAGCTTCACTCGCTCCATTTCCCTGTGGGGCAGCTTCAGTGTAGTGAATCTTCATTTAATGTAGAGAACTTAGCTCTTGCCGGCACTGCATCTGTCACTCAGTCATGTTGCTTTGATTGAGTCCTTATATATTCACTTAAATTTTATTTAGATGGCACCAGATCACAACAGAAACCCAACTATTCATTGTACATGCTTGTGCCATTCTTTGCCTTGGCTACTGGTGCCCCCTCCCCCCTTCTAGCAGGGCTGCCAGCATGGTCAATAAAACCTTTGCAAATGGTCCAAAATGCGGCAGCACGTCTGGTCTTCATCCAGAAGGCAGCTCACTCCACTTTGCATTACCCTCCACTGGCTCACTGTTGCTGCCTGCATTTGCTATAGAGTGAGCACAGCACCCACCTCTTTGGATTCCCTCATGCAGATTTATGAGTCTTGTTGTTCAATTCAATCTGCAAATGAGCGACCATTAGTCCTCCTGTCATGAGGCAGGAAATCTAAATCTAAACTCTTCTCACCAGTCTGTGGTGGAACGAGTGACCGAGAAGCAGAATCGCTCACCAACCTACTGCACTCACCTAAAATGCTCTTTCTCTGTCACTACCACTCTCTCAAACCTTCTCTAGGTCTTTCTCAAAAGGCACTTAAACGTTACTTCATGCATCTTAAGGCACTCAGGTCAGGTCGAATGTGGAGTTTTAAGGCACTTCTTCTCAAACGCCACTGCTTGATTGTATATTGTGGCTTGGATTGTCCCTCATTCGCACCTCACTTTGAACAGAGGCGTGAATAAATGTGAATGGATACTTTACTGCGGTATATTCTAGGGACACAAATAACACTGTCGGTCAACATTTTACCGTTATAGTCTGTATGAACCTTTTGTGACTTTCAACTACATTAAATGACTGTCAGGTTACTGTAGGCAGATAAAAAAGTAAATGGCTATTTGTACATAAAGCAGCATGTGTTTGTTAAATCGTAGCCTAAGTTAGCTCCAGCGTTGAATAAAATTTACTCAAACTGTCCGGCTAAACTTTCAGTGTAAAAATAGATGATGCTATACATATATAAGTTATATATCAACATATAACAAAGCAAGTCTCTCCCAACTTTTTAACTAAGAGCACATTTCTAAGAGCAAAGTTGATTATTTTTTTACAAAACATAACGATTCTTAAGCTGTGTTCACACTGAAAGCGAAGTTAATATTCGCCTCGCTTTACTCGTGCAAGTTTGACCGCTGGACATTTTGAGTGTTCACACACGGCTATAAGCCAATAAACACACCCTGCAAATACTACAGCTGTATGAACCCAAAGTAAACCCTTTTGCTGTGATTTAATTGCAATAAACGGATCAATCTGATGCAGAAATAACTACAGTATGATGCAGATTTGTTAGACACATGAATTCATGCTTTGTCAGGTCTGTCAGCAGCAACTTTTATAATGTTTGTTTTCTGAATGGAGTTCGGATCGATCAGGGCTATGCCGTGCTAACCTGTTCACGGTAGAGTACGAGAGCTGGAATAAAGTTACAGACACACATTTTCTGAACTCACCAGGTAGTTCAACCTCCTTGCTTTCTTTTCTCCAAGTACATATAAATATGAAGTAGCAGTCCAACAGAACTGTGGGCGCCATCCAACGCTATCAACAACAGTGGAACCGGATGTGCACAGAAGCTACTTGAGTGAAGATAAATCAATGTTGTAATCCCAAAAACTAAAATAATAAGCTAATTTTCCCCGCACTTGTACTTCAGCTCACTGCTGTGTGCGTTTCCACCGCGGTCTAAGGACCTGCTGAGGTTAGCCAAATGAACCAGCTGACGTAGGCTGTAGGCCTGCAAGCCGTCCAAAGCGATGCACAGGCATCATTATTTGTAACCACTATCCATGAGCAAGGTTTATAAATGAACATCAGATTTGACTGGAATATAATGAAAAACTCCAGGCTGTGCTCGACCATTAAAATCTGCTTTTTTGTTAAGTATGATGAAGAGAGGTTCGTTACAAACTTTATAACAAACTGGATAAAACCATTAAGTTCTTAAAGTAACTCCAGCACAGAGAAAGCAACACAAATAATAAATTTGCAACAGTTTGGAAGGTTTTTAAAACATTTCCAGCCGTAAAGAGCTGCAGATCAGCTGCAGCATCACGTCTGTGTCCGTGTCACTATTATTACTGTTTTAGAAATGGTAATCCTTACACTACTAGTTACTGTGGAAAGTGATAATATTACTGTTATTAGTGTTACCGCCCAACACTCACAGCAGCAGCAGCCGCATATATGAGCTAATAACTTCACCCTCTTCATGGTCTATAAATACAGCTTGTCCTCTGGGTGTGAACATGCTGTTGGGCGCCTTAAACAGTGTGTTAACTAACAAACCAAAAGAAAGCAAATGCTGAATCATGAACTTGTAACCACAGTGCCGCATCCCATCACATCTACCCTCAGGACTGTTAATACATGGAACCGTGCGTTGACATTTTCCCTTCAGGGAGGCGCAAAGAGCATAAAAAAATGCTGATTTGGAGGCAGTTTGAGGTGTTTGTGTCGGTGTTTGTTGCTGTTAAGTGTGTGAGACAGCATGTCTGTGGTTGTGTTGGTGTGTTGTGGGATGTTGCTCTGCGTCGGTGTGTGTGTGTGTCAGAGGTATTGATTAAAGAGCAAGCTGCTTGGCTGCAGTTATTAATATTTGAAGCCGACTTCTAATGGAGGCCTTTGAAGCTTGAACAGTTTGAAGTGCTCTGACACGTAGTTAAAGCTCAGGCTGATAACCCCACTTTGAAATGTTCCCCCAAATCAATTCCAAAATAAATAAATCTGTATGGTAAATAAAAGGTAAGCTAAATGCAGAAGATCAACTTTACCAGATAGAGCAGTGGGAAAATGGACTAAGTGGCTCCTGGTTTATGTTTCTAAAAGCTGATGACGGGAAAGTTAATTAACTTCATGCACTGATTATGAACCACAGTAAACAGCAGCTTGGACTCTGGGCAGCCTTAAAAACTCTACACACTGTGCAGTGTTGCTGTTTCACTGCATGTCTCACTGCACAAGTAGAGTCTTCTGAAATCGTGGTTGTTTGGGACTCTACATCTATTTTGAAACATGTAAGAGTGAGCGATGAATGCCTGGTGAATCATAGCGCTACCATGTAAATTGAAGGACGGAAATAAAAGTATAGAAACATCAACTCACACACCGGCCTCTGTTTAGAAAAATAAGCACAAAAAAAGACGAGCATCTGTGTTTGGATATAGAGAGCTGTCACATCATGTGCTCCATTTATTATGTTTAACCTGCGATGGTCTTCAGGGTTTGTCACTAATTGTGTTTGTTAAAGTTAACTAAAATCAGAAAGAACGTAAGCAGTGAAGTGCATGACACACTGTCGAGCAAAATGATGTTCAAAGGCTGGATTTGTTGTTGTATGCTTACAACTGGTTGGTTTGGTCTCCAACGGCGAACCAAGACCAAACTTTTCCCAACATTCCTCACACAATCGGCATCTTCTGTCTGAACAGCGTGTAGGGCTCTTGTTAGTGTTAGACTTGATTAAAAACAGGCCGACGTCCATATTTCCACACTTTCAAATAAAGTTTGAACTCCAAAACAAGTTCACTTGAGGTTAAATGTTTTTTCCTTAGCTGTAGACGAAGAAACCGAACCTGTGAGCTGATCTGAGCTCAGTTCCAGTCATCCTACAGTTTGTATGCTGTGAGAAAAGGGTCGGGTATTCATAGATTCTGATTCTACATCGAATCCGGTCCTTAAGGACTCTCAGTTCTGGTTCCTTCACCACGGATCTCCTTCCTCCTCTTCCTCCTCGCTCTTCTTCCCCTTCATGTCTAAAGTGAAAGGAGTCTCTGTCCTAGAGCGGCGTCTCTGGGTCTCATCTGGAGCCATCGTCGGTTTCCCTTCAGTATAGAAGGTGAACGTCAGCTCACCTGTGTTTTGTACCTGAGGCGTTGCTGCTGTTAGTGTAGCACACAGGAAGGATTATGGGTAGGGCCGTGATCTGATTGGTTGGTTAAGTCGGTTGGTTCGGCTGCTGGAGCAAAAGTGAGGTGTTTAAAATGAGACTCAGAGACCAAGGATTAGATGTAGGATAATGCCGGCTTCTTATATTTGAAGATATGTATAAAAATAAAAATATTTGTTGGTACCAAAAATGAAAAAGTACAATAATAAAACAAGCAATGAATAAGGCAATTATTGATATCACAATCAGGCTATGACATCAGCATGAAATGCTTGCTTTCCAAATTTAAAGTGAGTATTTCACTCTTTGAAGTAGTTCTATAATTAAATTCCCGGGTGCACCCCTTTAACCTGAATTTCTGTTAATAACACCACATTCAAGTTTGTTCAGATCCAGTTCAATAATACAATCCAATAGAATTCACACAGTACAACAGTAACCCTTAATTGCAGGAATGATTCCTACTACTCAGCTCCAAATTCTCAGTCCCAAGGTGTGAACAGGTGAGTTTGTTTAAGTGAGTCCAAAGTCCAAACAAAAAATGGATTTGTCGAAGGTAAGTCAGAGTTCAGAGTTCCATAGGGTTGGTGTATGGATGTGTGTGGGGGAAGGAGTGTGAAGGTGAGTGAAGGGGTTTTGTGTTGTAGTGGGGCCTACCACACCGCAAAGTGCAGTAGTAGCGGGACAGGTCCAGTGATCCTGAAGAGGGAATGGCTCCCACGATCATTCAAGAGGGACGGCTCGCCATCAATTTTCATCCGCAGATCCAATCCAGACAATGGAAAAAGAAGCACGCACAAAAAAAAAACCTGACCTGTCAACAGACAGGGTCAGAGAAATATTCACTGCTTAAGTCTCATGCAATAATATACACTACATGAAATTCACAATACACAATGACATACATACTGTGGGTGTTTACTTTCTGTGCCTCTCTCTCAAAATTCAGCATATAAACATAAATAACTTGGCTGCACACAACCAGATAAGCTGCACATTAGAACAATTAAAGTTTTGATGCAAGTGCAAAATAAAGTAAGCTGAGTTTACACATTAAACAACACAGTAAACCAGCTTGTTCAACTAAAACTGTAGCTTCATATTCACTAAGTGCACATAAATAATTTAAGGTGCAAAGTAAGTGAACATTCTCACCGATTTCACCAGAGCGGCTGGACACACACCCAAAATGGCGGCGCCCAGTAAAGCCACAAGGTCTTCTAAAACCGAAACATACGAGACCGTATGCGACTTTCAGTACTTTCTCTCAGTGCAAAATAAATTAGCTTTCACAGTAAGGTGATAAAGAATGAACAAAAGCAGTTTTAAATGAATTACCTCGCTCTTGAATCAGCAAAGACTGCGCGTCGCGGGAAATCCTACGGACATCAAAGCTACCGACGCTGCTAGTAGTCGTCTCAAGCGCTATATCTAAACACTGAACTTACAACTAAACTCTCACAGCAGTTAACTACCACGTTTGTAGTGTTGAAGTTAGCCTCAGTGTAGTTCGTTTTTTAGCTGTATTTTCTCCAGGTTTCTCCGTTTTCACCCTCTACAGCAGCACTTCTGTCTCTCCACACACACAGCAGCGGGGAAAAAAAAACTTTCGCTCGCTCCCAGAGACGCGGGAGCAGGTGGGCGGGCCTACCTGCTGTCAGCCGATTGGCCAAACTAACCTGTCGGTCTATTTTGCCCTGGTAACTGAATTTTAACCCTTTAAAATCCTTAGATAATCTCTAAAGTTGCATTTCAAAAATAAAATCACTCATTCAGATTTTTATAGGCTTTTCCTATTTTTAAACCTAGATCATTTCATCTGTGTTACATTAGCGTTAGCTGGATCTGGGAGAGCGCGACACGTTGAACACGGTGAAGCGTTCCTTCAGATAAACGCCGTGTTGAAGGAAACGCTTCGCCACGTTGGAGCTGCTTCCTCCCTCGCACCAAACCTCCTTACTGCAGCTTTTTTAGTGAAGCTGAGCCAAACTTTGGAGCGTTTGCTGCGGCCCGCCATGATCCAGGACCGGAAACAGAAGGACTCTCTTCTTCAGGCTTTGTTGACTTAACAAATGAGCAGATCAGAGACACTTTGATGGACTGAAAAATGCTCACTGCAGTTAGGAGTAACTGCAGGAAGTTAGGAACCGAGGAGCAGAATCCAAACGCACGGTTCTTGGAAATTTGGTCCGATGCGGAACCGTTTCTGGATACACAGTCTGTATTCCTGCAGACACACAGCGCGTGTTACAGTAGTCTCAGAGGCTTGTTTCTGGTCTTTGGATTGTAGCTTTAAGTGTTCAACCTTTGATCTCTCTCCTCCATCCACAGGCAGTTCCCTGCGGGAGCCATTACGGCCGACTCTGAGGAGCGTGTTTGAGTGTTCATTCATTATTGAATGACTGGAGCAGACTGACAGGTAGACAGGCTGTGGTGTAGACGGGTAGGTAGATGAAAAAAATCACATTTTGCAATGTTTGTTGCAGATGTTGTGATTCCAGGAACAGTGTTTGTGCTTCAGGGGCTGCATTTACTGATGAGGCGAGTGAGGTAATATGTGGCGAACGCTGCACAACGCAATGAATTGTGTTTAGCTGCTGTTTATTCAATTTGAAAAAAGAGGGTGTGGTAATCTTCAGGATCAAGCTAAAGAGAGGCACTGAGTAAAGTCCTTGTTACACAGAAGTACAGAATGAAAACTATCTTCCCACATCCAGATCGTGATGATCACATAAACCCAAGAAAAAGAGCAAACTAGTGCGTTAAGCTCCAGTCAGGATGTGTGAGCTCATTTTGGATGTTATCCAGGTTGTAGGTGGAGCCGTCACGCCCGAAAAGTAAAATCCTTTCTATACACTTTCAGTTCCTCCTGCCCCCTCCAACTATATTCATTATAATTTCATATGTCGGTTCCCACTCGGCAAAATATTAATTCTAGTTGCAGTTTTCATTCATTTAATCCTTGTGCAAGAAGCACAGTCTACACTGGCATTAATAATTTATTAATGCTAACTTCTTAACCATAACCATTCGTGCAGCAGAATTACTGTAGGTTGGGGTCTTTACTCGCACATCGTAAATCATTTCTCCGGTTCGCACGTTTCTGTTTTTAGAGCGATATGCAAGTGAAATACTCGGAATCATCCTTGCGTTGTTCTTCTTCTTCCTCTTCTTCTGGCAGGTGCCGTTAGCAGCGTTCGCGACGACTTGATAGTTCAACGTGAGCAGCAGGCGACTGCAGGGGCAGGGAATAACAAACGGCGCCGTCAAGTCGGACGCATTCTACCTGCGTGAGCTTTCTGTGATCTGAGATCAATGACCGTGAAAATTGCCACAAGACCAGACAAAAGGTGGTTCCAAGTTTTTGCAACTTCGGCCGCCAGACTCGGCTCCCGCAAGTTTTTAATATCATTTGACGTTTTTTGGCGAAAGTCGGACACAATTTATAACCAGCATGCATCACGTTAAATACACACCTGTTAACTTCCCATCACCGTTACAGCTAATGTTCTGCATTCTGCCACCTGCTTACCGGAGGGGAACGTGGCAAACATTTCAATCAAATTTTTTATTTTTAGAAAAGTTAAAACTACAGCAAAAGACGGAAAACATTAAAATATCGATAATGAATTATTTTTGTTCCATGATTGAATCAAACAAATAAAACTTTTATATATTCTGGAATTGTTACACATAAAGTGAATTATTTCAAGACTTTTTGTTTGTTTGTTTAAATCTTGATGATTACGGCTTACGGCTCGTGGAAATTGAAACTTTTTAGAATAAAGAATTTATAATACAGACATGTTGACATGAGAAGATCAACTCATAAAAGCATCTCAGAAGTTGTTGTTCGACTTGCATGTTGAAATAAAGTTGTACCTGAACAAAGGCGACATATTTATGCAAATCTAGCCCAGTTTCAGGAGACACCCTGGCGTCTTTTAACCTGCGTCTCACCTAAACCACGCCAACATGGCTCCGTCAGCTGCTGCGACAATAAACTGCAGAGAAGTCATTTTGAGGAAATACACTCATTGTGTCTCATTCTTAATGCAGGGAGGCACATCAGGACTGCTGATGATGATTTTAGCCGTGACGGCTGATTGGACCTAGTGGGTGCAGAGTCCTCCAACCTAAACAACAACATAGGTTGTTTATCCACGGCTCCCAAAACAATACATCTAACCGTTAACTACATTACGTAAGTCTTAGCATAGCTTTGAAAAAAGACTGGACACAGGGGGAAACTCATACGCCTACCAACACCTAAATCTCTTTAGTTTAATCTGTACACAAACTCTTGACGTGGTGGAACTACTTCTTGTGTATCCATCCGCCCAGTACTCCTGCGCAGTGTCTCTGGACAGATCGCAGGTTGCCAGATTCTGTCAGTGAGACACGATCAGAGACACTCCAAAGAAATGGTTCCTGCCAGTAACTTTTCCTTAAAGATTTTAAAACATTAATTAAATGATTAGTTTTTTATTGTGATGAAGCTCAGCACTGATTTACTGAGTCTCATCACAGACGTCATTTACATTGCAGGGACATTTTTTTTTACCTCCAGGTACATATTTTCCATTTTTTATGTGTGTTTATTTCAAATGTCTTTGGCAAAGCCGGAGAGTCTACTCCGGCGTCGGGTCTCGACAGGCGTGCTTTGGCACTCACACGGGCACATAGCTTTACAGACACACACACACACTTGTTGCTGGGTAAAGTCTGCGTGGGATCTGGGTGAGTCAGCAAACACTGATTTGCGTTTCAGGGAGTGTCGTGAAACCTGGACTTAACCGCCCACCCTCACTGAAACACACACACACCCTGTTACCTGTGGAGACCTGTTGCAGACAGGCAGATAGATCCAGATACTTTACATGAGAATCTGAAATACTGATCACTGATTCTGTCTGCACCAGCAAAACCACACCAATAATAACCAATAATCTGATATTTGTTCTTTCTTTAAACTGATTAAAGAAGAAGCTTGGTGCTGCACCACCCTGTCAACTCCCAAAAAGGTTGTTTAAATTCACATGCCTGTAAAATAATTGTAATGTTTAAATGTTGTTTAAATCCTCCTCTATGTTTGAGAGTGAGGTCAGTTAACTTGTTAACAAAACCTGAGGCATCAGTACTGTTGCCATGATTTAGTTAAAGAGGTGGTATTCTGCTCATTTTCAGGTTGAAAATCTTAATTAGGGGTTGTATGAGAACAGGTTTACATGGTTTAATTTTCAAAAAACACCATAGTTTTCTCATACTGCACATTGCTGCAGCTCCTCTTCTCACCCTGTGTTGTTGTTCGCTCCGCTCCTGAGCTACAGAGTGATGCATCTTACTTGTACAAAATCTTTGTTGGGAGTTGCACATCTGCAGTTCCCAGGTAAGGACTACTAGCCAATCAGAAGCAGAGAAGGGCGGGTCGTAAGAAACAAGGTAGTGTGATCCAAATCAAAGCCTTAGACTCGACTCGACTCTACTCGGCCCTGCTCTGTTTTCCATTGCAGATAGTACCCAGAGATAGTACGTAGCTGGTCGTTATAGCGACGCCACACACAACTGCCGCGACGTAACGTTCAATGCGACACACACACCAGCGATCCACACAGCGTTCTCTTTTTTAAGTTAGAACTCCGCTCAGACTAGCTTGGTTTGAGGACGTGCCTGACCCCGCTAGCCGCTTGGCAAGCTTTATGGCGCGTTTTCATTGTGACGTCACAAGTAAAGGAAGTGAAGGGCTGGACTACAAACGAGCTGTTTTCAAGCGGTCCAGAGCAGAGTTTTCTGTGGGAGATGGGAACTCCCTTTGGGCTAGACTTTGGGCTTTTTCACTTTGCAAACCTGTTACATGCACAAAAAAGATATATAACTCAATAAAGGAGAGAGGAATACCACCTCTTTAAACTGTACGTCTGAGTTGTCGACACATAAATGATTTAGACAAAGATTTGCCAGCCTGTCGGTAAGGAGTTTTTCCTGTGCTTGTGTGGTTACATCAAAAGTTGAACATTGAATAGAGCGATTAATTACAATTAAAGCTTAGGCACGCAGTTCTTTTCAGAAATCTGTTAAAATACATGAAAATCATCCTGACAGCAATTAATAAACCAAATGCTCCGACACTGTATCATCATATGTCCTGAGCCCCTCACGTTGCTCTTCTTCTTGTTTTATTTGCTGATGCTGTTGACTTCCTGTCACTGTTGCAGCTAATGTTCCACATTCTGCCACCGGAGAACGTAGCAAACATTTAAATTTATTTTAAAGAGGTGGTATTCTGCTCATTTTCAGGTTCATAATCTCATTTAGGGGTTGTACCAGAACAGGTTTACATGGTTATATTTTCAAAAAACACCATATTTTTGCCATGCTGCACATTGCTGCAGCTCCTCTTTGCTATGGAGTGATACATCTTGTCTCTAAATGATCTTTGTTGGGAGTTGCACATGCTCAGTTCCTAGTTAAGGACTACTAGCCAATCAGAAGCAGAGAAGGGCGGGTCAGCGAGAAGCCGGTAAACAGCTCGGGTTCAGCCGTACGTGTTGCCGACCAGCTTGGCAACATGGACTGGAGCGAGAGTTTCAGAGCGGTGAGTTATTAATCTGTATCCATAAAGTTTTAACTGAGCTCTGTCTCTACATCACAGGAACAACTTTATGTCCACTGACTGCCTGGAGGGTAGCTAGTGTTTGGAAGGGAGAGAGCTGTGTGCTGCAGCTCGCTGTTTCTGAGGGCGTGTCGGAGTAGCCGCTTGGCGAGCGTTATATGAGGCGCGTTTTGCTTTCATCCCTGTGACGTCACAAAGCAACTGGACTACAAACAAGCTCTTTTCAGTTCAGAGCAGAGTTTTCTGTGGGAGATGGGAACTCCCTTTGGGCTTTTTCACTTTTCAAACCTGTTACATGCACAAAAACGGTTTATAACTCAATAAAGGAGAGGGGAAAAAGCCAAAAAGCAGAATATGATGTCTTTCATTTTTAGAAAGGTTAAAAATGCGGGAAAATCTCAGGAAAAGAGTTGACAGGCATGGGTATCTGTGGCTGTAGGAAGACTGTAATAAGCACGGCCTACCTGCCTGTACTCTGCCTATGCACTCACTGTTCATGAACATGTGTTTTGTGGGAGTGGCTTTGGAGCGAGGCCTGATGGGAGAGGGTGGAATTATTTGGGTTGGATATTTCTCCAATGTTGCCTTCCCCAATTTTGAGAGCAGCAGCGCCAGACAAAACAGCAACCACTGCCCTGATACTTTGACCTCAAATACACCGACATGCATAACGTGCTTTTAGAACAGGAGTCTGGCATAGACGGGAGGCGGCAATTACGACGGCCATCAATATCCTGTAGTGAACAAATATGGAAAAGCGAATCCTATGTATTCTCGCAGTTTTGTAACTGTTTTTTATAAAATCTCAAGCATGGTGGGAAATATGCGAAAGAATTAGGATACCAGCCCAGAACATTCTTATTGTGATGACTTGTTAGCTGCTTTGTAGGATTGTTTTCTGCTGCTCTTCATTTGATCTCGTCATGTATTTCACTCTTGCACATTTGGTCTTTTGTTTTGAAGACGTTTCGCCTCTCATCCAAGAAGCTTCTTCAGTTGTGACTAACCTCTGACCTCTGTGGGGTCGTTATCAAGCTGATGGATACCGCTTGGTTCGTTAGTGCTCCTGGCTGTTGTAACGACAGTCGTCGTTCTCACGTGAGGCCAAGTCTGAACAACTGTTGTTGGCGTTTTCACGAGGACAAATGTGAGCCAGGAACCAAGTGGCATCCATCACTTTGTCGGCCAGAAATGAATAACTTTGAGATTTGAAAATGAGGGAAGCTTACTTGTTAAGTGAGACAATTAATAGAACAGAGTGATTACGAACATGGACAGGAGAGGTGTGGGTGATGGAGAGAAATTCCTCCCATCTGGTGAGATACTTGCACAAAGTGTTGGCCTTTCTGGCAGGTACTCCATCCCCTTTCACTGTCATCCATCCTTGAACCCTCGCGCTGCGTATCTTCTTCGACAGCTATTGACAAGTGCCGTTTGAGTAATTGACGAGTTAAGTATGTGGTTACCAGAGACTCAAGTTAGAGACTCTGACTCGAGTCCGACTTAAGTCGCGCACACAGTGACTTGAGACTCGTCCTCGTGCGGGACTCGTGCACAATGTTTATTTTTTAGGAAACTTCAGATGAGCTTGCTGCCATCACGTTAATTATTACCATTGGCTGCAAACAGGTTACAGGTTTATTGTTGATCATGTGACGTCACATATTTATTTAGTTAATCTTATACTGGTTTGAGAGTCAGCGGGACTTACAGTAGTTAATAAGCTGTCATTAGTTGCATTGGATATTACATGATTGTGATCTGTAAGTGAAAAACAGGTTACAGTTACAGAATCCCTTGTAGCTGTGCAGTTTTATAAGCAGCCTGGATTGAACGCAGCAGCTGATACAACATTCATTATAACCACGAGAGACTTGAGGCTTGACTTAGACTCTAGTTCAGAGACTTTGGACCATGTCTGTTGTTTACAGCTAATGTTCTACATACTGCTACCTGCTTTAACACAGGGAAACATAGTAAACATGTCAATATTTTCCCCCTGATAGTTTAAAAATATGGGAGGATTAAAGAAAAATACTTAAATGGGAGGACAGTGGGAAATAATGCTAAAATACAGGAGAATCGAGGGAAAAACAGGAGGATTGACGGGTGCAGAAGAAGCCTCTTGGATGAGAGACGAAATGTCTAAAAGTATCTTCAGCCAAGTCCAGTACTTTAGGTGACATTTTGTGTTTCCTCACTTGCAGTTTCATCTCCACAGATTAACGAACTGGAGAGTTTAACTGTCCGATGGGGTTTGTGTTGGATTCTGTTGCAGCAATGTCACCACATCCTCAGATCTTGGCAATCAAGTCAAATCTCTCATAATATGTCATAACTGAGATAAAAAGATAAAAGATTGTAAAACCCCAAATGTGTGTTTACAATGTGAAATGGAAGATTTAAGCTTGTCATGTTTCCTCTCCTCGATCTCCCTCCATCTGTCTGCTGTCATTTTCCTGCTCTCTACACCATGTGTTCATCATTATGTTGTTAGCGTCTGCGGTCACTGAACCCACAACTCTCCACATCTAATGACCACAGCCAAGGGACCACGGAGAGAGCGAGGCTTCCTATTTAGGTTGTATTTTTAGGCAGGGAGTCAGAGTTTCATCACCTACCAGAAGAAAGGTCCCTCCAGCTTACAGTTCAGTGGTTTGTTAAGCCGTTTCACAAGCTGCTCCTCCATTTATTAACCGAAACAACGATGGCAGCTTAACAGGTTAGCAGCTATGTTTTCCTGCTTCCTACTTTGTGTGGAGGAACAGAGGCACACCTTTTGAAATGTCAACCAGTTTGCCAGGAAACAAGAGCAGTCATTTGTAGTTATTTATCACAAAAACTATAATATAATCCTGTGCTTCAAATCATTGCAAAAGGATCAACTGTAAAAATGATTACTACAGGAAATGAAATGGGGCCATGGTACTCAACGCTGTGCGACCTTCCGAAGGTTAAGGAGTCTTTTTCGGGCTCTACTTTCTCTGTAGGGAGAAAGGAAGGAGGAAGAGACCTTCACATTTAGACAGAGCTGCATGTCCGGCAGGAATTTATTTATGGAAGAATCCTTAGTAAAGGTTACAAACGGTTTGTCAAAGAGCTGGGCGACAGAAAAGGCAAACTTTCGTCAACTGGCAGTGGGAAAAGAGTCAGTCGCCTATTTTAGGGTTTAGAAAACCTGCACATGTTGTGCACGTTTTTTTGTTCAGCATAATAACACAGAATACGGCCGTGTGGAGCAAAAGTTGGATCAGCGCATCATTATAAATTACGAAATCCTGAGACTGCTGTTTATGGTTCAGAAATGTTAAACCTGTTTGCTTATGTTATAAAATAAAGGCAGATTTATACTTCTGCGTCAAAGCAACGGCGTAGCCTGGCACACACCTCACCAAAATTGTTACTACATGTCGAACTGTGATTGGTCGGCTTGGTAGCGTCGCATTTTCTCCTACGCATTTCCGTCTTGTCCTTCTTCTTCTGCCTCAACCGTCTCAAGGGTCGCACATACCGTCTCCTCCGATGCCTTCTCTCGTTACTGAGTTTTGGTAATTTCGCTAAATGTAACTGCTTTTAAACATCGATCAGCTTCAACTCTGACATGATTCGCTCAGTTTCAGTTGCCGTTGTTGGTAGTATCCTACACCAACGAAAAAGAAGAAGAAGGTCAATACTGTGGAACATAGAAACCCACCGCCAACTAGCATTTGGTGGTGTAACTGTAAAGCGACGCAGACACCAATGCACACGTGTAAATGCTCAGAACGGCACGTAGCAAAGACTCAACACAGAAGTATGAATTGGCCTTGAGATGCACATTGTCCTGTAGTCAAAGCCGAGTGTTGTCAATTTGGTGAACTTGGTCATGAAAGGTTGCGAGAAAAAAAATCTATTCACATAAGTACTGTATAGAGGGCCTAAGTCACTTGCTTCTGCTTCCGGTCCATTGGACCTTACTTCGGAAACAATACGTAAGATGGTCAACGGCGAGAGACGACTTATTTTTTGACTCAGCCCTGAATTACACACGTTTGTCAATTTAAAAGATAATTTTGCAGTTTGTCATAAAACAGTAAAGTTACATGTCGTTTTGTGTGAAAACCGTTCAATGAACTACATCTCTCGTCTCGCATAATAGTCACCGACATGTTAACACGGTAATGCTAAGCTAACGTTCATTTCTTGGTTGCTACTAGCTAGATAACTTACATTCCACGAAGAAATATATCTCACCTGATGTGTTTAATCCAACATTTCTCTGTCCTTTTATCACATCATCTACACATGGAAGCTCTTTGACGCTAGCTTCAGTAACGTTAGCTTCAATCATTGAGAGAAAAAGTTACGACGTCAAACGCGACTTTTGGGTTTGTGGTCTTTGTAATTACGTATTTTCAAACTGCGACTTTCTTGACTTTTAAATGTGCGTTTTAAATTGAACATCATCATGTGTCATCAGAGCGCACACGCAAGAATTATTTTTGTCTTAAAAGAACCCATTTAGGAGTATTTTTACTAAAATGTCAAACCCCATCACCCAGAGACAAACATTTGCTAACTAGCAAACAAGTTGACCAACACACACTCACTGCAGCACTTTACAAAACCTCAGCCAACTGGCTGGTCGGGCAAAGAAAATTAGATTAATTTCAGAAGCCCTGCGCTCGTACAGAGGGGATAACGTTGAGTTTCAGCGGTAATGGCATCGCAGCAGAGACTCCACTGCTGGAGACGTTAATCATGTAAACAGTACTGTCTCCGCCTCTTTACGTAACACACACACCAACACACAGCAGGTTCTGTTTGCAGCTCGTCACATATTGACTCTTGGTCAAGGCCCTTTGGCGTCCTTTTTTTCAAATTAAAACGCTAGCGTTTCGAAACATCGCCCTTTTTAAATGGTCTGTTATTAAAGTTGTGAAACGTACAAACAAAAAAAACCAAAAGTACTTGGTTAAGGTGAGGAAAAGATCATGGTTTGGATTAAAATAACTACGTAGGTCAGTTAACAAGTAAGTTAACTTACGCCACTTGTGTTACTTACGCAATTTACGTAACTTTAAATAAAAATATTTAATGTTGAGACACAAGACACGAACCCCGGTCTCCTGGTTCAAAGTCGGGCTTCTTCTCCCTCCATCCACCCAAACCACCTCCTAACTTGGTCTGCTTTTACCGTCACATACTGATGCTAGAGGGTTTTCCCCCCACTGTGTTGAACTATGACGCTATAAGGATCCCCAGTGCGTTACAAACTGACGCCGACTGATCTTGACCATGCCTCCGTATGTGACGAGTCGGGGAGTGAGGACGGGTTGTTGGACAATAAATTACATGGTCATTATTCTCACACAGGTAGAAGGCTGTTCAACTTTCATATTATTAGATAAATAAGCTGCACGCTCACACACTGTTTCTTTCAGTTCAATGAAGACCAAAGTGTTTAACTTCCAGGTATGTTTCATTTTGCAGTTTAGTGCACTGAGGACGTGAGTGAATGGTTTGGCAGGGATCCGGAGCAAGAGCCTGGGACTAGTACAACCCTTATCTTTTTAATGAACCAAGGATTGGGTTTTTGAATTGAGAACAGAATCAGGCCTCTTCTGGTCAAATTGCACTGCTTTCTGGGGAAAGAAAGTCCAGCCCACTGTGGAGGTTTGATCTTTAAAAGTAGTTCTAAATTGGATTATTTTTACGTGATGTTAAAATAGTTTGGCATCTTTCCTGTGTGGAAAAATTCCGATGCTGCAGTGACCTGTTGAATTGGTGGTGATTCCTGGACAGACTGCATGTCCTTTTATGGCTACTCTAAACGTGTTAAAAGCGCCGTGTTCTTTCGCTATAACCGAGGTGATGTTTGTGAGGTCAACACGGTGAACTCTGAACATGTTGAAGACTCGGCGCTGCTGGAGGAGAGACGGAGAGTGTGAAAGAGAGGCCGACAGAGTCTCGGAGAGAAGGGATGTTATTCCTTCATGCGTGTCTAAACTGGTCCATTAGCGGCAGCCTAATGTTCACATTGAGTCACACAGTCAACCGTTTCCCAAAGCCAAACACACACACTGATAAAAAGGTCAGATATTGGACAGTTTGATGCAGCCTTATTACACCCAGACTTCAACAACTGCTGAAGGAGATCAAATTGCTGATCTACTGACAAACACACACAAATGGTCAGTTAGCTGCCACACACACACACACACACACACACACACACACACACACTAAACCCACATTTTAAACCTCCCTCCTCCACATGTCGACTGTCATAGTTCATTCCAAGGGATCAGTCACAACCAGTGTGTGAAGACTCAAGGCTTCAAAACGACAGTCCACAAACCAACGGGTGACGTCGTGATGACTATGTCCACTTATTTTATACAGTCCATGGTTTGGACTGAATCATTTGGTCTGTGCGCTTATAAGATTGAGATATTAAAAAGATGGTAAATCTATGGTATTCCATTAATTAATTAATTATCGCAATATAATTTTCCTCAATATAAATATAATTAATGTTCAATATATCATATATATTCATATGAATCATGAACAAATTAGCACTTAATGTTTCTGTTAAAATATTTATTTTGTTGCGGAAAAGGGACTGAAAAAAGATTTACTAATATTCTAGCTTAGTTATAATACTAGTTTTGGATGCTCTCCCTCAGTTTTGTTAAGTGATTCACGGTTTAATATCAAGTGTTTCTCCCATTCTGACCACAAAGAAAAGTTTAACCACATAATTAACCTTCTGGTTTCTTAAATTTTCAGTCAGGAGCAAAAATTCAGCTTTTAAACTTGAAAGAACTAACGATTTTACATTTATCGTGATAATTATCGATATCGAATGATATGAAATGTTTTTATCGTGATAACATTTTTGGCCATAATGCCCAGCCCTAATTCCACGTTTTGAAAATAGGCTACGATTTGTAAATCCTTTAGTGTGCACCAGCCATTACCATCTTACTGAGTTACGTCTTTATTGCTTATACACTTTTACTTTCTTAAACGGCATGATGGCAGGGGAGGCAGCGTCAGCCGATCTACCACTTTGGTCCAGACTGAAATAACAGCTGTTGGATGAATTGTCCTGGAATTTGATTTAAGCATTTAAGTTCCCCTCAGGATGGATCCTAATAATGTTGTTGATGTATGTATGTTAGCATACAAGACAGCTTATTTCAGTGTAACTGTGCTACACTTGAGAAGACTATAATTTACAGAGTCAGTCTAGCTCAGTCTGTGAACTTGAGGGTCGCTGGCATGGATCACTGCAGACTGGCTGCCCACTGCTCCTAATTAGAATGGGTTAAATGCAGAGAACAAATTCTGCATTAGTTGTACTGGGTGTAAATTGTATGTGGGCAATAAAGTTGATTAGCATTATCAAAACACAGCATTCAGTTTTTATGCTCCACATATCTGGAACAAACTCTGAGAAAACTTCTTTCTAGAACTCCCAAAGCTTACAAAATACTGCCAAAGTTAAATTTGGGATTATTTATGTTAGCTTATCTCCTATTTAACTTTTTTTTAAACCCTTTTAATCCTATTTCTGTCGTGATATTATTTAGTTGCCTTGTTTTATATAGGGTTTTCAAACTAAAAGCCCTAAATTTCCAACCTGGCTGGCAAATCTTAATTTGGTCCCTTTTCCTGCTGCCTGATGAATTTTTACACCTTGCAATCAATCATCTGATGCTGAATCGTTCTTAGTCCCTTACTCTGCCTTTGTCTTCAGTTGGGTTCAGCGGGGTCATTTTGTTGTTGGCGGTTCAGGAAGATCCCGGCTGCATCTTTGACAGATGGATAATCCATAATCCTGAATGTATGGAGCTGCTGTTGTATTAAAATCCTCCCTGCTGGATGACCCAGGGCTCATTTCCAGCGTCAGGAGTCAAGACGCCTCATCTTAGTTATACAACTGAAAATCCAACCAAATAGGCAGACATCAACAACACTTAAAAGTGACAGGTGGTGTTATCGCCCCCAACCACATTATCACCACCCACATAACACTCATCACTCCATCACCTCCTCCCATCCTCTTATAAAACACAGAGCTGTTGAGTCCATCCTGCTTGAAGGACATTTTGTTGAATTTACAGCCATTTGAATTCATTTGTCTCTATTTTGTGTGACAAACACAAGGAGATTCAGTAGATGACCTACTTACTTACATCCCTTCATGTCTGAATATTGAGCTGTCAACATTAGAGGCTGTCCAATAAATCAGAGGGTGTATATTTTCACCAACATTACTTTCTCACAGATGTATATGCAAATGTCAAAGAAGACGATGCATTGCATAAAGGCTGAAAATTAGCTGGAGTTAATTTGGTGTCTCAAACTTATAGGTCAACTGTAAAATATACGGCCACAGTACATCTTTATCACAACTCTTGCTAACTAGACAGTGTTTAAGATATTCTTCCTGCCAAATCACCTTGGTTAGAAGATTGAAATACAGTAAGGCTGAATGATTACTTGCATTTGTGATATTATCAACGAGAAAACGAGATTTTCAAATTGCAAAGGCTGCGATTACACTCTGGTCACATGACACCCAAGAGTAAAGCAGTACGCAGACGAAGCATCAACTTTGCACTTTGCTGTTCCTTGACTTGTTGTAGTACAACGGCCTTAAGCTTGACAGACGCTGACACCACAGAAACTTTAGTGTCACACAAGGAATGAAAGTAGCACCCGACACCCGCGGGTAACTTGGTGGTGGTGGGTGAAATTGTCGGGCCATCCGCCGCTTTGACAGACAGGAAAAATGCACAACAGAAATATACATGTAGTACGGTAAGTGTATTGTGGCGATTGGCGCCTGCGTCACACACGCAGCCACCAGTCAGTCTATCAAACACAAGAGGCGTCGCCTGGTTCGAACTGAGTATTTTTTTTTGTTTGCTGACTGGGATATAGAAAAATGGACTCCTATGAGATTTGAACTGAGATAAGGACGCATTAATTGGTGGTTGAACTGTGGATTTTTATATTGACAGAGAGGATGGACGGTTTGAAAGAGGTGTCAAGGAAGCCATCTACACCCGGCTGAACAAGCATTTCCTCTTGGCCTCAGGTGAAGATACCAACATGGTCTGTTGCTATCGTTGTGCTCGGTGCCCATACGGTGTACTCGGTGGAAGTTGATGTTGTTGACAGTTTCTCTGGGTAATTTGAGGTGGGTGGACATGAACTCCTTAAAAGATTTTTCAGGGTCGTCTGGTGTTTGTCCGGGAATGCCGGTGAAAACCAAGTTATCCCTCATGGTGCATGCCTGTAGGTCCAGAATGTTCTCCTTCATGAGTTTGTTTTCTGCGCTGACAGAGATGTATTGAATATGTTATTAGGTTTTAATTAAACATGGACCCTGGCAACACTTTCTAGGAAAAATGTCTAAAATAACAAAAGAAATCAGTAATATCTCCTCAACCATCAGGCCTAGATGCAAAATTCTGGTCTCCTTTGAAAGGTCAGAAGCTAAGGAATATAAATAACATTGTATATTAACATATATTTTACCATTACAGACTACATGGAGATGAAATACAGAAAAAATATGATATTTTCATCCTCGCCTGGTAAAAAAAAGCTATATTTTAATGCAATAAACCATCAAAACCATCCTAAATTAGATTATAATGCACCTGAATATCTTCTAATACACCTGGAATACAACTGTGACTGTAAATTTGATAAAAAGAAACTGATATAAAACAGTTATTACACAATTTTTTTAAAAATATACCAGGCAAATATCCATGTTTAGGCCATATTGTGTTGTGTATGTTCACTTTTATTGGGAGTTATCTTCAAAACATTATTTCTGTCCACACAACCACGTTCCAAATAACATAAAGCTTCCAAAACATTGAAATATTGATAAAACAGTCAAAATATATATGACCAAAAGCACTCCCATGCTTTACAGGCCTGTAGCTTGAGAACAGAACATCCTACAGGGCGCCTCTGCCAAACAAACTCTTCTTCTATGAGAGAATTTGAGGTAGAAATGAAACTTATCGCTGTCCTTCGACCTCAGCAAGATGGCGGCCCGCCAGACGTTCTCTGTGGACACGAATGGCCGCTGTTTTTGGACGGAAACCAGCTCAATCAACAGCAAAATCAATTACACCCCCCGAATCGGGTCAGTTCGTTTCCATGTGGTTAAGGGCAAATATTGGTCTAAATCTACATGTGGACATTTTAACTGCTCTGTAGACCTGCTGCAGCTGTCTGGCTTCCAGGTCTACAGAGTGGACCGCGACACGGAACTCTCTTCAGGACTGCTACCAACAATGTGGATGAGTTTACAGAGGCTGTGACGTCCTACATCAGCTTCTGTGAGGACAGCTGTATACCAACACGCACCAGGGTGAGTTGTAACAATGACAAACCCTGGTTCACAGCTAAAATTGGAAAAGGAGGAGGCATTTAGGAGTGGTGACAGGGCCGGGTATAAGGAGTCAAAGTACAGGTTTAGCAAGGCAGTGCGAGATGCTCAACAGCTGTACTCGGAGAGACTAAAAATGACTCTGCTTCTGTCTGGAGAGGCTTCAGACAGATCACCAGCTACAAACCTAAATCCCCCCGCTCCATGAACAACTTGCGCCTTGCCAACAAGTTAAACCAGTTTTACTGTTGCTTTAAAAGACAACGGGACAGACCTGAAACCATCCCCTGTCACACCACAGTCCACCACCTCCTCCCCCTCTCTTACCATCCTGGAGAGGGATGTCAACAGACTGTTCAGGAGGCAGAAACCTCGCAAAGCAGCTGGTCCGGACTCTGTCTCCCCATCCACCCTGAATCACTGTGCCGATCAGCTGTCTCCGTTGTTCATAGACATTTTTAACACGTCACTGGAGACGTGCCATGTGCCAGCCTGCTTCAAGGCCTCCACCATCATCCCTGTCCCCAAGAAATCAAGGACCACAGGACTAAACGACTACAGACCCGTCACCCTGACCTCTGTGGTTATGAAGTCCTTTAAGCACCTTGTGTTGTCCCACCTAAAATCCATCACTGACCCACTCCTGGGGCCCCTGCAGGTCTATAGATGAAGCTTGGATGTACCGTAAGCACAATTTATACCAAGGCAAATTCCTCGTATGTGAAAATGTACCTGGTTCTGAACTCCTTTGTGTTGCTGTTTTAAAGGCTGCAGGTGCTCAGTGTTGTGGAAAGTCTGTAATGTACAGATAATTAGACAAATACCAAGTCACCCTACAGGGCAGCTGTCTGGCTTCCAGGTCTACAGAGTGGACCGCGACACAGGGACTCTACAGTACCTGCTACTACAGGAGGTAAAATATAGACGCATTCACGAGCTGCAGATGTTCCATATCTCCTGTTATGCTTCCGGGTAACAGAGTGACCTGGGATTAAAAGCTGTAAGATCATGTCTGGAACATTAGATGCTATTTATAATAAAAAACCTGAAACAGACGCAGGTTAATCCACTCTAAATACAGTTCAGTACCGTCAGTCAGTCCATTTTAAAAAAACAAAACAGGACAGGTTGGCCACAGCTGGTGAGAGCCCGGCAAGCTGTGTGTCTGACAGAAGTTGTCTGTTTTCTGTCACGAGAAACGCATTAGAAGAGACACTGAGCCTTTTTCTATCACAGCAACAAAAGAGTGGAGAGCAGGAGGAGGAGGAGGACGTTGTGAAGGATTCAATTGTGTTTCAGAGAGGAAGAACAGAGGAGGGTGTCTGGTCTCCTTCAAGGCAAAGACTGACACTCACAGGACTGTACTGATGTTTCCCGTACACCCAATTAACAGCCAACCAGGGAGTTTAGGCATCTATAATAATAATAATAATAATCTTTATTTGTAGAGCACTTTTCAAAAACAATTTACAAAGTGCTTTAACAAGTGTAAAGACAATAATACCCAAGAGACAATAATACAAAAACAAAACAAGATAAAAGCAAGAAAACATTGAAGAGACTAAAATACAGATTAATATAAAATTAGTAAAATAGAATAAAATAAAAGGGATAAAATAAAGTCAAATAAGATCGGGAAAGGCTCTCCTATAAAAGTATGTTTTAAGAAGGGACTTAAAAGAGTTCACTGACTCAGCCGACCTGATTTCCTCGGGCAGGCTGTTCCAGAGCCTCGGGGCCCTGACAGCAAACGCTCTGTCCCCTTTAGTTTTCAGTCGAGACTCTGGAACAGACAACAGACCTCTGCCCGAGGATCTCAAGGTACGTGCTGGTGCGTATGGGACTAAAAGTTCAGAAATATAACAAGGCGAGAGGCCATGAAGAGCTTTAAAAGTGATCAATAGAATTTTAAAGTCAATTCTAAAACATACTGGGAGCCAGTGTAATGAAGCTAAAATAGGAGTAATGTGGTCATATTTCTTTGTTCTGGTTAAAAGCCTGGCAGCTGAGTTCTGGACAGTCTGGAGTCGATCAGTAGATTTTTGGGTTAAACAGGTGAAAAGGCTGTTGCAATAATCCAGGCGTGATGAGATGAAGGCGTGTAAAATGGTCTCGGTGTCCTTAAAAGTTAACATAGATCGAATTTTTTCTATATTTCTAAGTTGATAAAAACATGATTGAACAAGCTTTGTGGTGTGCTGCTCGAAATTTAAATTACTATCAAACCAGACACCAAGGTTCTTTGCCACAGGCTTAATGTGATTTCTTAAACACAGTATACCATGTGTGTATAAATAAATAATAAATAGGTAAGAAAGAAACATTTCCAGAGGGCTTATGTGGCTTGTGTGACTTAAGGAATAATGTTTTAACCTGGGCCCTATTTTAAAATATGCTGGTGTTAAAATGACAAACACAAAGGCACAAAAAGTTTTGAATCCGTGCAGTAGAGGCTTCAGCTGTCCACAAAAAGTGCTTCTTGTTGCCAGCGACCGGCTCAGACTGTTACACCAGGTGTCTGACAACATCATGGAAAGGATCCCTACTAGGGACTCCAGGCGACACCCTTTGTATTTAACAGGAAACTGAAGTCTCGCTCAAGGACAGTTGTCGCTCTGAAATATCACGAGAGGTGAGTTGTTGCAGGAAGACGCCGGTGGAAACGAAGGAGAGGAGTTTGTTGTGTACATAGAGGAGCTGCTAGCAAGTCTTTATTTCAGCACAACAAACTCCTCTCTACAACTTTTACTTTTCCCTGATTGTTTCCACCTTTTCCTTGTTTGTCACCTCCCTCTTGTGTATACAAGGCTACGACCACACTAATACATTTACGCCTGCCATCCAGACTAAAATGGTGAATTCGAATACCTAAAACTGAGAAGTTTAATAACGCTGTTTATGTTTCAAAACGCCGTGGTAGCATATTAGGGCAAATAGGCGAAAACCATGCAGACACTCACATCTGGCTTCCTGATTGGGTCTTTGTTTAGTGTCTGGCGTCTCTGCCTGCTTCCCTTGTCTGGATGTAAGTTTTGATAAGGATTTTGATTCTCGCTTGCCTTCCTGGCCTGGAGTTTTTGCTTTTCTTTTGCCCGTTGATTTGCCTGTGCATAGTTGGATTATTTGGACATTGCCTCTACACTACCGTAAGCTTGATCGTCTTTTGTTTTACTATTCAAATAAACACCTGGCACTGTACCTGCTCAGCACGGTGTCTTGCGTTTGGGTGTAAACCCACGGTTTCCTGTGTCCACACTTGACATCAACAAAGCCGTAGTGCAGACCTGTGCGGCAAGAAAGAAATCTCCATTTTTATTTTCTTTATTTCTTCTATTTTCTTATTTAGAGTTTCTTCTTCTATACTGATTCTTCATGTAGGCCAGTGGTCGGCAATAGGCGGCCCGCTGGCCAGAAGCGGCCCGCCAGCAATAATATCTGGCCAGATTGCTTTGATAGCAGAAAAATAAATAAATTGATAACGGCTGGTGCTGAAATAGATCTCAGTCATGGCTTCAACAGTTATTCACACAACCACTTCCTCTTAAGTGATTATGCCTCTAAAATAAAAGCGCAAGAACGTGTTTTGCAGTAATGCTTCATGTCGAGTTTCTTAAGAGCTTTTACTTTGAAGAGTTCTGAAGGAAATTCAGAGTCTCTGGCCTGCTTGACGCACCTCTGAAAAAAACGTCCGTAAATGTGTGATTGGATTCCCCTGAATTTTCTCAGGGAAATAAAAATAAGTGTCCAGACGTATATAACTAACGGCTTGGAAAAATTTGGCCCGATGCCAGACTTATTTGTCGACCCCTGATGTAGGCCTTGATTTCAGCCTCTGTCTGAAACAAGCTGTAGATGCTCCTGTCTCTTTAAGCCCCCCCTCTCAAAGCCCACTGTCTTCTGATTGGCCAAGACCTGAAGGACGTTACCAGGCTGTTGGTGTTGCTGGGCAGAACAGGCAGACTGTTATGAGTTTAGTTTTGGGTTATGTTTGTGTTGTATTTTTCCCTGTGTGTTTCTGGTTTTGCCAATGTTTCATGTGTCTTTCTATCAGCCTCCGTTTCTCTAGTTTCTCATTTATGTCTTGTCTCTTATCTTAGTTCTTAGTCCAGTGCCTTAGTTCTTAGCTCTGTGCTTTAGTTAGTTAGTTGTTAGTGTTATTCCTGGTCTGTGTATTTCTGTGTTTCATTATTTGATCTTGTTTAGGGTTTTGTAGCTTAGTTTATTCTATGTTTATCTGCATGTTTTTTACCTGTTCGAGTCCATAGTCCTATGTCTCCATGTTTTAGTGTAGTCCTGTCTCCTGTTTGGTCCGGTCTCAGTCCCTGCCCTGATTTTGCAGTCTTTCTATATTTTGTGTTTTTCTGTCCTGGTGTGTTCCCGTGCACTTTACTTCCTGTTTTATTTTGTAATCTTCTGTGCCTGGTGTTCTTGTCTAGCTTTGCTTCCTGTTCTGTTCTCCTTGATGTGATCCACCTGTTTTATGTTCCCGCCCCGCTCGTTTGCCTCACTACCTAATGCCTGTGTTCTGTTCAGTCGGTGTTGGATCGTTGTGGTTAGTCTTATGTGTGTTTGCTCTGCTCCTGCTTCCTACCTTCTTATGGATTTTTTGGTTCTAAATGGATTCCCTGGTTTTCGATGGACGTGTTGTATCTGCCACTGTTGTGAGTACGCCTTCAGTTAATTAAATATTGAACTGAACCTGCTCAGCTCTTGTGTCCTGCGTTTGGGTCCTCAATCTTGCTCACACACACTGCAAAAACCCTGACAAAGACTGAGCGTTGCCGCGCCGTTAGTGTCGGAGCACCGTCTGGCTCCGTGTGTCGTAGAACGGAGCCGTTGGTAGAAAAAGCAGTTCGATCTGAGGTTTTTGCTCACAAGGGTTTCTTATAAATGCTTTAACCTCATTTTTTGAAGCTTTGGCCATGTTTAACATGAACATCCAACATTATAACATTGTAGATAAGTCATTAAATGTGGAAAAGCATAACAGGTCTCCTTTAAGCATGACCGTCGGTGTTCCTGAACCTCAACTAAGTAATTATTATTGACCGTGACACCACAACGAAGGTCCCCTAACTCTAACAAAGTACTCTTTTAACACTAAACCTAATCAAGCCACAGCGTTGTCACATCAGAAATCATAATTCTTTTCCGATGACCGTTTTGGAAGGGACAGGCAAATGGTGTCGGCTGCTGGTAGGGGAGTCGCATCAGAAAGCTCTTCTGTCTTCTGGAGGTCATTTACAAATTATGTATTTTGGAGGACTTGCTGACTCGTTGGTGAATTTCTGACGCTGCTTCCTTGTGGACATTATACCCCAGTCTGCTCAAGTATAAAGGAAACACACACACATGCGAACGTGTTCGATAGACACCCGTGTACTTTTGCTCAGAGAACTCCAGTTTTAGTAGTCATCCGTCCATCGTCAACCGCTTATCCTGCGTGCAGGGTCACTAGCATCGGGCGAAAGGCGGGGTTCACCCTGGACAGGTCGCCAGTCCATCGCAGGACCACACATAGACAAACAACCAGTCACGCTCACACTCACACCTACGCTGACACGGGGAGAAGATGCAAACTCCGTGCCGCCCTCATGGAAACCAAGCCCAGTTAAACCTGTCAGACAGATCTGATTCGAATCCTCTGCAGTGCAGAGCGTCAGCTGATGTTGTTTCAGAGATAAAACATAATTGCATGTTTTCAGAGTAGATCTGAAAACTTTTCATTTCTCAGATGATGTAAGTGAATGGGCACACAGTTTCCATAGTAACCTGCACTCCAGTGTTCTTGCTAGCCGCGATGCCACGGGCTGTTTTCCAAAGATCAGGCTTCTTATTTTGGTGATGGTTGTTTTTTTTTTGTGACTGAACAAAGGACACGCAAAAGCATTTGCAGAGTTAACGTCATTGGAGCAAATTTACATGTCAAAGTTCACTGCTGATTTCTTCAAGAAGGAATCTGTTGATTGAAGCAATACCACTGGAATTAAATGGGTTTTTGGTCTGAAATGTTGTTATATAATGAGCCCTCTGGGGTATCCTGTCAAGTACTGAAGATGACTGACATCAGAGCCACTCTACTGTTGGTGATGAAAAACAGGATGGAAGAAAAAGATACGAGGCAGTGAAGAGTTTTATTGTCTGTCCTCCAGCCTGTAATCTGACTGGAATCTGCTTAATGGGAGACGAACACTGAAGTACTGTCTCCACTGACCCCTGACACTGTGTGTGTCTGTTAATGGGAGTTAATAGAAGGCACATGACTGAAATGAAATAAAATTCCAGACAGAGCGGAGAAAACAGGAGGATTTAGAGACAGATGAATGGATAAAAGGAGGAAGAAGATGCAGGAAATAAAGATGAAGAGATGCAGACGATATCGGCAAACGAGGGAGACGAGAGTCAGAAAGTGGAGAGCTGGAGGTGACGCGAGAGAGAGGTGACCTCTCTGAGTATTGATCCGTTCATCAATAACCTGATAGAGATCTGCTAGGAGGCTGTCTGAGCAGCTGTGCGTGGTAATGAAGCAGTGGATTCCTTCGGATGCTCGTTGTCTTCTTCCTGAGGCTGGATGTTAAAAGCTAAGATGAAGTCACGTCTTGTTCACGTCTTTCCAGCGGCTCCAGAGTTACACAGCGGGGAAACGCTTCACATCTAAAACAAACAACATGGGATTTATTATCGACTGATGAATGAGAGCAGTTCATTTTTGTTTAGATAATGGGATTTCAGCCAAAAGTTACGTGTGATGTTGTGCAGAGGCTTCTCACAAGAAGACATCAGAAACACGGTTCTGCAGGTTCTGTCCCGAGCTGATCCTAAGGGCTGGCTTCGGGCCTTTCTATCGGGCATATCTAATGGTCTGCTAAAATAAAGCTGATCAAATGTCGATGCTCCTGCCAGTGGTTCAGCGCTGCTCTCCTTAACTCCAGCCCACACAGCGAGCATGTTGCTGCACGTGCGAGTGAAAATGATTATGTGTGAATGTGAAAAATGATTTGGCCACACTGATGACTTTGGTTACTCCCCTGATTTTGTTTCTCTAGCGCCATCATTAGGTCAGACTTTACCAGTACCAGCTCAAATTGTATACATCTACATTTACTCGTTTGGCAGACGGTTTTATCCAAACGACTTACATTTGAGAAACAACAAATTACGCTGTGAGAGATCTACAAGTGACAATAAGAGAGGAAGTGTTGTCTGCAGAGTTTTCAGGAGCTTCTTGAAGTCAGAGAGGGACGCCGCTGCTCTGATGGCGTGCGGTAGCTCGTTCCACCATCGTGGGGTCACAGATGAGAATAGGGACTGAGGTCGCTTTGTGCGAAGGGATGGCCGAGCCAGGCGGCGTTCACTGGAGGAGCGTAGCGGCCGAGAAGGAACATTAACTTGTATTATGGAGTTTAGGTAGATGGTGCAGATGAAGTAGTCACTCTGTGTGCAGCATTAGGGACTTGATTCTGGAGGCCACGGGGAGCCAGTGGAGGTCACTGAGTAATGGAGGGACATTGAAAACCAGACGCACTGCTGTGTATAGAAGTCTATGAGAAAATGTTTCTACTTGTCAGCTGATTTATTCCCTCAGTAAACACTTTCCTGATGAGTTTATGGTCTCAGTCGCTAGTTTCAAGTCTTCTTCAACACAGCATGATGTTCATTTAGTAAATTATGGTCCCATTTAGAGGAACAGAGACCAGGAAGCAGGGGAGGCTTTAGGGCAGGGCTACAAGCTGATTAACTTGTCAATCAGAATAGAGGTGACTCTTATTCGCTGCTCTGTGTACACTCTCACAGTGTGTTTTCATGAAAGTTAATTGTCTAAAAACCAAGATGGCGACGGCAAAATGCCAAACTGGAGGCTTTGAAACGGCAGTCCACAAACCAACGGGTGACGTCACGATGGCTACGTCCACTTCTTTACTACAGTCAGTATAAACCAAGGGCGTCACTTAGTGTTGAAAAGTGGTGGGTACATACGGGCCAGATTAGGTTCATAAGAACGAGACGAAAAGATCTTTCAACAGTGTTTTAAAGGTATCCCCAATGCTGAGATATGAGTGGGGGGTCTGGAGGGGCCTCCCCCAGGAAGTTTTAGATCATTAAAAACTTAATTTCCTGCATTCTGGGGAAAGTTTCTGCACCAATTTATGGTGGAAATGTTTTTATTTATGTAAAAGGAAACAAAATTCAGGTGGCACGTTACATTTCAAAATATATAAATATAACAGAATCTAAGTGAGTGCAGCTCTCAGATCAGTTTCTCCTGCAGATCAACTTTTCTCCTGTAACATCGTCCCTGCTGAGGCAGGATTTAGTCTTCCCTCCTCTTTGGTCACGTTCACAGGGAGAGAACGGAAAATATGGCCAAAAAGAAACCGTGTCAAGAGAAGTTCCGAGAACACTTTCTCTGATAACACCCCTAACCCGCAACCTCGAACATGCACTTCCTGTGCTCTTCTTCTATCCCCTTACCATTATCTTGTATTGATTGCACTTTTTTGTTTTTCCCTAGGTATTTACCCCATTGATGTGATTTATGCTATTAGCTCTTACTGTATGTCAGTTGTAGATCTCGTGCTGTATTTGATTCTTTGTTGATTGTAAGTTGTTTTTCAAATGTAAGTCGCTTTGGATAAAAGTGTCTGTCAAATGAGTAAATGTAAGTTGTTAAAGTCACTGATTGGTGCTGCATGTTTTTGGGTCATTTTATAATCAGAAGCTTGAATTTTTTTATTTTTTTTAGCTTAAGTTACTTTTTTTTTGGACAATGCAGATTGGTTTCTTCTATATTTTAATTGCACTGCATGTTTTCTTAAATTATAAAGAAACCTTTCTAAAAGCATTTTCATTTGTTATTTAACTGCAAGCTATATTTAAGAATTTTTTAAAACAAATTATGCTTTAAAAAATGTCCCCAGTGTAAATGACAGTATAAACAGTGTATATAATACAGAGGTTATTTCCAAACACCTGCAAAACTAGTCTGACATTTCCAGAGTTTCAGAACCTCTCAGTTCCTTCTTGATTTCCAAGGGACGTTATCAACGGACGCAAACCAAAATGCCTCTCTGTCTCTCTCTCTCTCTCCTGTAAATGGTAGGTGGTCTGTACTTGGCCGGCGCCTTTCTAGTTTTTCCAACAACTCAAAGAGCTTCTCACTACATCACATTCATCCCTTTCAAACATGTTCATACATGATGTAGAGGCTGACAGAAATACACACTCATACACGTTCAGCAGGGAGGATTCAGAAATTTGCCCAAGGATACTTTGACATGAAGACCTGGGGGGGGGAGTGGATGACCACTCTCTACTCCTGCCTCTCTCTGCCTCTCTCATTTCAATTAACTTTACTGGCATGAATATTTAGGTAAACAATGTTACCAAAGCACACATTCACATATAAACAAGAAAAAACTATATAAATACAGACGTGGACAAAATTGTTGGTACCATTCCTGTAAAGAAAGAAAAACCCTTTAACATGCTTGTCTATAATTTTCTTTCTAATCTCCTGAGTCAGCTCTCTCCTAAATAGACTGCAGACTGACTTATTACAAGTTTGAAGACACCCGTGATGCTAATTGCAGGACACACCTAAGTATAACATGTCCCTAAGGTCTAATTATTTCTAATCTTTTCTAGGGGTACCATCATTTTTGTCAGGCCGTTGTTTTAGTCAAAAGCTATGCCTTATTTTCATCCGTTAACTTCCAGTTATTTTCTTTTCTTTTTATTATTACTTTTGTCAGTTTGAAGTTATTTCAGGGACCATTGTGGGTTTTATCTTTCTTTAACAGAAGACTACCAACAATTTTGTCCGTGTGTGTGTGAGATAAACAAAACAGAGAAACAAACTAAAAACTAATTATATGAAATTTTTTTGCTTTTTGACAAATGATAGCATTTTTTCCAAGAAACAAATAACAAACAATAAAAATAATATAATATTTCAGTACAATATTAATGTATTTAATGTATTTAATGAATTCTTTATTTATTAGTCTAGTCTGAGTTTCCACTGGTTGTCCTCAGTTCATGGAATGAGGAGATAAATTTTGTTGCTATGATTTGGCAGAAACACTTCTCTCTCTCTAGCTAGCTACTGACATGAATTATAACCATGCATTGTCGTGAGGATACAGACGTTTCAAAGGAGACAAGCGTATAATGCAGATCGATGCAAGTGTTCAGTCTGCAAATCCGCACACTGATAAACCACAGAAGCGCCTCCTGTACCCGAGGTCGCCGGTAGGAGTCAGGGATGTGCAGTACAATCCCGGTCACGGCACCAGTGTAACCCGAGTTGTACTGCGCGGTCCTGACTCAAATGACTAAAATAAGGATGAAACGGCGCTGACAGGAGGTCCGCGATGAATTTAATGATACCGTAGAGCTGACAGGAAGTCAGCTGACATGCAAGTAGTCAGTTGTAACAGTAACGTTACACACACACAACATTTTATAAATTTGACAGTTATTTATGACTGTAATATATTTATTTAATCCTACGAAAGGACCCAAAAAATTATTATGACCGAAAATCCAGACTTTTAGGGCCTTATTTTGAGAATATTAAATTCAATACTTTTTTAATACTTTTAAGACCCCGCCGGTATCCTGTCTATATTCTTTAGGTAACCTAGTGGTTTTCATAAAGATAGACTTTGACTCTGGCTTACATACAGTAGATAGTCAGACTTCAGATACACCGATTATACTGCAGTGAATTCTGGGTAAAATAAGACACTTTTCAAAACAACAAAAAATATGTTTGTTGAAGCAGTATAATAGTTATGACATTTTACTGATGGTGGAGTGTGGTAGCAAAAAGAAATGCTTGAATTGGGGAACAACAGACCTCTGCCCGAGGATTTCAAGGTACGTGCTGGTGTGTATGGGACTAAAAGGTCAGAAATATAACAAGACGAGAGGCCATGAAGAGCTTTAAAAGTGATCAATAGAATTTTAAAGTCAATTCTAAAACATACTGGGAGCCAGTGTAATGAAGCTAAAATAGGAGTAATGTGGTCATATTTCTTTGTTCTGGTTAAAAGCCTGGCAGCTGAGTTCTGGACAGTCTGGAGTCCATCAATAGATTTTTGGGTTTAACAAGTGGAAAAAAGAAAATGGTACAAGATGCCAACAAAGAAATATAAACAACAAATATAACAGCTTATCCATCTGTCAGACTCAGGATAGCTTCCGTAGTTAAACGAAACCGACCGATGAACTCGTTGTTGTGTATTTGTAGTTGGTTACTGCCGTCCCTAAAGACTCTTCTTTCCTTCTCATAGCTCCCTCCATAATATCGTCCGCAAACCCCAAATTATGAGCCATTTTCCCTTTTTGTAATGTAACTGGTTGTTACTGGTGGTTAAACAAGTCTTACACTATAGGTCGGTCTAAAATAGCTTTGTGAAACCGGCCCCTGGACTTTTTGTGTCTCCCCGTTTCAGTTGCAGGGTCACTGAGTCAGAGTCTGCTCTAGCGAAGAAGCTGCCTCTGCTTGATATCTCTGGCATTAATCTCTCTAGCGCTCTCTTCATTAGCACTGATGATATTTCCCAGGAGTTGTTTCTGACACAGACCTGTTGCCTTCAAACCGCACAGCTGCTAATTACACACACACACACACACTGGCTGTTATATTTTTAGTCCAAGTGGCTGCCGGATCATGACAGACCGGTGAAGTGGATTTGTGGTTTGGCCTTGGTGTGTGTGTGAAAGTGTGTCTGTGTGACACACACATAATGAACAGTGTCATGATGAAATGAATAACAAGGCAGACAAAACATAATTAGACTAGAAGAATGGATTAAGCTGACATGACACACACGCACAGACAGATGTGCGGTTTGGTGTGTCACATGTTTATGCAGATAAAGTTTGTGTTTTCAGCTGCTCTCCTGTTTTTTTTTCTGTGACATCATTTTCTATTTAATTTGACACTTCACCTCGCCGCTCTATTCTACTAACGTGCACAAAATCTTTTTCTTTACTTCCAGTTAGCAGAGGTTTTGAGACCTGTGTGGGACTGTTTTCTTGATCCTGCTCCCGTTGATTTTGTGACCATTACCGCCCACTCCCGCAACACGTGTATCTGCACCCCCAACACGTGTATCTGCACCCCCAACACGTGTATCTGCACCCCTAACACGTGTATCCCCCAACACGTGTATCTGCACCCCCAACACGTGTATCCCCCAACACGTGTATCTGCACCCCCAACACGTGTATCTGCACCCCTAACACGTGTATCCCCCAACACGTGTATCTGCACCCCAACACGTGTATCCCCCAACACGTGTATCTGCACCCCCAACACGTGTATCTGCACCCCAACACGTGTATCCCCCAACACGTGTATCTGCACCCCCAACACGTGTATCCCCCAACACGTGTATCTGCACCCCCAACACGTGTATCCCCCAACACGTGTATCCCCCAACACGTGTATCCCCCAATACGTGTATCTGCACCCCAACACGTGTATCCCCCAACACGTGTATCTGCACCCCAACACGTGTATCTGCACCCCAACACGTGTATCTGTACCCCTAACACGTGTATCCCCCAACACATGTATCCCCCAATACGTGTATCTGCACCCCAACATGTGTATCCCCCAACACGTGTATCCCCCAATACGTGTATCTGCACCCCAACACGTGTATCCCCCAATACGTGTATCCCCCAACACGTGTATCCCCCAACACGTGTATCCCCCAATACGTGTATCTGCACCCCAACACGTGTATCTGCACCCCAACACGTGTATCTGCACCCCAACACGTGTATCTGCACCCCTAACACGTGTATCCCCCAACACGTGTATCCCCCAACACGTGTATCCCCCAACACGTGTATCCCCCAACACGTGTATCTGCACCCCCAACACGTGTATCTGCACCCCCAACACGTGTATCTGCACCCCCAACACGTGTATCCCCCAACACGTGTATCTGCACCCCCAACACGTGTATCCCCCAACACGTGTATCTGCACCCCCAACACGTGTATCTGCACCCCCAACACGTGTATCCCCCAACACGTGTATCCCCCAATACGTGTATCTGCACCCCAACACGTGTATCCCCCAACACGTGTATCTGCACCCCAACATGTGTATCTGCACCCCAACACGTGTATCTGTACCCCTAACACGTGTATCCCCCAACACATGTATCCCCCAATACGTGTATCTGCACCCCAACATGTGTATCCCCCAACACGTGTATCCCCCAATACGTGTATCTGCACCCCAACTCGTGTATCCCCCAACACGTGTATCTGCACCCCAACACGTGTATCCCCCAATACGTGTATCCCCCAACACGTGTATCCCCCAACACGTGTATCCCCCAATACGCGTATCTGCACCCCAACACGTGTATCTGCACCCCAACACGTGTATCTGCACACCAACACGTGTATCTGCACCCCAACACGTGTATCTGCACCCCCAACACGTGTATCCTCCAACACGTGTATCTGCACCCCAACACGTGTATCTGCACCCCCAACACGTGTATCTGCACCCCCAACACGTGTATCTGCACCCCCAACACGTGTATCTGCACCCCCAACACGTGTATCTGCACCCCCAACACGTGTATCTGCACCCCCAACACGTGTATCCACTCCCGCCTGCACCCGCAAGCATTGTGACATGCAGAGTAAAAACAGAACACAAATGTTTGGGCTACGTGCTAAACGCCTGTGTGATGGAAACCAGCGAGGCTGTGCAGTGAGTCGTCCTGGCGACTGACATCAGTGGTCATGGGGTTTAGCTCCCTTGTCAGCGGGTCCGCCTCCTGTACCCAAGGTCGCCGGTTCGGGTCAGGCCCGTGCAGTACGTTCTCGTGACCAGTCGCATGTGCTCTTTTTAATCTTCCTTTCAACTTCGTTTGTTGACTCCATCTTATTAGCGCTACTGCTATATTTTTTTAACCACCCGCCCGCAGCAGAGTTAAACCGCTCGCTCCCGCACGATTTCTGTTGGGACCAGCGGAATCCCAATGCAGCTCTGTAGTTTAGTTCACCCAAAACCACTTACTCCAGAATAAGTACTTGTAACTCTGATCCATCCTCAGACCTCAACTTTCAACATAAGATCACCTCTACTGATCAGCTGTTTGGCACATCTGCTCATCTCTTTTTAAACATATTAGCCACTCAACAGCTCATTACAAACAACATCATGATGACTTAAATATAGCAGTATAAAATCCAGATGGGACATCTGGTTCTGCATCTCCGTTGGCCCGATCACAAATCTGATCACAGTCTGTCTTTGTTTGCTACGTGTAGATCAGGGTCGACACCCGTCCTGTCCAGAAGGAGGTGGTGGTGATGCACGTGAACCTGAAGAAGAGGACCTTCTGAACTTCTGCAGTACAACAGTAAGCGGTTAGCAGCTAGCGAACAACTGTCCATAAATGAGCACAGACACCTGGATGAATCGGATGTATGCGCTGTGGGGGAGAGAGGTTTTCACAGGCTCTCATCTCACCCACACAGATCATTATGTAGTTGAACTGATTAGGGATCAGAGTAACGCTTCAACAGCTTGGGCCGCCTCCTGGGAGCTAAAGATCCCGTGTGTGTGTGTTTACCAACTGCAAGTTACTGCATACACTATAATACATCAGCTCAATGCAGCGTCTCTGCATCAGATTCAGTTAAAACTGAAGTCACATTAAAACTCTTCACACAGGCAGGAAAACAGAGAAGTCTATGTAGAAGTGTATGTGGTCCAAACTGTGAATAGTTTGTTTTTTTTGCTTTCACAGAAAATGCGCTCAATGAATTACTTTCTTCACATATTTCATTACTTCTGTTACAGAACTGTGTTCTAAACTGTTTGATTAAAACAGAATGATGGTAAATGTCCTGCATTTCTGCAGCAACCAGACTGAAATATATAGAAAATCTGAGCAGAATATTTACAGTAAATGTTATGTTTACATCTATGTGCAAAGTGTTTGTTTAGAGCAAGCAGGAAGCTTCCTGTCTGAGACATGAATCCAATGCGGAAGTCCCTTAAACCTGCATTCTGTCTAACGACCAGCAGGGGGCGACTCTTCTGGTTGCAAAAAGAAGTCCGGCTCCATTAGAAATAATGGTAAAATGTTTCTACTTGTCAGCTGATTTATTCCCTCAGTAAACACTTTCCTGATGAGTTTATGGTCTCAGTCGCTAGTTTCAAGTCTTCTTCAACACAGCATGATGTTCATTTAGTAAATTATGGTCCCATTTAGAGGAACGTAGACCAGGAAGCAGGGGAGGCTTTAGGGCGGGGCTACAAGCTGATTGACAAGTCGTTACCATGGCCACCTGTCAATCAGGCTAGAGTGACCCGTTTCCTCGGCGCTGTGTAAATTCAACCAGCGCCGTTGAAAAAGCTAATTTGGAGTCGGCTGTTCACTACAGGTTGTGGTCACTGTGTCACCGGTGTGACTGTTTTAACAACTGAAAAAAACTGCATTGCAAAACGGAAATTTAAGGAATTATTTTAGTGTTTAAAATTTTTATTAATTATAGTAAATTACTCTTTGCAATGATGTAGAAAAAAATACTGTCAATGATATTGAAGAAAATTTCTGATTTGTTCTTGTTAGCCTACATAGACTTTAGTACAGTCAATAAAGTGAAAAGATTTATGTGATATCACTTCAAAGATATAAAAGTTAATCGTTTACGTATAATGCTCCCTGTTGTCAGTGTTTTTGGGACTGTGTGTTATGAGTGACAGTGCTTGCTCTCTGAGTGAGAACTGTTGCCGGTGTTTGGTTGAACAAGTTTATTTTGAGATATGTTATAAGTGTTGCATTAACTGTTTGGCCAAGATGCACATTGGTGATGCAGAATGTACGAAGATTTTTGAGAAAGCGGCTTCAGTTTTGACGCTTGTTGGCAATTGAAGAAAAACTGTAATGGAAAGAGGAGCGTACTGAGACAAATAGACGCTCCTGCCAACTGGCTCCCCAGTGTGAGATCAGCTAAATGTATTTGATGATGACTAAAACAGCTTCTGAGCTAGGCTTAATATTAGGAGATTGTTGTCACACTTCCCTGTTCTTTTGGAACAGTTAGACCGCAGTAAGTAACATTAATGTAGTGAATGGGTCTTCCACCGTTAAGTTGCATTATTGTCTATTATGTTGGTCACGTAAGTTATGGCGACTGAGATGGATGAAGAAGCCGTGTACCTGAGTTTCAGTGAAACAACAATAGATCTAAATCAAAAAACAAGCCACCGCACACCGAAAAGACTTCACTATGTTTATTGTGAACAACTCGTTTCACCTGTGGCTTCTTCTGGTTCACGCTGTTAAATTGCAAAAGCACTCACAGGCGTGGTAGTTTCCATTTTTCCCATGTCTTTTAGTGAACAATACAAATGACATAAATATGGTTTATCAAAAAATGTAGAACAACATACATGAGTCTCAAGAATAGCATCATCTCACATAAGTCTGGCAAAAGACTACCTTAGGACAGATCACCTGTAGGTGCTACATCTGTCCCGCCCCTGAACGGGAAGGGAACCCAGTATCTCATCTTTCCCTAAGAGTGAAAATCACCTCAGAGACAGATGTCTAATCACTATCATCTCAAGAAAGAGCTGAAATTCTGTGTTTCATTTGAGAGGTGGTATTATGGTTTTTGCCTTTTCCTCTCCTTTATTGAGTTAAATATCTTTTTGGTGCATGTTACAGGTTTGCAAAGTGAAAAAGCCCAAAGGGAGTTCCCATCTCCCACAGAAAACTCTGCTCTGAAATGCCTGAAAACAGCTCGTTTGTAGTCCAGCCTCTTCCCTTTCATACTTGTGATGTCACAGGGATAAAAGCTAAACGCGCCTCATGTAACGCTCGCCAAGCGGCTACTCCGACCCGCCCTCAGAAACAGCGAGCTGCAGCACACAGCTCTCCTCTCCCTTCCAAACACTAGCTACCCTCCAGGCAGTCAGTGGACATAAAGTTGTTCCTGTGATGTAGAGACAGAGCTCAGTTAAAACTTTATGGATACAGATTAATAACTCACCGCTCTGAAACTCTCGCTCCAGTCCATGTTGCCAAGCTGGTCGGCAACACGTACGGCTGAACCCGAGCTGTTTACCGGCTTCTCGCTGACCCGCCCTACTCTGCTTCTGATTGGCTAATAGTCCTTAACTAGGAACTGAGCATGTGCAACTCCCAACAAAGATCATTTAGAAACAAGATGTATCACTCCATAGCTAAAACGAAGCCTTCAACACAGGCTGAAAAGAGGAGCTGCAGTCAAACCTGGAGTAGAATTGATCTATCCCGGATGATGCTGAGTTGTTAATGGGGAAGCCAGCCAGTGTTTTAACGCCTCGCCATGTGTCCCTGGAGTTTCTCAACTCTCTCCTTGCATCCTTTCTTTGATGATTTTATTTTCTTATTCAGTCTGTTTTGGATAAGTTTGGGCTCAATTCTGTTTCCTGAGTTGAATGCTATTTTCTTCCTATTCAGAGTTGTTTTCAGGGCTTTTGTAATCCAGGGTTTATTGTTAGAGAATACTTTCACTGTGTTTTGCGGGACAATCATATCCTCACAGAAGGTGCAGTCAAAGCAGCCCTGTAGAGACTCAGCCACATTATCATCCCACCTTTTCACCAGCTTCTTGGTCACGCACTCTCTGCAGTTTTGTACAGTAAGCAGGGATCAGATGGACCACATTATGGTCTGCAGTGCTAAGAGGTGGTTTTTGTATGAATTCTTTACATTCCCATAACAGAGGTGGATTGTTTGGTCTACTCTGGTGGCGCATGTCAAATTATTGGAACGTTGGCCATTAAAATCCCCTAAAATGAGAACAGGGGGAATCTGGGGATGCACATTCAATCTGAAGGACCCACGCAGCTATGGCCTCTGCCGTACATGTCATGTTGCCAGAGGGGGGGGATGTAAACAAGTACTAGAGCCAGCTGACCAAACTCCCGGGGAAGATATTTGGGTGTGAATGACACAGCAAGCAGCTCTAGATCAGGTGTACAGCAGGTGTCTTTGCCTCATCAGAGATTTCCCACCCTGCGTTGTCTGTTTCAGCTCTCCGTAGTTGCCCAAGTTTGGTGCTCGATAATCAAGCAGGTCGTCCCGGTTCAATTGTCCATGAGGTTGAGTTGTCTTCAATTCTTGAATCCAGGAAAAGCTTCCTTTCTTAAAATTTGGTTAATCAGGTTACCCCATCTTGGATTGGGTCTCACTCTTCAATGTCAATAAATTTAAGGGAAGTCGCCAAACAATGTTTTTTCTCTTTATAATGTCCAGCTATGGCATAATCCATGTCCATCTAAATTAAACGTTACAAAGCAAACAGAGGCAGATCCGTGCTAATGTAGCTGGCTGCTCCTGCCCTGCATCACTATAGGTTAGAACAGTAGTCAGCAATAGGCGGCCCGTGGGCCAGAACCGGCCCACCAGCAAAGATATCAGGCCCGCAGCCAGAGTGCTTTGATAGCAGAAAAATAAATAAATTGATAGCAGCTGGTGCTGAAATAGATCTGTCATGACAGCAACAGTTACTCACATAATCACTTCCTCTTAAGTGATTGTGCCTCCAAAATAAAAGCGTGAGAGTTTTTTTGAAGAAATGCTTCATGTTGAGTTTATTGAGAGCTTTCACTTTGAAAAGTTCTGAAGGACATTCGAAAGAGTCTCTGGCTTACTTGACACACCTCTGAAAAAGCCGTCAGTAAACGTGTGATCAGATTCCCTGGAATCTCCTCCGGGAAATGAAAATTAGTGTCCATAGGTTTGTGAATGCGGCTCAAACGCCAGGACGCACAGGCACAGGCTAAAATCAACACTCTCACATACTACTGGTGGTACACAGGATAATAATATGGGTGCTGCTACTGCTGGAGTAACGTGGCAAACCGTGCCACTATAGTATTTTGATTCTTAAATACCCTGGTATACCTAATTAACTTGATACCACCCATGTCTAGTGGGGTCTTTGTGGTGTTCTTTGTAATTAATTTTTGCGTGATGTTTTGTGGATGTTAGAAAGTCGTGGCCCCGGAGCAGGGGCTTTTGACGGGTGATGAAACTAAATTTAGACCCTGGTTCATCAGGTCAAAATGCAGATGGAGTTCTCGAGTTTTGGAAAGCATTATATGTGTCTGCTGGGGAACTTTTATTCCCTAAATTTGAGTTCCAGGAACTGTTTGGTTGAAGGGCTAATGATCTGCTGTACCAGGAAACATAAATATGTGTTCTGTTTTAGTAGAAACGGTAAGAATTAAGAGAATTTAATTACCTTAAATTAAAAAAAAAAATTTAAAAAAAAAACATTTCAAACATAATCATTCTTGCTAACAAAAGATAGCTGGAGGCTAAATGCAAGATGCAGCTGTGTAAGAGTTCCCACTGCAGGTGGACAGTTTTAATCCTTGTTACTGAAACGATCACGACTGAATTAGTTTGCCGGTAATCAACCGTCCTGAAGGCAGAAATGATTGAAAAAACGTGTTTCAGCTCGTCATATTCACTAAGAAGTTTGTGTTTTTTATTGCACTGCTGTGTCGACCTCTTAAATGCTCATCATTGTTTTTCGTTTTGGACTTTTCTCCGTTGTCGTCATGTAAAACCTGCGGAGCCTGAATGTCTGAGCTTGTTGGAAATGAACTGAGTGAGTGTTGACACCTCGAGATATCTCATTCTTATCTACCCTCCGTGTGTGTGTGTGTGTGTGTGTGTATTTTAAGAGTACTTGGTCGTCCTTGTTTTAAAGAGACGATCACATCTGTTTTATATAAGATCCATACTGTATGACAACACAAGGACACACCGAGAATAGATGTGTGTGTTTGGAGTTGTGATAACAGTCGCCGTGTCCATCGGCTACAGATACGACCTGTCACTCAACAATGTCGCTGTGACAACACACCCCGGTGACGAAGAGAACAGACAACCTGAATCCGGGCGCAGGGTGATGGATGCTTCCTGTCAACCCCCCGACCTCCTGTGGGGGGTTTAGGAGAGGAGAAATGAGAAGGAGGAGATAAGAAGTTATAGAGAGACAGGAGTGGGAGGAAGAGCTGAGGAGGAGATGGAGACAAAGAAGAAATGAAGCGAAGCTACAAAGCTCATGCAGGAGAGGAGTGGATGGGAGTAATTAGAGGATGATGAGAGGAATATGTAGAAGAAGAGGAGATACAATGGGATGATGGGGAGAGAGGAAGAAAGAGACAAATGTTAAGGAGTGGGAGTTTTTAAGGCCAGATGTAGTGACAAACCATTAAACCTGACTTTCACTGGTCACCGTGACATAAAAAAACCTACATGAATAAAATCAGCAGTAAAATCTGAGAAAATGTTTAATGACTTAAGGTTTAAAACCGGTTTTACTTCTACTATGCGTACGTCACGATTGGCCGGGAGGGGCGGGCAGCCATCTTTGGCGTTTCCCCAAAGAATTTTATTCAATATTCTTTAAAGGTCCAGTGTGTAATAATTAGGAGGATTTTATTAACAGAAATGCAATGTAAGATGCGTAACTACGGTTTCAGTGGTGTATAAAGACCTTTCGGAATGAACTGTAATGGTTTTATTACCTTAGAATGAGTCACTTCTATCTACGCGCACCGCGGGTCCAAAGGGACAAACGGCTCTACAGAGCGTTTTTCATCACTACGTTGAATACGTACGAAGAACAAGAACAAATAACGGTGGTAGTAGTCTGGTTTACTAGTAGTAAGAAAAGAAGTGAAACTTGGCCAAATGGAGGAGCACACGTGTTATTTAGCACAAGAGCCGACAGAGCGTGTCGGCCACCGTAGCTTCGCCTGCGCTTGGAAATGGAGGGGTGAGCGGTGACTTATGGTGCGTTCATGTGGTGTCGGAATAATCATAATTTCTTTTCCTCCTGAAATATTTATTGCACAAAGAGAAATAAAGTGAACATGGGACATAAAGAATTACACAGAACTTTGATTTGTGCCAAATCACGTATTGCATATACATATTTTGCAAACATGTCATTTGTAATCAGATTATAACTGTTAGTTTAGTGTCTAATGTACAATGAACTAGATGTCTGCGTGTCGTTTATACGTTCTGATAATCCAACACATCTTTGTAGCAGCGTTCATGTCAAAACACTGAAGCCGGAAAAACGACTTCATAACTCGGGAAATGGGACCATCCGAGGAGCACGTGAATGCACCGTGAGCCTCTGGTTGCAATTCGAAACCCTCACCACTAGGTGCCGTTAAAACTATCACATTGAACCTTTAAGTGGCATGTCTCCTGTTGAAAACGTCTCTGCTTAAGATTAGACATGTGGTTATGATGGTTAAGGTAACGAGCTAGAGAACGCATTATGTCAATGAGAGGTCCCCACGAGGATAGAAGAACAAACGTGTGTGTGTGTGTGAGTGCAGACGGTCCTGCTGTGAAGAGCCTTGCTGTGGGCTACTTAACCACTCACTATGAATTTATTTAAACACACATTGGACCTCTCTGTCTCCATGGTTACCAACGTACGTCCCGGCTCTCGCTGTCTTTCTGTACGCCGCTGTCGGCCCCCAGAGGACCAACATCGCTGACCACACACACTCGCAGGGTTTGCTGTTTCAGCTACAGTAGCTGTACAGTCCGCCGCCTGTCAGCTGTTGCTTAGAAACCGCTGATTTGGAGCCAACTAATGTTGACAGTGTTGCTCCTTTATTTATTTATTTATTTATTTATTTATTTATTTATTGTCAGCTTAAAGCTCCTGTGGGCAACTTTCTGTTGACCAAAGTATAAAAAGTACACAAACACCAGGGCTGCGCAGGAAACTTTGTATTTTTTTTTTTTTAGGCAGCATCAGTGTTGCTGCAGAGGCTGGAGCACAAACAAAACCCCTGAGAATTGATGAAAACTTTTTAATATTGTTTATGCACAACAGCAAAGGCTGCGGCACTGAGCTCATGAGGGACATTAAGACACAGAGACAACACAGTCAAATAGGCTTTTATCTCAACTCATATCACAATCGAACTTTACCAGCTCAAAGTATGCATAAATAGAAGCTTTTTAAAATGTTTTTTTATTTTATAGGTATTTCCTCATTTAATATGCGCTGATTTGCATATTACACATTCATTTTCCAGCAAAGAGTCAGTTGACCCTTCGCAAAGCCCCACACCCCTTAGTTACTGTTGCTAAGTCAGACAAACTGTCGGCGCTGCCGCTGTCTATTACTGCACTCCCCGTAGAAATGTCGTCAACTTTGTTGGAAAAAGCGATCTCAGAAAGAAGCAGAAACATCAGGCTTTATTACGTTACACTCAGTAGGAAGTTAGCTAGCGTGACATTAGGAACAATCCACAGCCGACATGTTTCTGGATTTATTTTAGGTTTTGGAAAGAGAACAAATCGAACTTCTCCTTTCAGCCTCTCTGGGTAGCTGCTGTAACTATTATAAGATGCCCCAGGAACAGCGTTTGATCAGATCTACATCCAAAAAAAAAGCTAGAAAATGACTCTTTTAGCATTAGAGTCAACGAAGCGCAGCCATGAAAGCGTCGGACCTCAGTTAGAGCGAGTCCTAGACTGCGCTGTGATTGGCCAGCTGTGTATTCGAGGCGTGGCTTAGCAAAGGGTCAATTGACAATTAATATCAAACATAAACATACATAAACAATAATGACGCAAATCAAGCAAATACAGCTAAGAGGGCACCCACAACATAAAACAATTAATTACTGCCGCGTACCACACAAAACATGACAATATACAGTTAACAATGACCAGGATTTAACAAAATTAATAGCAGCTGACCAGCAATTGATTGTGTATATTGTATACGTTTGCATTGTGAAATACAGAACGTTTTTTCAAAATATTTTCTTTTACAGATTTATTAAAAATATACCTCTCATTTGTGTGACGGACGCTTTTCTTCCCACATATTTACAGATAAAATGCCACATAAAGATAGATTTCTTTTTTAAAACCTCTTGTAATTGTCTCGCTATAAGACTTAACGGCCTTGAAGGGCCTTGACTTGACATACAGGAAACATGTAATTTACTTATTTAATCATTTTAAGCAACACAGCATGCTAACAGATGAAATTTACGTGATTTGCAGTTGACAGACTTGGTATAAAATAGACAAATGATAATGTGTATATATAACATTCAAGATTGTTTTTATACATTTTGGGCGCAGTGGAGAGACTGCGTTTTGGTGTGAGAGACCCGGGTTCAATCCCCCACTGTGACCCTGAGCAAGACACTTAACCCCTCGTTGCTCCAGAGGATTGGGACCTCTGACATAAATAGCAATTTCGCTCAAGTAAATAAATGTAAATGTCCATTTTATGAAAGTATTGTAGTAATAATAGCAAAATAACTTGAAATCTCAAAACTAAATGAAGCAAATTCATCATTTTGAACAACGCCAGGCGCCCGATTGCCGCAATTACTCCTTTTTAAATCTCAGTCAAATAGGAGTGCAACAAATAATCGACGTACTTCAAGACCTAAACCCTCTGAAACATGAGAGCGTTTCACTCTTCTCTCCACCAAAAAAGTTGTGAACTGCAGCATTTGCAAAGCTGAGCATCTGAAGAGGAGGCATGTTGGACCTTTGGATGATGTCGACTCGTCTCAGTAAGCTAGTTAGCTTGCCAGGTAGCTTAATGTTAAGACATTTTCTCCTGATCGATGACTGGTTTATGGCGTAGAGAGTAGCTAATAATTATTATAACAGCTGGAGACACGTGCACACGTTTAGGGAACACCGGACACTTTCATACTTTTTAAGTCGTATTAAAATATGATCTGTATCTGGATACATTTCCCAGATATTAACAATCAGATCTTGCCTTTATGTTTACATCTGGTGTTTTTAATGGTTTCTTGTTATCCTCATTGAGTTCTCTCTCCTCCAAACCTGTGTGAGTAATTTGAGGCGGCAGCTACTCTGCGCCAGACTCCCTTAAAAAAAAAAACATGGAGTTTTGTGAGTTGTTGAGTCAGGGTAAACTTTATAAACTTAGTGAAACACTGTCAACTACAAATTTTTAATTATTTGTAAATTGTAAATTTGGCAAATGTGATACATGAAATCTTTATATAAAAATATGTTGTCAGTTTGTCCCAGTGAGTTGCAGGACAGGCATGCAAGGCATCTCTGACTAGATAAATGTTGTGCCTTGTTAATTAGTTATTTCTTACAATATATACTTGTTTTTTTTCATGACATGTTGCTACAACAGAAATGTTCATTAAAAGTTTTTTTTTTAACGCAGTATTATTTTTTTTGTCTTTATTGTTACTTAGCACTTGCCTAAAACAACCTCAAACTAAATTTTAAAGTTGAACAGCTAAATAAGAGGCACTGAGTAATTCCTAGTGGTCGAGGAGGCTTCAACTAACAACTACTCGACTATTCCATTAAGTTGCAGCCGTACAATCAAATGAACACACAGACATGATGCACATATTTATAGATTCAGTGGAACTTACATTTCCCCAGAATATCGTTATCTCCAATATCCATTGTGAATATATCCCGCAGGTACACTTAGAAATGTCAGAAAGAAGAGACTCTTTATAATTGCAGAGCTTTCCTGAGAATCTGCATGTTGCATGCAGATTTCTTCAGTATCAAAATGATCCAGTGTTGGTTGTTTGCACATCCATGGGTTCACTGCAAACAGGAAGAGCTGACGGCTCATTTGGTGTACTTTCAATGCTGCCAGTTTGACTAAATGTAAACAAATACAGGCACTCACTAAACCCATGGCAACATTATACGTACATCCTCCAAAGAATCATTGGGACTTCAGTGCCAAAATAGAGCATGACTGTAACATAATGAATGTGTGTTGGCTCCTTATCTGATTATCGTATTTGGAAGTGTAACTATGTTCATGGGAGTTTTAAATCAGACTGATGTAATCACAGCCAGCGTTTATGAGAGCTGAGAATTAAATGGCTAATTCAGTTTAGGACACAGTAAACACCAGTTTAGCCAGAATGGTGCTCAGCAATCAGCCAGCTGAGACTATCCATGCCGAGTCTCTTTCAGGGATCTTACTGGAAGGACTGGAGTGTTTGCACCGTCATCATGTTGCCACTGATTGGGTTTGTGCCACGCACTCAGTGCCGCTAACTTTACTGTGTGAGTCCGTATGGATCTAGAGCTAGGCTTACTGGGCTCTCCGACCTTCTGAAGACAGTAAAGCCAAACCAAGGGAAAGAACACTGCTCTGTTGTTCATTTGAGTGGAGCCAGTCTGTTGGCGTAGTACAGGGGTCGGCAAATAAGTCTGACATCGGGCCAAATCTTTTTCAAGCCATTACATGGTGGGCCAGAACATTATTTCAGTCAAATTATTTCAACCCCTTGGATACTCATGTGCATGTTTAACTCAGTCGGTAGAGTGCGGTACTTCCGTTGGAGGAGTTGTATGATCAATCCTGAAAACCTTTTTTTCTCCCTTGTTAAACAAATTGATTAGCCTATAAGGACACTTTTTCACATGCTCGCAATAAAGCATGCGCTGCAGTGTGTGCGCGTCCCGGCGTTTGATCCGCATTCATAAACCTGTGGCCGCTAATTTTCATTTCCCCTGAGAAAATTCTCAGAGGTGTGTCAAGTAAGCCAGAGTCTCTTTCGAATGTCCTTCAGAACTTTTCAAAGTAAAAGCATTGCTGCAAAAAACATTCTCGCGCTTTTATTTTGGATGCAAAATCACTTAAGAGGAAGTGATTATGTTAGTAACTGTTGCTGTCATGACCGAGATCTATTTCAGCATCAGCCGCTATGATTTTATTTATTTATTTTTTTTCTGCTATCAAAGCAATCTGGCCGCGGGCCAGATATTATTGCTGGCGGGTCGGTTCTGGCGACCTACTACACCAGTGGTCGGTAATAATAATATCTGGCCCGTGGCTGCAGTGGCAGCTGCAGTTAGTCCGTATAAAGAGATGGTTGGGTCAAACTTATTCAGGACTTTAATCCAGGAGTCTGGGGTTCAGAGAAAAGAAAGAAAACATAGTTATATAAGTTGAATAATGTTATGTCATGTGACTTACATAACTTAGTAGCCGTGTTTTATAGTTTTATGCACATTTTGAAGTCATTAGTTTGGTACAAGGTTGAGTATTAGTCATTATAGGCTGCATAACAAAACTAAATTTGTAATTGCTACACACACAACATATAATTAACATTTAATAAAATATGGTAACATATAAAATAAAAGAATATACAGTTATTTATATACATATATACAGACACGCCTACACCCCAAACATTCCACAGTGTATTTTTTAAATTTGCATCTGAGGTGAATGTAAACGGCAGCAACCAGATGATAACATGAAAGTTTCATCTTCACAATAAACATTTTGACTGCGTTTGAGCACCGGCAAGATGAGAGAAAGGTGGACTCTGCGTTTTACATCGATGATGCTCGGATCATGGACCACCTGCAGAGTGATTGACCCATTTTGTCCAGCATGGCCCCTCTCCTGGCTCTCTTTCCTCACCTCTGAGCGATCACCCGCTGTGGCGCCTGGTCCGGTTGTTTGGGCCGGGTGGATCGAGGTCTGCTGCTCTTTAATCAAAAACCCCCGTCTTCATCATCCAATGACTGTACTTATGTCAGAGGCAAGTTGTTTTGGCAAGAAAGCCGGAAAAAAACAGATAACAAACAAAACTGTTGCAAAGTTTGAAGGAGCTGCTGCTTCTACAAGCGCTGCCTGTTGCCATAGCAATACTACTAATAATAAATGCCAATAATTTGATGTGTCCGTCCACATTGGCGCTTCATTGATGTTTGTATGTAAGCGTCTCGCAAATGACTAAATCAATGGAAACACAAAGGTCACCTCCTGATCTTTCCAGAGTCTCTGCGCTCTGTCAGCTCAGATCGCCGAGTGCTTCATCTGAGATGTCGAAGCAGCAGGTCTCTGTAAAGATTAGGGCACAGCACTCTCTGATTTCCTGTTGCTTTACCAACCTGAGTCCTGATTCGTCCAGACCGGACCTTAGCCCCGAGCAGCCTTATGTCTAAGCTGCAAGCATGGCTTCTGTACCGGCTCAGTCAGAGGGACGCTTTCTTTAAGTGCACAGCGGCCAGATAATATAAGTGTGGTTTTACTGGCAGGAACTTCATGAAGCTGCAGGTATTGTGGGTCTGAAGGTCTATAATGCAGTGTGCGGTTAGCCATATTCGCAAACGGTTGCTGTGTGACAGAATAAATTAGGTTTGGACGGATAATGAGATGAAAAACATTTAAATGAATCTTGCATGAGGCTCCTCGTGCAGCAGATGCAGCGACCTCTCCCCAATATTTAAATGATTTCATAAATCGACGGCTGAATTTTTGTCCAACAATGTTAATGATAAAAGCGAAAATGGAGATTTAATGAATGAATAAATGAATGAATTAATCCGTCCTTGCACGTCCGCGTCCAGATAGCTACACACTCTTTCACGCCTCCACCTAAACCGCCATCTGGTGATCCATCGATCCTGTCGGCGCGTCTTCTGTCCATCCCCTCACCCATCTGTGCCGCCCTCCATCCATCAGCTGCTATTTTAACCGTTTTGAAGCCTTTTCTGCCTCTTTTGTGGAGTTAATGACCCTCTCCCCCTCATTTCCCATGTCTGTCTGCTGTGTGTGTGTGTGTGTGTGGTCCGAATGATGCCGTTCTGTGTGTCAGGGCATGACAGGGCCTCTAAAGAGAGGACACAAAGTGAAAAGAGAGAGCAAGTGAGCCAAGACGGATAGAGCGAGAGGGCATAGTGCATGCTAGGATTGTGTGTGTGCGTGTTACTGTGGGTTGGGGGTTGGTAGGAAAGGGTCAGTCTAATTTGCAGCTCATTGAATAGAAACAAGCTTCCTCTGACGGACGGGTTGGGGGGCCGTCAATGTGTTTGTGGGGGAGAGAGCCTCTGTGTGTGCGAACGCAGCGGGGGCAGCTAATATCTGACAGCAGCTGTCCAGACACTTTACAGCTATTTCCACCCTGATGCCGATGCATTCAGAAACACATTTTTGAATCAACATTTAAATACCAGAACAATAGAAATGTGCTTAAATACGATTAGATGACATTTTCCCTTTTATTGATCCTCCAGAGGGGAAATTCAAATTGACACAGTTGCACAGGACAATGAAGTGCAGAGTAAAAGAAAAAATAATACAATAAATTAGAATTGGTAAACAAATATATAAAATATAAAAAAATTATATTCTATCAAAATACGGTCTGTCAGCGGAGATGGGAGGTGTTGGGAATCCTTAATAATCAATAGTTTTATATTAATGTCTCAAATGTAAAAACGACCCCCAGAATAATCAATATCTGCTCTATAGTTTTTTTTTTATTTCTCGCATTTTACAACCTTTTGGAAGTGAAAGTGCCAAATTAAAACATGTATGGATTGCATCAATAACCAAATGGTTAATTTATATAAATCAGTAATATCTCCTCAACCATCAGGCCTAGATGCATAATTCTGGTCTCCTTTGAAAGGTCAGAAGCTGAGGAATATAAATCCATTGTACATTAACACATTTATTTTACCATTACAGACTACATGGAGATGCAATGCAGAAAATAAAAATATATTTTCATCCTCGCCTGATTAAAAAAAGCTACATTTTAATGCAATGGTAGATTATAATGCACCTGAACATCTTCTAATACACCTGGAGTACAACTAACTGTAAATCTGATGAAAAGAAACTGTTATACAACAGTTATTACACAAGCTTTCAAAAATATACCAGGTGAATGTCCATGTTTTGGCCATATTTACTGTTTATATATTCACTTTTATTGGGAGTTTTCTTCAAAACATTATTTCTGTCCACACAACCACGTTGCAAATAACATAAAGCTTCCAAAACATTGAAATATTTTATCGATTCTGATTCTTCTTAGTGAATCTCGGTTCTGGTTCCTTCACCACAGATCTTGTCAGCGCTCGGTGATCTTCCTCATCTTCCTCCTTCCTCATCTTCCTCCTTCACAGCTAAAGTGAAAGGAGTCTCTGTCCTAGAGGGGGCGTCTCTGGGGCCTCGTCTCTAAGAAAAATATATATTGAATCATTTGTTTTACCAGAGATTACTGCTGCTGTCAAACCAGTTTGGAGTTGTGTTGCATGGTCGGCTTGGTTTGTCGTTGCTACTGTTAGCGTTAGCTGCATAGGTGTCATTTACACTGGGGACACTGGGGACATGACACTTTTTGAAATGGCTGATTTTGTCCCCATCGCCTTTTCAAGCGTTTGCTTAAAGTTTTCTGAAAAATAACTTGCATCTAGAAATGTTAAATAACAACAAATAAAAATTTTATGAAATAGGTTTACTTGCACAATAAGAAAACACTCACTGCAATGTAAAGCTAGAAGAAACTGCTGATTACTGCATTATATCCTATAATATCTTTTTATTCTGATTTGTCAACGGCCACCTGATTTTTGTTTCTCCTTCATATAAATAAAGACATTTCCGCCATAAATTGGTGCAGAAAATGTCTCTAGAATGCAGGAAGTTAAGAGATTAATGCTCAAAATTGTCTGGGAGAGGAACCCCAGACCCTCATATCTAATATTTCATCAATGCATATTTCTTCTAAATAGTATTGGAGTATTTTGTTGTGATGTTCTTGTGACTCCAGTATTGTGCATTATCGTGTCGCGTGGACCAAGTGTTTTCGTCACACACCTAATATGAGCCCTTAAATGTCCCTTGGTTAGCTGGATCTGGGAGAGCGCGACGCGTTGAACACGGTGAAGCGTTCCTTCAGACTCACGCCGTGTTGAAGGAAACGCTTCATCACGTTGGAGCTGCTTCCTCCCTCGCACCAAACCTCCTGACTGCAGCTGCTGCAGTTTTTTAGTGAAGCTGAGCCAAACTTTGGAGCGTTTGTTGCGGCCCGCCACGGTCCAGGACCGGAAACAGAAGGACTCTCTTCTTAAGGCTTTGTTGACGTAACAAATGAGGTGACGTTAGGTCGGCGTAGCAGCTCCTGGAAGATCAGAGACACTTTGATGGACTGAAAAATGCTCACTGCAGTTCAGTCAGGAGCTGAAATATGCTTAGTTAGGAATCCAAATGCACGGTTCTTAACTAATCCACGGTTCTTGGAAATTTTGCGCCAGTTCTCGATACCCGACCCTAATAATTAACAAATGTAAATAGACTAAACAACATTTTGGTTACCAGCATGAGATTGTCTCCCTGGTGACTCGTATCTCCATTATGTGTTCGTTTAGGATCACCGATCACTACCTGTTTAAACTACTTGTTCTAAAGAAGGAAGCAGTGTACCTGTGTGAAGGCAGATAAAAGCATCTTATCTCACATGCAGACGGCTGATATTTTTTCTCTTTAATGACTCAGTGCAGACTTAGAATAGAATACATGCATATGGAGATATGTGATTGTGAATGAGTCAGACCAAGAGCTGCGTCTCAGTAGGTGGGTTTAACAAGGATGGAAAAATAAAACTCGTCGTCATCCACAGGAACTAAAGGAGGTCTTTTTGTTGTTTTCAGCATTACTAACTGCAATAAAATCTCCTCATCTTGTTATTCTGGAGAATCTACACATCCTTTATTATGGACAGCTTTCAGTCACCTCCAAAAGCACATACTGTAGTTCCAGTATGTTTACATGCAAACTAATAAGAGTGTTTATCTTGCTTTGGTTATGTCTGCGATGTGACTTTGACATAGATTTTAGACAAACTTGCTCATTTATATTGTTGTATACGTAGGTGTCAAAGACAGCTTGCAGCAAGAAATGTTGACTAACCAGTGAAAATGCTTTGAGAAAGGTTGATTTGCACAAAAACAAAACATGCTATGCAATATAGTTTTCCCTCATATAAAAACAGACATTTCTGTAAATTGGAGCAGAAAATGTCTCCAGAATACAGGAAATTACCAGTTTCATGCTCAAAATCTTGTTCTCGTGCATCGTCTCATGACCCAAATGTATCATCACACCCCTAATCTTATGAATCTTACGTCCCCACCACTTTTCAACACAGTGACGCCCTTGGTTGTATACATGATTATATTATTGTACAGATCCTGTACGTACATGTTAGTCTTTTGTTTCTTCATTGGTCCTGCAGAGGTGATGTCATTATGGTGTCTTAGGGCAGTGGTCAGCAATAGGCGGCCCGCGGGCCAGAACCGGCCCACTAGCAATAATATCTGGCCCGCGGCCAGATTACCTTTGATAGCAGAAAAATAAAGACAGAAAGAAATTGATAGCTGGCTGGTGCTGAAGCAGATCTCAGTCACGACAGCAACAGTTACTCACATAATCACTTCCTCTTAAGTGATTGTGCCTTCAAAATAAAAGCGCAAGAACATTTTTTTGCAGAAATGCTTTATGTTGAGTTTATTGAGAGCTTTTACTTTGAAGAATTCTGAAGGACCTTTACATTTATTCATTCAGCTGACGCTTTTATCGAAAGCGACTTACAATTGCTATACATGTCAGAGGTCGCACGCCTCTGGAGCAACGAGGGGTTAAGTGTCTTGCTCAGGGACACAATGGAGGATGTCTCACAGTGGGGAATTGAACCCGGGTCTCTCACACCAAAGACATAGTCTTATCCATTGCGCCATCACCTCCCCCATTTAAAATAGTTTCTGGCTTACTTGACACACCTCTGAAAAACCCGTCAATTAACGTATGATCGGATTCGCCTGAATTTCCTCAGCGTCCACAGGTTTATGAATGTGGGTGAAACGCCGGGACGCGCGCACACACTGCAGCACACGCTTTATTGTGAGCATGTACAAAAGTGTCCTTATAATCAATTTGTTTAACAAGGGAGAAAAAAAATATCCGCATTTGTTTGGAATCAATCTTACAACCTTACCAACAGACTGAGCTAAACCTGCACACGAGTATACAAGGATTTAAAATAATAACTTTGTTATGGCCCGATGCCAGACTTATTTGCCGACCCGTGCCTTGGGCCCCTGTCCACCAAAGCGTTTTTTTACCAGCTGAAAACGCTGTGGTTGCTATGATACATAATATCCGTGGAGGTGTGTTGAAAGTAGGCAACCTAATTTTGCTGAATGTAAAACTGTAACACATGAAGAGAAGGCTGAAACATGTAGAGCGAGGGATTCGCCGTACGTGGGTTCATGAGATTTTGCGGGCGAGGAAATAACTCGGCGAAGAGGCACATCGTTTTGAGCGGAGATGGCTCGGTGTGGTGTAAAAAGTGATGAGTGCAGCGTTTTTCCCAAAGTTGAACATTTTTCAACTCGGCGACCGGAAAAGACACTCAGCGCCTCGTCACGCTGCTGCTGTTTTTACTATGTTGTAAAAACGCGGCGCTCCCGTTGCAGTGAATTGAAAAAGACGCTTTGATGCAGACAGGCCCTTACGACGTCATTTCCTTTGGTCTCAAATGACGCAGAGCTGGGGTCGTTCCACCACCCATACTACCACACTATTTAAAATACCAGAAAAAGATTTAGTATGTCCCAACACATGGGATGACCAGGATGTCCTGCTGCATCCTGTCGTGTTTTACAGTCTGCAAGCCAGCATGCTTTGCTGCCTATTCTGACCCACAATCCTCTGCACAGCATGAGTATGAGCACAAGGGTCAAAGTTCAAGGTGCAACGTTAGGACAAAATGGTTTGTCCCAACTTTACTGCATGCAACAGTACGTACTTTGAGGGCAGCTGCAGTACGTTCCAAAAGGAAAAATAAGCGACTTGGAACGCAGCACTGCAGTCGCCGCTGTACATGCCTGTGTGTGTGTGTGTGTGTGTGTGTGTGTGTCGGCTGTGGTCCACTATTAATCCAGTTCAGTCTGACAGTAAGTGTTGTTCAGGTTGAGAAATGAATTACCCTGCTGGGCGGGTAGCACACTCATCCATCACCATCACACACACACACACAGCTCAGTGTTCAGATGTCTGTCTGCAGTATTTTCCTGTCATTGTGTTGCGGCGGCAGCAGCAGCCGTTCTGCAGTAAGACAGCTGCTAGCCGACACTTTTCACTCGGAACTGAGACCATAAAACACTTTGGATGAAGCATCTTTCTCATGCAGGACCTTCGGTTTTATGGATGTGAGACCCTGAAACAGACGATAAAACACAGCGGTGTTCATCTTGTTCTCTGTGCCACTGATCCGCATCTACAGGGAACCCATAAAACACCATGTTTTTTGTGCATGTAAGCTAATTTTTCATTTCCACCACTGCTGGCAGCTGTACAGGGGGCAGAATCCTGCAGATGGACAGAGTCACCCGACTGTCATGAAACTCTCCTGAGATGCTAGCCAGCAGTACCCTGACTGCTGTTAGGTCCCGGGATAAAATTCTCAGAGCCAGTGTAAGACCATATGCTGGTGCAGTGGGCCCTGGGTTCCTCCTGGTGCCTCCTGGTGTAGGACAATACCCGGCCTCATGTGACCTGAGTGTAGGTAGTTCCTGGATGACTTGGCCCTCACGTTCCCCAGACCTGAATCCAACTGAGACCCACTGGGACATTGTATATCAGTGCATCCCATGCTGCCAAATCGCGCCACAGACTTTCCAATGACCGTCCTTACATCAGTTTGTTCTCAAAAAATTATAAAATATACAGTTAAAATTTCAGAAGCAGAGTAGGGCGGGTCAGCGAGAAGCCGGTAAACAGCTTGGGTTCAGCCGTACGTGTTGCCGACCAGCTCGGCAACACGGACTGGAGCGAGAGTTTCAGAGCGGTGAGTTATTAATCTGTATCCATAAAGTTTTAACTGAGCTCTGTCTCTACATCACAGGAACAACTTTATGTCCACTGACTGCCTGGAGGGTAGCGATTGTTTGGAAGGGAGAGGAGAGCTGTGTGCTGCAGTTAAATGAGGCGCATTTAGCTTTCACCCCTGTGACGTCACAGGGAGTATGTGCTGTGACATACCAAGGAGCCTGGCTCTTTGGTGTTGCGGTCAAGTTGCATGTTTGGTAACTTGGAGGCTCAGGTTCAAATCCGCGTGGGGTGAATGCTCTTGCCCCTCCTTCACAGGGGCCTATGTTGCGGTATGAAGTATAATTGAGAAAATATTGTTGTAAAAGTAAGGCTAATTTGCTCGGTGTTAAAGCTCACATGCTGTTTCAACAGCACCACTAAGGTCCTGTAGTTTTCATGCTGAGTCCTTATAAAAAGCTTAAATATTAAGTTGAGAAACAGCACGTCTGCGTTCATATGAAGCCGGAAAACACCACCCAACTGGTTCTTTATCACAGTTTGAGAATAAAACCGACATCCTTCTTTTTTACAACCAGCATTTCTAACTGTCGAACATGACCATGATTTCAAGCCCTTTACTCTGGAGACCCATTTGGTTTTATTCACAAAGACAATCAGTGCTTATGTTCATACTTCCTGTCAGGAAGCGTCTGGAGTCTCCAGTGCGAGCGCCATACCTGCCAGCAGTATAAACAACACAAGAGCTCTGCCGATAAACCTGATTCAGGAGCTGTGTGGATTGAAGCCGACAGCAGTGATTTTAACAGACTCTGCAGTGCAGCTACGAGTGCAGAGTGCAGGGCCATTTGTCTTTTTGTCGATGGTATTGACAGCTTCAGAGCCCGCTGGGAGCCTAAAGAGAAAATCAACGCTCGGCAGTAAACAGGATTAATGTCCAAATTGTGTTTTCTAACTAAACTGAAAAGCTGAAGTATCAGATCTGGACCTGTTCTGTGATTTATTCTGTTTAAGTTGGGTGGTGGCTCTCCGTTTGTGCTGTCCTGCAGGAAAACTGTGTTGCAGAATGGTCACTGTTGATTTAATTTATTATTCTCAGCATTCACCCACCATAATGCACACAAAGTATCTCTAGAGGGAATATGCAGATACTTCCAGGTTTGTTTGGGATTATCTGTGAGTGAAAATCTTTGCAGCAGCTTTAAAAACAGTCAACATTGCGTTTCTTTTAACCCGAGACCACGATGCTTCCCTAACCTCAATGAGCCAGCTGTTTCTATCCCCAAACCTAACCAAATCTTAACCGTAGAGTGGTGAAAGATCACGAAAAGGTCATATGGATAAGTGTTTGATTTGTGACAGATCACAAAACATTGTAGATGATTTTCTCATTTAGTTTGTACAACTTGGAGAAGGAAGCACAATCTAGATCTGCGGTTTTCCAGATATCTTGCTGTGGACCAACCAACAAATCATCCATAAAACAGCTATAATCAGGATTTTAAAATGACAACGGATCAAATGAGTGTATGTAATGTGAAAGACACGCCCATTCAGAGACTAGCTGGTGAAGAGCCAGATCCCTCAGGAGGTGGTGGAGACCAAACTCAGAGCTAACAGAGAGAATACCAGACTTAAAGAGGATATTCTGCTTTATGGTTTTTTCCCTCTCCTTTATTGAGTTATAAACCTTTTTTGTGCATGTAACAGGTTTGCAAAGTGAAAAAGCCCAAAGTCCAGCCCAAAGGGAGTTCCCATCTCGTCTTAAAGCTCGCCAAGCAGCTAGTCCGACACGCCCCCAAAAACCCCAGTGGAAAAACACTGAGCTGCAGCACACAGTAGTGCGTTTGAGATGAATGCGGCTGACTTTCGACGATTTGGCGACTGCAATGGCTGATCTAGAGACCAGGCAAAAGCTTTGTGCAGCCAGAGAAAAGCAACTGCGGCCACGAGACTCCCGCGATATTTTAATATCATGTGACATGGTGTCGTTTTGCAGCGCTGGCGAAAGTCGGACACAATTTCTAACCAGCATGCCTTATTTTAAGCCCGGCATGCATCAAACATTAGCTACCGTCCAGGCAGTCAATGGACATAAAGTTGTTACTGTGACGTGCAGATTCAGGACCCGCCCTTCTCTGCTTCTGATTGGCTAGTAGTCCTTAACTAGGAACTGTGTATGTGCAACTCCCAACAAAGATCATTTAGAGACAAGATGTATCACTCCACAGCTAAAACAAAGCCTTCAACACAGGGTGAAAAGAGGAGCTGCAGCAATGTGCAGTATGACAAAAAAAAATGGTGTTTTTTGAAAATGAAACCATGTAAACCTGCTCTGGTACAACCCCTAAATAAGATATAACATGACTTCATTAGGGAACACCAACCCTCTGTTCTGTAAACTGTCAGCTGTTCACCATATCAACTTTAAAGGCAATGATGTGCTAATGTTTCTGCTGAAACCAAGTGGCCCAAAAAGCAGTTTTTTCAAGTTTAAGCTGTTTTGACTAAACGTAAAGCAGCCGCAGGATTGCATGCAAAGTCAAGTGACATGTACAGATGCAGATTTGCTCCTGGTGGTGCAAACTGAGGCAAAGACACGTCCAGGTGAACTGAAAATGCCTGAACTTGAGCAAAAATGTGCAAGACAGAGTATAGGGGAAAATAATCAGTGTTGGATTTCTCAGCCTTCAGCAAAAATCAAACTAGGAGGACGAGCTGAGTTGTGGCTTGTGGTTACCCCGAGCTGCATGACATGACATCAGTTCTGGAGTCTGTAATGAGTTTTGAAAATGTTTTGCAGTTGGGGGATGTTTGTGGGGAGTAATCACTGACCGCAAAACACAGCAATCTGCTCACTTGGTTTTAATATTTAATGCTAGAAGTGGAAAATGTGACCTGATGGCGGCACTAGAGGAAAAATCAGGGACATGCTTCATTAACTCTGTCTCTAAAACTAACCGACCGATGCCGCACTAGACCAGCGACTCCTTTTGTTCTGCAAGGTAAAATTACTGTTTTTATCAATGAAGTCTGGCGGGTTTTTTACAGGAGCGATATAGTGACTGTTTCTGGTTAAACAAAAAGGATCCCCCTTGATGATGAGTGCCAGACTCGTGTCATCACAATCTGAGCCTGTCAGCGGCAAAAACAAGCACTTTAGTGGACGTCATTTGACACAAGGAATTACACATTTCCGACGTTATAAACTTTGTAAAGAGAATTTATATATTGGATGGCATTGGACTGTATAGGTGTGCCTAATAAAGTGGCCACCGAGTGTAGTTACCTTGTATTAAAAGTGCCGACGCCCGGTGTTTCCTTGGATGATTTATTTGTTTGTCTGTATCTGTATATCTGTGTCTGACTGACGTGTTACAGAAGAGAAACCACTGCAGCTGAATGTAAAAGAGCTGAGCTGCAGAGAAACCAGCCTGCTGAGTAAATAACTGGGAGTCTATCGTTGATTTAATGTGCCGTTTTTTTCTTTCACAAAACGCCTCGAGGCTGCAGCAGCTGGGCGACTGCTTTCCCAGGATGCTTTACTGCTCAAAGACCCAGAAGGGCTCTGTGTGTGTGTGTTTAGTCACTTGGGCATATTTCCAGATGGTACCACTCCTCTACTGTCCTGTTGGTCTCAGCTATGCACACACACTCTCACACAGGTTTGTACTTGTGAAAACCGTCATTGAAACCGTACACTCCACAAACCTAAACCCTAAAACCAAGTGTCAAGCCCAGCATAGTGGGCAGTCCAGTTCACCCACATGTCAAACGCAAAATAGAGACTTACTGAAAAACTTAATAACCCGGGCTTTTATTTGTAATCCCTGAATTGACAGGCGTCCATATGGGACAAGCCTTTAATTCCTCTTGCACAAAAATGAAATAGGCTGCTATGAAACAGTTGATTTATTTCACACAGAATATTACTTTTTTTATAATCCAATAATGCCAAATACACGTCATTCATTTGATCTACTGTAGCTCCGACCGACAGCTTATGCGCTTTTATTTTGAAGGCAGCAATGTAACGAAAGCAACAGGGTGCAGGATGAGAGAAGTTAGCAGACCTGGAGAAATGGACTTCACATCACAGGATTCACAAATTGGATCAGAGCTCAACGTTAAACGTCTGTTTGAAACTTAGTGGCCCAAAGACAATTTCTACTGGCCCTCCTTCCAAAAGTTATTTATCAGTCAAACCAAAGACTTATAAGTAAGTTGTACTGCTAACATGTGTAATCAGTTATTAAATACATCCTGAATAAAAAAAAACAACTAAAATGTTAAAATTATAAAATAAAATGGTTAAAGCCTCTCCAGCCAGTTTTAACGTTTTTGGCTAACGTTCTTTCTCAAACAGAGAATGGGGGTGTGGTTAATAGTCGGACGTAATACATTACCCTGGCAACCAAAACTGACCGGCTGGAGTGTTCACTAACGATATGCTGCGTTAACATCACTACCCTGTAAAGTTTAGTGATGTTACACTTTACTGTCTGGCAGGAGTAGCTTATACTTACCCATGATAGAAACTAATGTGCGCGTGTCAGCTGTTATCAATCATACAGTCGATGGTCCTGTCACGCACTGCACACGATAACTCCCACTATGTTTTATGGTGCGCTGACTTTACCGCGGTGGGGGGGGTCTATTACTCTGTTGAACTGTATGTAAAGACTTTTGATGCCTCTGCCGATGCATCAGTGAAACGGCCGTCAGTAAAATGCATGTTGCAGACTGTATATAAGACGGTGGCAGGTGAAAGTGCGACGCGTTTTCTCCAACAGATATCGGTTTGATGCTCTGACTTAACGAGGCTTGACGGCGTGAAAGTTCCGTCTGCATGGTTTCACTTTCAGACCATGAGGTTGCCGGTTGATTGAGATTAGAGAAATTTTGACAAACACTCGTCACGTAACTACTGTAATGGGAATTCCAAACATGTTGCATGTAACCCTGGACTCAGGGAGACTCATCTGTGATGTGGCTCTGAATCTGTGTAAACGCAACAGTCAAAATATCTCTGTTCTCTGTTATCCAGACTTCAGGGACAATGTGTCTCTGTGGGATGATGTGATTGACCCTAAAGCTGGATGAATAACACGGAGCTCTCCTCACTCATTGGAGCATACATGTACACGGCGGATGTGTGTTGCTGTGAGTCCTTCTGCAGAAGACTTGGCTAAAATTCGCAGAAAGACAAAAAAGTATTTGCCTGAGCTGTTTATTTGAAAACCTCGGATTTCCATCACACTACAGATCTGGATTGAAAACTGCAAAGCAACTGTGTTGATTTTCTAATTTCTTTTGTTTTTTTAAAATACTTTTTGCAGTGGCCCGATCGTGAGTAGCTAGTTCAGCTGTCCCGACGTTACTTTTTACAGGCCTCGGGCCATCGGGCCACCATTGTTGTCGAGCCCTGTGGATAAATTTTTATGAAAAGCTGTTTTGATTCTTTTGATGGGTGGACCCTTACAGACTAAAGGAAAATAAATAATCAAGGAGCGCTTCAAAGGTAACGGGAGTTGGCACTTCCATCTCTTGTACCGTGCTAATTACACCAGTAAATCTATTAGAATTAGACTTTGGGGCCTTTTTGTTTCTGTTGAATGAACTGAACGATCTAACGGTGTTCAGCATGTCCACACGGACATATTGATGATACGTTTAAACATTAATATTTGTATTAACAATCTAAGCAGCTTAGAAGCAGCTAAAGCGGGCGACCCCGCAGGGTTTAAGAGGTTTTATACATCCAAAGAACTTATATAAAAACCAGACCAGGCTTCTAATCAAGCGGGAACCTCAGGGTGTGAACTGTGAAGCCAATGTGGAAGTGCCTAAAGGCGGGGGATGGGGATCGATACTTGATACCTTTATGGTATCGACCAAAACAGCCCAGTATCGAAATGTCTCCAGTCAAACCGGTACTTCAATTGATTTTTTTTGTATACACCTTTTTTCCCCTCATGTGTCTGAATCATAAACTGTATAAAAAGGCTGCAGCGCCGAGTCTCAGGCACGTTTGTCACTGTTGCAAGTTTATCACCACAAGCTTGGCTTTCCCTTGGTTTCATCTTCTGCAATCATTTAACACTTCTCTGTACATCTTAATTTGCTGTCACTGATCGATCACTGTTTTCCGTCACATCAATTAAGGATTGATTTTACTCGGGGAGCCTCCGGCTGCAGCTGTGGCTGCTTCAGGTGTAGCTAGTTTGATCGGCTGGACGTGCAGATTGTCTTTACTCTGTTTGAGAGTCGTTAGTTTAGAGACTTGTTTAAACAGACTGCTTTCTCGTTTTATACTTGTGCCTGTCGTCTTTTCGGAGGTTTACGACTCACCACTAAAGGAAAAACCACTTGCGGCGATCTTTCAATTCAGTTTGTTGATGGAAAGTTAATAATTTCCGTTGTTTACTTTCAACAGACTTATCAAAAAAATTTCCTTAAATTCATGCACCTCCCCAAAAATTTTACTGCACGTTGCTGCATTTCCTCTGACTCATTTCCAGCTTGTCCTCCTTCTTCTTCAACCGATTCAAGCGTTGTAAATACCATCTCGTCCGACGCCTTCTCTCTTTTCTGTATTTTAGTTATTTCACATCAATCAGCTTCAGCTCCAACATGATCCGCTACGCTACAGCGAAGGTTATGGCGTAGACTTGAAACAGAAATATAAATTGTCCTTTAAACCTGCATTCTCTCTAGAAAGAAAGAAAGAAGTGTGATTGTATAGAAGTCTGTGAGAAAATGATGCTACTTCTCAGCTGATTTATTCCCTCAGTAAACACTTTCCTGATGGGTTTCTGGTCTCAGTCGCTAGTTTCAAGTCTTCTTCAACACAGCATGATGTTCATTTAGTAAATTATGGTCCCGTTTAGAGGAACCGAGACCAGGAAGCAGAGCTTTAGCTTGCTTGTCCAAATATGGTCGCTTCTGCTTCCAAAAGAAAACAAGGTGGCGATGGTCAAAATGCCAAACTTAAGGCTTTAAAATGGTAGTCCACAAACCAACAGGTGACGTCACGGTGGCAGCGCATGTGATGTATTTCTTAATATTTAAAATCAGGTGTCAGAAGTTTTATAACGACTTAAAAAGTGACCTTCTCTACTTCCCTCTGCTTGCAGTGAACATATTCTGACCATTAAGTCCATTCGGGGTGCGATGGATGAAGTAGAAATATTTGTGAAGGCGATCAGCGGCACTCCGAGCTGTGAAAGCATGCCAGGCCTCTCAGCTCTGTCAGGGACATGAAACAGCAGCGTGTTGACAGAAGAAGGCAGAGGAGGTTTCTGCTGGAAACACAGTCAGTGTTACTTGAGTTTTGTCAGCTGACGCTCTGCAGAAACACTCACAGTTTAGGATGTTCTGAAGAAGCTGGTGACTGCAATTTCCAAATCATTTATTTATTGGATTGCTTTGGACTAATGGCTATAGCAATGCAAACAAAAATACCACTCATTACTTTTTAAAACAAAAACATGAACAGCATCAGCTTTTTTTGAACAGCTGGAAATACTATGAAGCTGAATACTGGTCTGAAGGCTGCCTCATTATGTATCGACTCTTCACTGCAACCATTTTTATTAAACAAATCTGCAATTTGTTCTTTAACGCCTGGCGGTTTGAGCCTTTTTTAAGGTGTGGAGACACAATTTGATTTAAAGGCTGATTATGAAGATGATGATTTGACCATGAAAAGAAGTTCAACCAGCAAGTAGCGAGTGAGCTAGGAGCAGGTTTCCTTTTCACAGTGCGAGGCTCTTTCTTTTTACCAGGTGATTCGTGGAAGGAAGTCTTTGCATGGTTATCAAACGTCTTTAAATGACACTGACATGACGTTACATCCTTGGTGAACTCCGAGGCTAGCTCGGAGGACTGACGGTAACCAACAGCTGCCTAGCTACAGTGTTTCCCCTATAGGATGGAGTTGTAGCAGCGGAGGTGAGACACAACATGTCTCAGCAACATTGGTCTTGAGCATGCGATGCACATTAGAATAGCTTACAACTGCAGTGTTTACCCAGTTTAATGTGAGCTTTAGATGAATGTTTTGATGTTGGTCGGAGGGTTTAGGGGTGCTCCCCCTTAGAAAATTTTACGTTTTCCAATGAAAAATATGTAATTTCACATCATATTGGGCCGTTATTTTCACCATATCTCTGAACAAATAGTTGGAAAAGCGAGAGCAGGTAATAAATAAACAGCAGCCAAAGATCAGTTTACTGGAAGAACTACAACCTTTAGATCCGGATAAAGTAATTTGGTTGGTTGTGTTGCTCCACAGTGATTTTACAGTGATGCCACAGCATGTTTTGGGCAAAACCCTGTTAATGTGACCTCAGAATCATTATAGACACGACTGTTCATGTTTGCCTTTTGTGTCTTCGTTTTACAGCTTCTGACATTTATCTGTAGAAATTAGGCAACATGAGAAACCTCCTCCCTTCTGAGGTGCATTTTATTTGCACATTAAAATCCAAAAATAAACGTCTCCTCACTAGTTTGCATCACTAATTAGCTTTACTAACCTCAGCTCCTCCGGTCACCTCCGTCCTTTCTTTTCCTAAACCACTTTCTCAGACTGAAAACTGAAAAATAATTTAGGATGAATCAATCCGTACAGGACGGAGCTGCAGGCTGCACCAGTTTAGTCTAAGTTTGTACCTGATGTTCTCAACACTGGACAAGTAGGCAGTAATAAAATCCAGCTTCCAGTTACTTTCTATAAATTGAGCTAATGTTAAGTTACATAACAGAAGCTGTAGAAGCTGCTCAGCTCAGTCATGTTGGCTAACTTAGAGCTAACCGGCTTCACTTTTCCAGCAGGTGGAAAACAACAGACTTTTCTTGGTCTTGAGAAGCTGACACACTGTAACAGACACCGTACATTTACTGCCAGAATATTTTCCTCCGCCCGCGAGATTCGCTTGTTCGCTCGAGTTCACAGTTTTCAACTTGAGCAAGAAATTCGCATGATGTTATGTTGCGAAAGCCTATTAGGGGTGAGTCACCGACAACTTCAGAGTGTTGTATGGAGAGGATCTGGATTAAGCTCTGACAACTACTCGTGGGAGGAGCACAGATTTAACTGCTTTTATTAAATCAGCTTTTTACTTTAGTTTTTGGGATAACAACATTGATTTATCTTCACTCGAGCTTCTCAGCAGCTAGCTTCCGTGCATTTCAGGTTCAACTGTTGTTGTTAGCGTCGGTTAGCACCCGCGTTCACTGTCACTTTTCTGACAAACCCAGAGTTTTTGATTTGGTATTTTTATTAAAATATTTTGTACCGTTCAAATAACACTTACAGCCTACACTTGTGCATGTCGCCATTTACTTTGCAACGACTCTCAGTCTGTTTTCCGCCGCCGCTGTTGCTTTTAACTTCTGTGTTACATTCAGTAACAGCCCCAGCTCGTTATTGGTCCATGCAAAATAAAATCTGGTGCGGTTCTTCGTCTGCATATTCTTTTGCCTTCTGTAACTACAGAATAGACCATCTGCTTCATGTTCACACCAGCACGCGCATGCCCAGTGTACCTGAACGGCCACTAGATGTGTGTTTTCAGTCGTTTTAATGTAGTGAGAGATCAACTCTGATACGCAGCTGCTGTGGACAGAGATTGTATTCGTTTCAAAACTCCAGTTTTAAACAAAACCAGAACCCCACCTGTTCTCATCACAGGCCTTTTTAACGCTCTGGGTACCCTTAGCATCATTTTTGCACGCGAAGGGCTCTGCGGTCAAGTTAGCAAAGTCTGGTTACACTTTCAAAATAAATCTAGTGGTTAAAGTTGTGAAACATTGCAATTAGGTTAGGATTAGGCACCAAAACCACTTGTTTGGGTTAAGGAAAAGATCATGGTTTGGGTGAAAATAACAATGTTATTTACGTGACTTAACTTACAATCATGTCAATCATCCATCCATCGTCAGCCGCTTATCCTGCGTACAGGGTTGTGGAGGACTGGAGCCAAGCCCAGCTGACATCGGGCGAAAGGCAGTGTAAACCCTGGACAGGTCGCCAGTCCTGACCTTTAATCAATGTTGACTTTTTGTTTCACATGGAAATTAATTCGGTCTTGGGTGAATGTCCAGTTTCTGATCCACCCCAACCACCTCCTTTTCTGTAATTTATACTAGGACTACTTTTAGCGTTGAACATTGAAGCCAAAGGGTGCCACGTCTGTCGGTACCAGACGCCGATTGACGCGACTAAGCGTAGGTATTTGGCGCCCTGGGAATGAAAACAGGCTGAAGAACCAGAAGGTGTCTTTAGGAACCTCTGCCTTGAGAAAAGATGCTTAAGGCTACGAAGGAAATCTGAACAGGTTACTCATCTGTGCAAGTTGTTAAACAAGTCAAGAGTTTTCACAGATTGCCTTGTTTTAATGGTGTATTTCTTTAAGTGCTTTCAGTAAACTTGACGTCGATCTGCTGGAGAGACCCTGCAGGTCATTAAGTCGATCCGGTCTGAACATAAATTTCTACCTGGTCAAATCATGAACCTGTTGAACGTGTGGACATTTGGAAACACATTTTCAGTGTAATTTAATTTGAACTTGTCTGTGTGTGTTTGCATGATGTTCGTTGGACAGGGCGTAGCAGACTTCATGTTCAGCTGAAACTCGGCACCCGTCTCTCCCCCCCTCCCCTCTCTCGCTCCATTTAACTGAAGCCACCGGCTACATGAATACCCATGAACAGCCAGGAGCTCTGCCAACAGCTCCATTACAATGTGCACTCCACCTCCTCCTCAGCCCTCCCTCTCTCTCTCTCTCCCCTTTCCCCCATGCTCTTCTGCTCTCACTTGGAATCTCTCTCAAACTGCACGGCCAAAAAGAACAAAAAGAATGTGGTCACCCAAACATTAAACCCCCCCATCACACTGTAACACGGTCATTAATGTTCTGGTGATAAGGTCGGAGCTTTTTATTTCTGGTTGTATTTTACTTTGCCATTCATTGGTAGCTTGTACTTGCACTCTGGGTTCTTTTTAATTTTCAAGTTTACTGCTTCTAGGCAGATATTAAAGACCACTGTTATGCAGATTAGAATTGTTTTTTTCTTTCAATTTTAAAGATAATCTTGGTTCTGGTTCCTTCACCACAGATCTTGTCAGCGCTCAGTGACCTTCACCCTCTTCCTCCTCGCTCCTCTTCCCCCTCATAGCTAAAGTGAAAGGAGTCTCTGTACTAGAGGGGCGTCTCTCGGGACTCATCTCAAATGCTGTGTTCACACTGAAAGTGAACACGTACAAAGTCAATGCAAAGATGCGAATTCCTGCGAATTGGCTCCTCGCCGGCGCAGCAGATGCGTTAGTTGCGAGATTCGCTTGTTCGCTCGAGTTCACAGTTTTCAACTTGAGCAAGAAATTCGCATGATGCTATGTTGCGAAAGCCTATTAGGGGTGAGTCACCGACAAAGAGTGTTGTATGGAGAGGACCAGGCAGAGCGGGGGAGTGAAATGCTACTGGCCGACAGAGAGCTGCTAAAGTACGGGGAAGTGAAGAAGAAAGAGGCAGGAGCAGCACTGCAGCTTTTGGACAAATAAACCCCCGTAGTCGGTCTGGATTAAGCTCTGACAACTACTCGTGGGAGGAGCACAGATTTAACTGCTTTTATTAAATCAGCTTTTTACTTTAGTTTTTGGGATAACAACATTGATTTATCTTCACTCGAGCTTCTCAGCAGCTAGCTTCCGTGCATTTCAGGTTCAACTGTTGTTGTTAGCGTTGGTTAACGCCCAGAGCTCTGTTGGACAACTGCTTCATATTTGTATAAAAACTGGACAAAACTAGACATTACTTGGAGAAAAGAAAATGAGGAACTACCTGGTGAGTTCAGAAAATATGTCTGTAACTTTAACGGGTTGTTTTTAATTCACTTATCGTGTTGTGTGTGAACACTCAGCAGTTGTCCAGCGATAAAAATATTTTTTGCGTTGTATGTAAACACAGCTTAAGAAAAATCTATATTGAATCATCTGTAACCATCGTTGGTTTCCTTCAGTATAGGAGGTGAACGTCAGCTCACCTGTGTTTTGTACCTGAGACGTTGCTACTGTTAGTGTTAGCTGGATCTGGGGCGTCATTGTAGCTGGGAGAGCGCGACATGTTGAACACGGTGTGTTCCTTCAGATTCACGCCGTGTTGAAGGAAACGCTTTGTCACGTCGGAGCTCCTTCCTCCCTTGCACCAAACCTCCTTACTGCAGCTGTTGGATTTTGCTGTGTCGTTCTCTTTTTTAGTGAAGCTAAGCCAAACTTTGGAGCGTTTGCTGCAGTCCGCCACAGTCCAGGACTGGAACCAGAAAGACTCTCTTCTTCATGCCTTGTTGACATAACAAATGAGGAGACGTTCGGTTGGCGTAGCAGCTCCTGGCAGACAAGAGACACTTTGATGGACTGAAAAATGCTCACTGCAGTTCAGTCAGGAGCTGAAATATGCAGAAACATAGGAATCCAAACACACGGGTCTTAACTAATCCATGGTTCTTGGACATTTGGTAGCGGTTCTTGAAACCCAAACCCTTATGCAGATGACAAACAACTGTATATGTCTATAGGTTTCTCCAGGGAGCCCCAGTTCTTACTCCGTTTCTCACTGATATCAATATTTGGATGGGTTAAAATGTTTTTGAACTTAATTTTTTATTTTGAGGTAAAAAAAACAACAACTTCATCCTTGGAACTTTGATGAAATTAGACAGTTTCTAAAGGGCAACGTACACCTGCAGTGCATGATGTCATTTGCAGCAGGTAATGTAGAAAATAGACGGCCACATCAGCTGTTTTCAGTCTTGAGTCTGTGAGGTGAATAGTTAAAGAATAACATAACAATCCCTGAAGATCTTACTTTTGCTGACAGTGATGTTCAGGTGTGCTCCAGGACACGGTGACATCACCAACAGAGCAGCGCTTCTGACCTAAAGTGACCTGGATGTAGGGGTAGGAGAAAAAATAAATTCTTGGATGCATCACGATGCAGACGTGGAAGATTCTGACTCGATTAACAAATGTCAAAACAAAGATTATTTAAATGTTAACTGATATCGTAATGTTGACGGAACAAATAGGTGGAACTCACAGAAGTGCAGCGCCCGGGTCGTCTGTGGCGTGCACATAACAGAGAGACCGCTGTTCCACCTGTATTCGGCACACCACTGCTGTGGAATAACCACCCTACTTAAATGTCACACAATCATTAATATCAATGCGCAAGTGATGATTTCAACTTGCACACTGTGTGAGCATGGTGACACTCGACGCTTGGCAGATCCTGTGTGTGACGCCGAGCGAATGAGAGAGAGCGAGTGGCAGAACATGATGGTGAAAGCTGGCGCAGAAAAATATTAGCAGTAAGTTTCTGTCTGGTAGTTCAGCGTAGGTCACTGTGTATCCGTTAATAAAAGTCTGTAGTTTCTCCAACAAAAGTGGAGGCTGTTAACGCGAGCTAACATCTCCCCTGTACAGCACGTTTTTGGATTTTAATGCGCAAAATAAATGCTTAGTAATTATCCAGAGATCCTGTATAGAAAAAAAAGATGTATCAAGATGCATCGATAATCGTTTTATAATCGCATGGCAGCCCTCTGAAATGAATCAAATCATGAGGTACTCAGAGATTCCCACCCCTACCTGGATGTTGTCAGAGGTGATGGAAAAAACACTTTCCAGCCTGGTGTAAAGGTTGCTCTTTAAGTCTATGCTGATCTGCCGTAGTTTGTGGGACTGTCTTGACTTCATGTGACTAGCTGACTCTGGACATCTTGCGGTAAATGTAGTAATAATCCCAGAGAGAGAAGGAGACTGAAAACAGACCTGCACACTGATCTGTGCTCTCTGCATATATCGGGGAGCTATCATCTCTGGTTTTGAGAGGTGAAACCACGAGCTGACTGAACAGTGAGCAGATTTTAATCTGTTTCGGTCTGTTCCTGCCTTATAGCCAGATAGCTAATGCTAGCTAGAGGGCTGTCTGCAGATATCAGGCTGATGTCAAGACGCACAAACAGCAGGAGTAGATGAATTAGAGAGCGGAAATTCTACTCTGCTCTCTGCTGAAACTAATTATTAAAGTGGCTGCGCTGTACTTCATCTTCATCATCTGGTACTGGCAATCTATAGCCGTCCATAAACATTAGCTTTTTAAAAAAATATGCAGCCTTTGAGAATGGTGTTTTTTTTTTTTTTAAATCATGCTTGCTGAACTGGTTTGTACATGTAGCCTAACCCTTTAAAAGTATGATGTTTCAGTTTGACGACTTTTTTCTCGTGAGAAAACACACCTTTATGTGTAAGACTGTCAGTGTGGTCCTTTTTCTTTTGCCCTCGTCCCTCCATAAACTGTTAGAACACCAGTAGTGGACATGGTGTACCTAAGTACAAATATGAGGCACTTGTACTTTACTAGAGTATTATCTCTTCATGCCACTTTCTACTTCTACTCCACCACATCTCAGAGGGAGATGTTTTACTTTTTACTTCACTACATTTATCTAACAGCTTCAGTTACTTTATAATCTAAACATATGAAGACTTAATAAAAGCGCAGCTGACACGATTATTACATTGAAATTAACTACAAACAACTGGGGTTGAGTCATTTAAAAATATATTAATGTTGCAGCTTCACAGATGTGACGATTTGCTGCTTTTCCTTTCAATTATTTTAATTTATTTGTAATAATGTTGAGCTTTTTATTGTTGGTTAGACAAAGCAAGCATTGTGAAGGTGTCACTTTGGGCTCTGGGTAACTGTGACAGCATTTCTCACTATTTTTAGAATTTCAAAAATCGAATAATGGAGAAAATAATCAGCAGATTGATTCATAATGAAAATCATTATTAGCTGCAGTCCAATACCAAACAGTTAAAAATGTTAAAAATACTTTTTCTTTTAATATTTTAAGTACATTTTCCTGATTATACTTGCATACTTATACTACTAAACATTTTCACTGTAGTGCTTTTACATTACACAGAGTGGTATTAGTATTTTTACGTAAGTAAAGGATCTGAATACTTCGTCCAACAGTGTTGTGTAAAATATGTTTGCTGCAGCATTAACATTTTCCTTTTACTGAAACTAAAGGGGCACTAAAGTATCTGTCCACATACTTTTGGCCACCGAGTGTGTGTGTGTGCGTGCACATTTGCCTCTTGTATTTATTTCATTTTGTCCTCTGTGCTACTGACTCCGCCCCTTCCAGTCAGGGAGAGGGATTCCTGAACCTCCCTATTGGTTCACAGTGAAGAAAAGGCCCCTCCTCTCTCTCTCTCTCTCTCTCTGGCACAGAGTGAGATAGCGAGGTGGGGAGTGAGAAAGAGAGAGAGGGAGGGAGTGAGAGTGAAAGTGGAGAGGCAGGCAGGCAGACTTGTTGCAACAGATGGCTTTACCAGCGGCGGCTCGGCGGCGGCTGTACCGAGGAACTCTGGGACGCCGTTAAGACACAGGCAGAGACAGAGAAAGGGAGGGGACATTGGAAAGTCAGAGTGCTGGAACAGAGCAAGAAAAAGAGACAGAGGGAGGCTCCTTCCTCCTCCCCTTCGCTTTCAAACTCACCGTCTTCCCCTCCAGACAGAGAGGAAGGCATGTCAGCGTGAGCACCAAGTTTTGTAGCTGAAAGGAGCAGCGGCAAGAGTTTTATGGAGGAGATGAGTTTGTGACCTGAGCTTCCATCCTCCTCCTCCTTCTTCCTTCTCAGAGAGGAGAACACCTGCTGACAGCAAGGAGCTCCTTGAGGGAGGAGACGCAGCCGCAGCAGGAGGTACAGGAGTCTGAGTTTTTATGCTTCTGCAGAAACGTCTCTGCTGCTGCTGCTCTGAGGTCATCATTTACGGGCCGATCTGTAAAGTGTGTGATATTCAGTTCTGCTCTACTTCACTGTGGTCGGAGCTGTTAGTCAAAGCAGCTTTGTTACTGTGTTGCTCCACTTTACTGATGTGCCCCTCGCATTAGTTTCGAGGCCATGTTGTACTTAACACTTGTCACACTTGTTTGCTGCACATGCTGCTTTAACTGGATGTGTGTGTGTGTGTGTGTGTGTTTGTTTATTGCTTCCTTCTCGCAGAACACGTGGGAGTGTGTTTTAGCTGTGCAACACTGAGGTCAGTCAGGAGAGGAAGGGAGGGAGGACAGAAAAAAGGGGGGATGAATGAAGGGAGGGAAGGGGAAAAAGGAAGGAAGGAAGGGAGGAAAGCTGTTCCACCCAGCTCTGTTTTTATTCTAATAATATTGTTTTAATGTTTCATTTTTCCTAACGAACCAACAAAGGGCTGCACAGGGAATACAAACACACCAAACAGGCAATAAAAAGAAGTTGGGCGACTAAAACAAACAGTAAAGACACTCTGACCGAGGTTTGTTTTTAATCCTCATGGTGGAGTAAAAGTACAAATGGTCCAGAGGGAGGCTTGAGAGTAAAAGTCTTCATTCAGTTTTAGCATTTTCGCCGTCATTGGCGACAGTGAAGGTACAGGCAGGAATATCGGGCAGACCGAGACGTGGAGCAAAGTTCCTCAGCTGGAATATCAAAGGGGCTAGTCGGGTTGTGAGCGAGCATGGTGCAAACAAGAATGGTTAGTATGTTAAAACACAGCGGAGCAGCATGACGCTGGGTCGGTCCGTAAAGATGTTCATGGTTCCCAGAGGATGAATCCTGCTGACTCCGGTGCTCCTCCGACTTCTAAACACCTACTGGATCAAACGCCAACATGTGTCCTTTATCAGAATACGTAGCTTCAGACATTCATGTCTCCTCAGAATGAACTGTAATCACTTTGGATCCAGAGGAAAGGTCATCAGGATTCACCCTCCGGGGAACATGGCAGTCAGATTTCATGCCAATCCGTCCATCTCAGTCTGGATCAAAGTTGTAAACCAACTGAACAACAACTGCTTCTTTAGACTATAGAGCCACTTAAAACTCCTACATCCTAGTTTTCATTACAAGATTTAAGTTTGGAAAACATCCAGGGAGAACTGGGGCCTCATTTATAAAACTGACTTACCCAGAAAATCACGGATAAGTAGTTATTTATTAAACCTTCCTCTGACATGGAAATGATCTCATCTCTAAGCTGGTTTAAGCTTGATGTAATTGTGATTTTCCTGCTTGTCATGTAGCGGTGTTGCAGTTTAGAGGTGTCCTCACTTTTGTTGCCAGCGGTTTAGACATTAACGGCTGTGTGATGTGTTATTTTGAGGGGACAGCAAATGTACACTGTTATACAAGCTGTACACTCACTACTTTACCTTGTAGTGTCATTTCTTCAACCTTTTGTCACATGAAAAGATATAATCAAATAATTACATAAATGTGAGGGGTGGACTCACTTTTGTAGAGATACTGTATATGCAGCTAAATCTGTGGTGAACTTTGCATTAGCTTCACTCCCAAGCTACGTGTTTGGCTTTGTGTCAACTATTTAGTCCACCGAATAATTTGTGTTGCCTGGCTTCAGTCTCCTCTGCCATCGCCGTGATCTTGTCTTTTACAGAGTTTTCTCTTTTGGTCCACAGCTGTTCATGACTAAAGCCTCATTTGCACAAGCATTACACAAAAGGAAATCGCTCAATTTTAATTTAATTTGAGATCACAGGTGCGTATGTTACAAATGGGCTTCTTAGAAGCAAGCAAGGTTTCTTATGCTCTTATGTTTTTATGAATCGAACTTAAGCACACCGTCGGAAATGATCTTAAGTTCAAGTATGAACCTAAGAACCCTTTTATAAATGATTCAGGTCAAATGTGTAGCAACCAATCAGTATATGATATCTGTGTCAGGAGGACACGCCTCAGTACTTGTGGGCGGACGTGCTTAAAAAAAGAAGAACAATATATCCCCCACCAGGAATTCCTGGGAAAAGTTTTCCTTAAACCCCACCACATTTTTCCACTTTGAAAACAAGGAGCAGAAACGACTGACAGCTCGGTGACTCATGGGTTCACCCAGTCAGGCTGCAGGACGGGATCTCTCTGACTTTACACTGTTACAGCAGCTTGTACTGACTGTGGTAGCTGCAGTGGTCGGTGTTGGCAGGAACTCTGTTGACAGCAACTATTACGATTACATGTGATTTGGTCAGTGGGTTCCCACCAGCTCTCTCTCTCTCTCTCTCTCTCACACACACACACACACACACACACACACACACACACACACACACACACAAACACCATTTGTATTTATCTTTGTGGGGACATCTCATTGACATAATGCATTCCCCAGCCGCTGAAACTAACCACATCACAGCTGCGACCCTAAAACCAAGTCTTGACCCTCAAACAGCCCGTTAAACTTGTGGGGTCCAGCATTTTGGTCCCTATAGAGGTGTCGGACCCCACAAGTATAGTGGGCTTCCTGTTTTTGGACCCCTCAAATATACAAACACAAGATCACACACACACACACACAGCAGGGTAGATGGCTGATGGCTACTTTGCAAATGCTGGAATGTAAACATCTGAACATCCATTGACCCTGACTCTTCAAATATTAACACACACACACACACAGTTGTTTTTAAGATGGCAAAACTAAAATAGTATAAAATAAATTATCAGAAAACTGCATGTTATTGGGCAGAGAAAACTATACCTTCAGTCTTTCATGTAGATGTTTGTTGGCAATTTAACATTAGCGACATGTGGAAAACGTAGTGCGGTCACATTCGTGGCTTTTGGGTTTGTAGTCTTTGTAATTACATATTTTCACAGTAAAATATTTCACTTCAACAGTTTTAAAACAAATTACGATGTACTTGTAAAATTTACCTATAAACTGACAAACATCATGTGTGTAATTCAGTACGCAATTCAAACAGGGTTAAAACATTAGTTGTCTCTCGCCCATAAAGGGGAGGGACTTAGGGAGAATTTATACTTCTGCGTCGAGTCTACGGCAGAGGCTTGTGAGCATGTAGACTTTCTGCGTTGCACAGATGATGATAATCGTGCGGCTCTTCTAGAATTTCCAAATGTTATCCGACCGTACGGATCAAATTCAGATAGTGAAGCGAGTCATTTCACGTCCCAATTGTCTCACAGACTTAGATCCACTGTTGGACCTTTCTTAATATTGACAACATGAGGTTCTAAAGTGGATTCCAGTAGAGACCAGTTCTCACAGTGGATAAAAAGTCAACAGGTCCTTGAAAACTTCTCACATCACTTCAAGTGAATTCAGACTGTAATTATGGTCTGTAACGCTGCTTATTGATGTTTTCTTTATTGATGGTTTCCCATTGATGTCTGAGTGTGTGGTCTAACTGATGGCCATTTGCTGTGTCACTACATGACAGGGATTAGCAGAGAGTGTGGGCATAAATCACACTGTTTTGTGTGTGTGTGTGTTAGTGTACGTGGGGGTTTCCCCTCCGCTCTGTACAGAACTGTTGAAGCTTTAGGGAACTGAGAATCTGTCTGCACATATTTTAGCTTTGTCTATCTTTAGCTTCTTCAACAATGAAAAGAAAATTGGAGCGGCTTGTCATACAGTTCTGAGTGTGTGTGTGTTAACTGTATATTGTGTGTGTGTTTGTAAGTGTGTGTGTGTTAACTGTATATTGTGTGTGTGTGTGAGTTAACTGTATATTGTGTATATTGTGTGTGTGTGTGTTAACTGTATATTGTGTATATTGTGTGTGTGTGTGTGTGTGTTAACTGTATATTGTGTATATTGTGTGTGTGTGTGTGTGTGTGTGCGTGCATGTCTTGATAATGACACTGTTGCCTGAAGCTGCTTCTCGTCCTTGTTGTCCTTTGACCTCTTGACCTTCTGTTCCCTCTGTGTTTCTCTGGCTGTATGTATTTTCGCACTGTCTCTTCATATTTCATCAGATATGCCATCAGCTGGTTGGTAACACGTGACTGCGACTCCACATGAGCTCACACTTATTCCACAAACAAGAATGCTTCACAAACTTTGATATCTGTTTATCTTTTTATATCTAATAGAAATACAACAAGTTAATGTTCATTTTCTGTGTTACATGGTTTATAGTTCTGACTTCAGAAACCTAAAAGGACAAACATGGCTGCAAAACACTGAATTGGATACTTGAATATCATTTAATTCAGTTTATAATAACAATAAATAATAATTAACTTTATTTATACAGCCCTTTCAAAAACAAAGTTACAAGGTCTTCTTAAAACATTCTTCTCAGGAAATTATTTTTCCATCAAGGCAGCTTAAAAGGTAATAACAAGCAACTCTCAATAAGCCAATGTAAGATATTAAGTGTATTAACTGAACACTCTTATCTTAATAAAGATAAGAAAGCGCTCGTCCGACAGTTTATGGTTTGTTTGAAGTAAGCCGAGTCATTTACTGCACATGACGTGAATGAGAATTTGAACCTTTGTTTATCTACTAAATCTACTGACGTCTTGTTAATGTAAGAACCATGTAGGAATAATAAACTAAGTGTCCACTTTATTAGGTACAAATAATAAAATAAAACTGCCATAAAGTCTGCTTTTATTGTTAATTCAATTACCAGTTTTAGCACCGAGGTCGTAGTTAGTGCCCTTGCATTATAGTGAGAGGTGTAGGCCAGTAAAACACCACCTTTAACTTTGATCTCACCAATAAACATTTAAATACAGTTACACATTTCCAATAATGTCACAATAAAACTGAACGTTGTTAGGGATTGTAATGATAGACGTTATGGTAGAGCTGTTGCTGTTGGACTAAATTCCATGTCCTCATACCTAAACAACAAAATAGGCCACGTCGTTAACTGCAGACTCACAAGTTTTACAACATGGCTTCATCAATGCGTTAAGGGTTTATTGGGACAGTTTTGAAGTTGATATGTCCAACCTGCTAGGAGTAGTACATTACAACATAAAACGTGTCATTTCCTGTTGCCAGCAGGTGGCGCTATGCCTTGAGTGAATATTGGCATGTTGATGTGTTCAGGGCGGGACTCTTCTAATGCATCCCAAATTTGGTGCAGATATGAGCTTATAGACTGAAGTTACAGCAACTTCCTGCCTTATGGCGAATCATCGATTTTGGACGCCACGCCACGGCCACGCCGTTCCACGAAAACTCACCGTTTGTACAACTTTTAATCGTCAATGGGTTTAGACTGCACAGCAAAAATCTGAAGTCGGTCGGACTAAATCCCTAGGAGTTCTTTAAAGTACGGAGTGTGTAAATCATCCACAAAATGACCAAAATTCAACTCAACTTCCTGTTGGGTTAAAAACCTAAACATGGGTCATAATGAGCTGCTGCATAATCGACCTATAAGATTTTCTGGTGAGGACGGGCTGACAAATTAGATTGAGTGTAAAACCCTGTGTGACTCAAAGACAGATTTTTACATTGAATTAGCCAGTTTAGTTTTTTTCAGTGAAGTGAAAACCATAAAGATTTTAATTATTTCACCAAAACATAATCACAGATGATCAATAAGGTTTATGCGTGTTGAGTTAATGTTGATTAACAGCCAGCTGAGCCCTGAACACAGTGACATCATCACAGGGCGTCAGCTGATCCTGCTCGCTCCAAGGTCGATACCATGACAACACAGCCTGCTGACCTTTGAACTCGTTGCAGCATGGAGTCTGCAGGGCACAGTCAGCCTCTGCTTCACTTTGTTTTTGTCACCCTTTATCGCTCTTTTCTTCTCTTTTAATACTGATTCATGAAGAAAGCCGGCGGTTTGAAGCGTGTGAGTGTGTGTGTGTGTGTGAGAGTGTGTGTGTGTGTGTGAGTGTGTGTGTGTGTGTGTGTGTGGGTCGGTGGGGTCACATGTAGAGATGTAAAGAACCGCAGGGAGTCTTCTGCTCAATAGAAAGGCATTTTCACACAGAGTTACTGAAGGCAGTGTACGTGTGTGTGTGAGTGAGTCTGTGTTACTGATGTTGTGGGGACACAAAGCCATTTACACAGTCACATTGTCGGGACTTGCTTTCCTTTTGGGGACAAAACACAAGTTCCCATAATGTAAATTATTCAGTTTCAGGGTGAGGACTTGGTGTAAGGTTAGGGTTAAGTGCGATTTATACTTCTGCGTCGAATCGACTGCGTAGCTACGCACGTAGATCCGACGCAGGAGTATAAATCAAGCTGTAGGGGAAGTTTCCTGGAAATGAATGTCGGTCAATGTAAAGTCCTCTGCAGTGATGGAAACATGACGGTGTGTTTGTGCTAACATTTCTCTCCGCATTATTTTCTAAAGTTTTTAAAATTATTTCTGCTTCTGACTCATTTAAAAGTAAAACTCTGCTCACATCCTCCTCCTTTTGCAAGTTGTTTTATCATGGATTTGTTTAATTAAAGCGTCTTTTTAAGAGAATATTAACTGCAAATAAAAATATAGATCAAGTGAATGTTTTTCAAAAACATGCAGAGGAGGTGAGGGGAACATTTGCAGTAGTGTCGATAGGCCAAACACAGCGCAAAGAAGTCTTTTAAACACTCAACAAAGCTCTCACTGCTGCTTGGTAAGCTTTGCTTTGGGTGAGGCGTGATGACTGAAGGAGACGAGATGAAAATATTTATGTAAATAAAAATATATATGTACATATATATGTTTTTAATCACCTTCTCTCATCTGGACACCAGGAGGAAGATTAGCTTTACAGAGTAAACATGAGGCGGTGTGCCCATGTTATTTATATCACTATTTTATCTGATAGCATTTTAGATAAAAGTCTTGGACCTGTAGCAGTAAAACACACCTTCTGATGGGCTGTTCAATTAATCAGATTTTAATCTCGATTACAATCCTTTCCGGCGGTGGCTACCGCCCCTCTCTCAAAGCCCAAAGTCCCTCGCAGCAGGCTGCAGCTCGAGCAAACATGACCAGGGGTTATAACTGCTATAACTTGCTAGTCACCATTATTAGCTCCAGTCTATGGCATTTAACTCTGCACATATTAGCCTAATGGACTTTTCCTCTGCTCATAGCTCAACAAATCTAAAATTTTTATTTATGGGTGTGACGAGACACTTACCACACAAGATCGAGATTGATACGAGATTTTAACAATATTTTTAAGAAATCTTTAGTGCTGAATTATATGAAACACTTTATTTTTTCTGCACCAGTTTATGGTGATTTTTAAATTTATTTATTTAAACAGAAACACAAAATTCAGGCAGGTGACGATTCAAAATCTGTAACCTAACTATAACAGAGTCACTCTGTGCTGTTCTCAGATCTGTTTCTCCTTTAGAAATGTAGTCTCCCACAGGCAGAATATTACCAGACTAACCTCATCATCTAATGAGAAGTCTACCTGCCCTTTACTCTGCTGTGAATTACGTTTTCGATCCGCTGGTAGTAACGTTATCCCCTTCAGACCGTTTGACCGACGCAGTTTGGGACTGCATGTTGCATGTAAAACCGAACATAAATTAAACACTTCTGATCAGGCAGAAATCTCACCACAAATCCACTCGCACGTTAACTTCCAGTGAAGCTCACAGTTTCAAACAAAGCAGGCTTCAGTTTTTAGATGTTTATGTTGCAAAACTCTACCAGCTATGTTACCACTCGTCACAGTTGTCTGGATCATTGACTGTATATAAAAAGGTCTGGACTCTGGACGAGCGGGTTCAGCTGATTACTATCACAGCGTACGCCGGTGTCAATCAGCTGGGCGTGGTTGATTCGCTCCGTGAGTATTATCAGTTATACAATTGTATTTCACTGCGTGAGAAATTTAATGTGTGGCTTGACAGCGTGTGAAAATAATAAGAGTCTCGCGAGACTTTTTTACCTGCTGAGAAATATCGTCACAATTTAATCTCGCGAGATCTCATCACACCACTAATATTTATACTTATACTAAACCAGGTGTGTTCACTGTTGCTTTACCTGCTCCGTGCTTATAAAATGTGTCGACGCCTTCTAACCTGATACCCTTTCATAGTTTTTTCACTGTTGGTTTAAGTAACTGCATCTCCCGACAGAACACCACGGTTTTATTTCAGCGTTACGTAGCTCTCTGCCCCCATGCATCAAAGCAGGTTTAATGAAAGTCCTTCATCATCATTCATGCTTCTTAGAGGATCCATCTCCCTGAAATGTCCCGATCTCATTCCTGCTCTCCAGAGGATTTAATGCCCCAGTTATCGTCTCTCTAGCGCCATCCTCGGGACAAGCTTTACATCTTTAGCTTTGCTACTGATGAAGCTCTGAGAATAAATCACCAGTATGTAGTTTTCGTGCTGCACTGAAATTGTTGCTGTAATGAGCTCTGCAGCCTCTAGGGGACGCTGGCAGGGCTTCAGAGGTGCAGCAGCGTTTCCTCCGGTGTGACTTTACATCACTGCCTCATAAATCTCCTGCACTTTAATTGTCCTTTTCACTTTGCTTCAGTTAGACAGAAGGTCAGTTAGCTTTTTTTTAATTTATTTATCTTAGAACAGCTCTGATTGGTGTTCACCCTCCATGTGCTGTTATATGATAAAAAAAACTCCCCCATCCTCGGTTGTAATCCCCCGTCCTCCCTCGCTGTAGCAGAATTGATGAAATTGGTAATCGTTAAAGACTGCTGCTCTGGAGCGACTGACCTTCAGATACACTCGGGAAGGAGAGAGAGGTTTTTAGTTTTAATGAATCTAAATTCTTTATAGATCAGTTTTAAACAGCGGCAGCCTGCAGCAGCTGTGAAGAAGGTATTTTACTGTGGAACATCCACTGCTCTTTTATATCAGAGTGAAGAAGAACAGATGCTTATTAGAGAGTAACTAAACACTAAATCCACATTTTTGTTGCACAAACTCTTTTACTTTTTCATGATCCTCGCCTGAAGTGTCCATCTCAACATGACTTCTGTCTTTTTCCAGATTTAAATGTGACAAAAATGTAATCGGAGAAAAATCTGTGACGTTGCCTTTTAACAGGTTTCACATTAATGCAGAAATCAACAGTGTGACCACTGAGGAGTGGTAATTTGAAAAGATATTAAGAGAGCGTACGACAAAGTAGTAGCAGTACATTTATTCATTTAGCTGACGCTTTTATCCAAAGCGACTTACAGTTGCTATATGTCAGGTCACAGGCCTCTGGAGCAACTAGGGGTTAAGTGTCTTGCTCAGGGACATAATGGTGGATGTGTCACACAGTAGAAGTAAACAGTCTTGCTACAGATCATAAGGTAGTAGTTTAATGTTCAAAACCTCCAGCTATTTGCCCGTATTTCCAGGAAAAACACCTAAAATAACAAACCCAAAATGAATCTGGAATATCTCCTCAACCATTTGGCCTACATGCATAATTCTGGTCTCCTTTGAAAGGTCAGAAGCTGAGGAACAAAAATACCATTTTTTATAATATATACATATTTATTTTACAGACTAAATGGAGATGCAATAAAGAACAAAACAGGATATTTTCATCCTTGCCTGGTTAAAAAAAGCTATATTTTAATGCAATAAACCAGTGGTTGTTAACCTGACAGAAAGCGCTTTGCAGGTTTGAAAACGCGAGCAGCACATCAGTGCCTTTTTTGGTAGAATTTAGAAAAGAGCAAAGCGCTGCGGTTTTTTAATGTTGCTAGGCACCCAGCGAATCAGCTGTCCTGTCAGTCTAATCAAAGATTATAGCGCCAGCGGTCTGTAAGATCCGGCTTGATCATTGGATGTCTATGTAGCTCCTTTGGGTCGGCCACCATATGGTGAAAAATACTGTGTTCTCCTGCTCTGCAGAAAAAGGAGAGAGGCGGCAGGCACAGCTCCCAGGTATTGCGCAATAATCAAGATGGCGCTCGCTGATACTCGGAGCAACAAATCAGCTGATTTTTGGACTTAAAACGGCACAAACCGCAAAAGTAAGTCAGTGGCTTTGACAATTGTGCGCTGCACCTGGTACAGGGGGCGTCGGTGTCTGGAGTCCCAGGCAGGACATTTATCACAATAGTGGCGTAAAGCTTTATGGCACAAACACGACTCTTCAGTGAGGTATAAGAAGAGACAAAAAGCATATAATGTGCAATGTGATTGACTTTGGAAGAAGCTAGCTTGGCATTCTTAGTATGGCTATCATGGCAGAGGCTGCGTAGAGACCTAAGAAGACGTCAGAGGAAGCGAGAAAGAGAAAAAGAGAGAGTGACGAAGCAATAGACCTGACAAGATTAAATATCAGTATGGCTTTTACTCGTTAAGCTAAAAGAGCTGAAAGGCTGCAGGACAGGCGGCCAGAATAACTTATTAGCTGCTCGCTGTGTCTTGATGCAGCGGTTCGAGTCCAGCTCAGACCAGAGATATGAAGGTGTGGACTGGTAGCTGGAGAGGTGAAGGTAGCCTTAACCCCCAACCGCTCGGGGGGGCCGTACCAAGTTGAATTTGCCCTTGTGGGATTAATAAAGTATGCCGTCTTTTTCTTCATCTTTGGCTGTAAAAGCAAAGGTAATCAGCCAGAGATTTCACAGACAGAAGTTTAGCCGCTAGCTATAAATCTGTGATGTAAGCAAACTTACTAGCTAACTCGATGACATCAACAACATTACTGTAAGTGCTCTTGCGTCGGTTGCTGTCTAGCTTTGTTGGCTTTTATGCTGCTGCCAAACGGGAAGCTTCCGAAGATCTGATGCAAATGTGGAAGTCCCGTAAACCTGCATTCTATTGAACGACCAGCAGGGGGCGACTCTTCTGGTTGCAAAAAGAAGTCCGGCTCCATTAGAAATGATGGTAAAATGAGGCAACTTCTCAGCTGATTTATTCCCTCAGTAAACTCTTTCCTGATGAGTTTATGGTCTCAGTCGCGTGTTTCAAGTCTTCTTCAACACAGCATGATGTTCATTTAGTAAATTATGGTCCCATTTATTTTAAAATAGACCATAAAGCAGAGTATGCTTCAGGGCGGGATTATCTGTGATTGACAAGTCGTTACCATGGAGACCTGTTAATCAGGCTAGAGTGACTCGTACCCTCGGCACTGTGTAAATTTCACCAGTGCCGTTGAAAAAGCTTATCAGGAGTCGGCTGTTCACTCTCTCTGGTGAGTACATTTAGTTTTAAGCCTGTTAAGGTGACTTACAGATGCACCTAGCTAAGCAAGCTAGCTAGCTCCACCATCTCCTCCAAAAATGGTAAAAAAAAAAAGTAAAGCTAAAAAGAGAAAACAAAGTTGGCAAACTTGGGGACTTGCTTGTTTTTCAGCATAATGTAATCATAAGTACAGCTGTCCTTATTTACAACAGCGGTAAATTACACTCACTAAAAAAGGTGCCAAATCACACAATGGCTGAGAACAAGAGAGATGCTACAACAACCGTCTGTGAGGGAGGTGGGAGTGTCGGAGGGTGGGGTAACCTGTCACGGGGGCGGGGGCGGTGGGTGAGTCATGCATCTTTTGAATTTGTGACGGGGGTGTGTTCAAGCTAAAATGGGGTTTAGAATTGCTCTTTGAGAGACTGTGATGATTTCAAACTCCAGTGTTTGCTCACATGTCTAAACACAATGTATGTTCACATTTACCAGACGAACGTCTCCACTGGTGGCGTGAATTATTATCTGTCAGAGGCAAAAGAAGAAGAGGCGTGATGAGGAGGAAGCACACTGGTGTTTGTTTCTTTCCAAAACGAACATGATCTTTCCCAATATTAACCGAGTAGTTCTTCTTTCAACCACAACCGCTTAATTCTTCTGTAAATCGTCACCATGGATGTTTCCTAAAATTAGTGACTTACTTCTTGTAGCTGCAGGTTCCTTCTTATTTGTGGAAACAGTAGCTAGATGGATGTGCAAATTCCATCCATTCATGAAGGCCTTGAAGTTTGCTGAAAGCATAAAAAGCCAGTAAGAGGACCTTGAGTAAGGATTTTATCTGTTGTTCGTTAAGCCGTGGCCACAAAGCTTTCCAAACATTAACCAAGTAGTTATTATGCCCAAACCTTAATGAGTTGTGCTGGAAGTCAACGTCAGGAACCCGGATCACAAAACGCTCATGCAGGTTTGAGCTGTTTGTTTGTTGTTCAGTACCATTTTCAATGCAGAACTTTTACTTGTAACCAAGTACTTTTACAGTCTGTTATTGGTACTTTTACTTAAGTAAAGGATCTGAATACTTCATACACCACTGTTCTTTTTGTTTATCTCAGGTTTTTCGTGCACAATTAGTGTATGTTGTAGGAAAAAGCTGTGCGGGGTCTGTACTTTTGTAGGTAGTCATTTAAAAGTCTGTTCCCGTCTTGAAAGGTTCTTTATTACTACAGCTGGTAAAGTGCGACGTGTAGTTTAGACGCAGAACTGCTGAATAAAACAGCAGCAGTCAGACATGATCTCATGATGCCCCACTGGATAGAAACACACACAAAGCGAGAAAGAGAATTAAACTCTGCAGCACTGTCTCCAGGAGAGGTAATGATTAGGTCACTGTGTGTGTGTGTGTGTCCGCGGGCGTCCATTAGCTGCGACATGGCGAGTAGAAATAGAGCAGAGTGATTCAGACTGACAGAACAGGGTGAAGACAGACAGACAGACAAAAAGTCCATCTCAGATGAAGGTCACAGATGATTTTTGTGTGGTGTTGGGGGAGGGGGGAGGTAGATGACTGTTACTGCAGTCACTCCCAAAAATACCCCTCCTACTGTCAGCAGACCAGGAGGACACCTGCTACTGTACTGGATTACCTATGGAGATCCACAGAAAAGGTGAGCAGAGTGATTTCAGTCTGTAGGAGAGGAAGGAAGACGTCCATGTCTTAAAGGTGCTCTGTTGGATTGAGATCTGTTGACTGTGGAGGCAATCGGAGTACAGTGAACTCATTGTCATGTTCAAGAATCCAGTTTGATGTGTACATGATGGTCAGCAACAATAGTCAGGTAGGCTGTCGCCTTTAAACGATGCTCAGTTGGTACGAAGGGGCCCAAAATGTGGCAAGAAAATATCCTCCACACCATTAAACCACCACCACCAGCCTGAACCGATGGCAGGATGGATCCATGCTTTGGTGGTGTTTACACCAGATTCTGACCCTACCATCTGAATGTCGCAGCCGAAATCGAGACTCATCAGACCGGGCAACGTTTTTCCTCTTTCTGTTGTCCAGTTTTGGTGAGCCTGTGTGAATTGTGGCCTCAGTTTCCTGTTCTTAGCTGACAGGAGTGGCACCCGGTGTGGTCTCCTGCTGCTGTAGCCCATCTGCTTCAAGGTTCGGCGTGATGTGCGTTTAGAGATGGTATTCTGCATACCTTGGTTGTAACGAGTGGTTATTTGAGTTTCTGTTGCCATTCTGTCATGTCAAACCAGTCTGCCCATTCTCCTCTGACCTCTGACATCAACAAGGCTTTTTAGACCACAAAATATTTTCTCTTTCTCTGACTATTCTCTGTAAACCCTGGAGATGGTTTATGGTTGTGTGTAAAAATCCCAGTAGATCAGCAGTTTCTGAAATACTTAGACCAGCACGTCTGGCACCAACAACCATGCCATGTCACTGAATTCCCCATTCTTATGCTCAGTTTGAACTTCAGCAAGTTGTCTTGACCTCGTCTACATGCCTAATAAAGTGGACGGTGAGTGTATGTTCACAATCTGTACTACTGTAATTTTATGGTGGTTCATTTCATGCCAGGGGATCCCTCCTCTGTTGCTCTTCCATTTAGTTTTATCTAGTGCTGGGCACGTTAATGCATTAATTAATTAACGCAGACAATTATTTTATCTCAAGTTAACGCAGTTTTTATTACTATTATTAGTTTGAAAGTTTCTGTGCGCTACTTAAAATTATAGGCTACATAACTTTACCTGATAGGCCTTCATCTAGTTTACAAGAAATATTTTATTGCTGCTGTGTAAAGTGAATACTGCTGGGAAAAAGCACCTTATTTGTTTAAAGTATTTACAAACCACATGTTATTGCAGTACATTTAAAGTGCACAGTACACTACTTTAGAATTCATTATTCAGTTTTGCGCATAACTATGTGATTAATCGCAAGAAATTCATGCGATTAATCACGATTAAAATGGCTAGTTTTAACCTTATCCGACTCAAAGGGTCTAAGGATGCCGTACAGCTCGGGAAGCCCCTTGACTCAAATGTGTGATTTTGGGCTGTGTAAAATAAAAAAACTGCTGTGATCTGTAAAAGAATAGAGGAGAGCAGGAGAGATTGAAGAGGAAAGGAAGATACAGTTTTGACAACTCTCATTTAATGTGCAGCAACTTTGTGTCGAGTCCTGCCCCCTGCTCGGCCTCTAATTGGCTAACCCTTACCTTAACCAACTAACCAATCAGAGGAGGGGTTGTCGAAACAAACTAACTAACATGCGAGGAGAGAGCGGGGAGCAAATGCAGAGAGAGGAGAGCAGACGAGGGGAGGAAAGAAAAGGAGCTGTGCAGGGGAGGAAGACGAAGAGAGGAGGAGGTGAGGATGAGGAGGAGAAACAACGATGGCTGAGAAGCTTTTCACTGAAGCGTGAAATGAGAATTTGAGGATTTTTACTGGTGGAAAACACAAGTACCCGCAGAGAAACACATGCACACCACACACACAATAACACACATCCGCCATCACTATCTAGCCTCCATGTGCACGTGTGTGTGTGCATCAGCATGAAACAGAAAACAAGGACTTCCTCTCTGACTTCTTCTTCTTCTTTCTCCTCCTTGGTGCAAAATCAAAACCCTGGAAAGAGACTTTCCAGATGCAACAATGATAAAAACAGATTTAGTGTTAGTCGCACTTTAAACTGCATAATATTTTATTTATCGATAAAAATAAATAAATGAAGGACAGACAGACAAACAGGGTGACACAAAGACTTTATTATAATACATGCATAAAACAGAATAAATCAACCGAGGATGTCAAAGTCTAGTCATAATAATTACAACAACATCCCACAGTTACAGTGATTTAAATTAGTGTGAACGTTGTTAAATGTGACACACGTGTTTGTGACTGTATGTAAAGTAAGTCTGATTATTATAATCACCACCAGCAGTTAGTCGTGACTAATAATTCATTGCTGATGTTGCCCCCCTGGCCTGGTGGGGATCCTGTCTCTGTATGTAGAAACAAAGAGGCAGAAAACTTTAACTTGCGTTTAGCTCGACTGCAGGATTTATTCTGCCTCTTCAACAAAGGAAGAAATTAACATTTGACTCCCTGAGGTAATGAACAAAATGCTTGTCGTAAGGATGTGCGGTATCGCCACATCTTCAGAAAGTAATAATAACATATGTGAATACATTAGAACAGAAGCACAGCAAAACAAACAATATTGATGTCCATACTTTTCCTCCAACAACAAAACAACTTGTTCTCATTTGGTTATTGTAACTAACATTTCCCAAAGTTCAACACTTTCATCACATTGCACATCAAACACCAATACACCGCTCATATCACTATCACTCTTCTGTCCCACATTCACAAATTACTGTATTTCCATCACTTTTAAAGTCAATAACAAATGCGTTTAACAGAAGGTGTCACACACACCGAATAACAACATTTAGCAACATGCCCGCTAGCCTAGCATGGCCGCGTATAGCGAAACATCCGTGTTTAAACACATTACGGCAAAGGATTCACAACACTCTGATCCCTTATACTTATACATGCACGCAATTTTGCGTAACATCAACCCACTTGTATTTAGAAACAGGCAGAAAACTTTAGCTTCCTCCCAAGCGCTAGGCGCCACCTAGTGACCTGTTTAAGTATCGCTCTGTCACGGTAACCAGATGAATACAATAAAATTGGTATTTTTTGAACCATTTAAGACAATATCATAAAAGAATTACATGGGTGTCTATTTTTCAACACGTTTTGTTTGTTAGTAATAACCGGTACCATAATGAACTGTACTAACTCAGTGACTGTTTAACATCTCTTGTTGCCTAATATATATGCATACGCCATTTTTTTAACCCTTTACGCTGACTTCTTTGTTTCTTCTTTTATAGTCTGCAGTGTTTTGTTGAAATAAACTAACATTATGTAAGATGAGTTTTTGTTTGTGTGATTTGGCGCCCTGACTAATTCAGCAGCACTGTGTTAAATAAGGACAGCTGTACACTTGCATCTGTTATGATTACATTATCAAAAATTAGAATGTTAACAACTTTGCTAACAGCCAAAGATCAAGCGACATCACTGACTAGTCCAACAGAAAGAAGGCCAGCTCGCCGTCTGTCCTGCAGACTTTTATTTCACGAAACTCTCGCCAACATCCGGCAGCGTCTCACTCGGTCTCTCTCTTTCTCTTCTTAGCTTCCTCCATCTGCATCCTTTTGACTCTTCTCCGCTGCCATTAGCTAACTTTACACGAGACACAGCAAGCCAGCTAATAAGATATTACTGAGAAGTCCAACAGAAAGAAGGCCAGCTCGCCGTCCGTCCTGCGTCCTTTCAGATCTTTTAGCTCTAGCTTTTAGCGTTGCATCACAGAATAAAACACACTGGCTAACGTCCCGCTGCAGGATAATATTCATGTAATATTTCAGGTGTAGCCACATGGCTTTACTTTAAGGTCTGAAATTTAACAAGAGCTTTGAGGTTCCTGCTGGAGCTTCTCGGGCGAGACGACAAACAAATCAGACTTTGTGATTGACTTTTGTCGTCTTCTGCAGCTTCACGCAGACAAACAGACATTTCCAGAGAGATCAGGTTCAGGTCCTCGACCTGCCTGAAGACCTGTGTGGTCTTATTATCCCCGCCAACACACACACACACACACACACACACACACACACACACACACACAATGAACCCACCAGACCACCAGCCCAGCTAATTGGAGATGTTGTATCACCTCCCTCGTGTCTCTTGCTCTTTCTGTTTCTTTCACATTCTCACACACTCACAAACACACACACAGCGACCCAGTGGGAATTGGCAGCTTGCAGCGAATTGAGAGAGAAGGCAGAAAGTCATTACTTCTCTCACTAGATTGTGTGTGTGTGTGTGTGTGTGTGTGTGTGTGTGTGTGTGTGTGTGTGTAATCCCGCCATCAGTATGCCAGTCATGCTTTGCAACAGAGGGAAGGAAATTGAAGAGAGAAAGAGAGGAGGGGAGAATAAGAGGAGGGGGGAGGCGACAGTCCAACATGGAGTTCTTTTGATTACAGATTGGTAAATGTTCTTTCAGTCACCACCACCACCACCTCCTCCTGCTCCTCCTCCTCTTCATCGTCTCCTCGCTCTCTCTTCACTCGAGGGATTTCAGGGTAGACGTGAGAAGAATCGCTGACTGTGGCTGTGTGTGTGTGCTGTACTGTATTTGGTTATTACCCTGCAGCGCGCCGTCGTGTTTTTTAAAGCGCGGGGTCGCCGAGGTCGTCTGCAACAAGTTAAAACTGGAAATGGTCTGCGGTACCTGCAGCCGCTGTGTCGTTGTTTCATTATATTCTGGCCTGTAGTCGTCTAAACTCAGTTTCCTCTCCTCACCTTCACGAGCAGAGGCTGAGGTTGTAGATGAAGTCACTTTTTTGGATGATAATGATGCTGTTTAGTTCTTCGGATGTCCCAGTTGAGCTTTTTTAGCCCCTGTCCTGATCCGAGCCCTGTAATATTCACCATACGGTGTCCCATCAGATGCAGTAGGCGTGTCCTCACTGTTGTTGCCAGCGGTTTAGACATTAATGGCTGTGTGATGTGTTATTTTGAGGGGACAGCAAATGTACACTGTTATAAAGCTGCACACTCACTACTTTACAGTGTAACAAAGTGTCATTTCTTTAGTGTTGTCACATGAAAAGATTTACAAAAATGTGAGATACAGTACTTGCATATTCATTCTGTTGTCAAGGGCAGCTTTTTTCCACCCGAGGACGGTTGCAAAACTAAAATAATTTCTCTTTGTTAAGGACTTCGAGATTGTTTTGCTCGCACTTATTAATTCTTTGTTCTCTGGAATATGTGACTCATTATCATCACACTTGCAGCTTGTTCACAATGCGGCTGTTAGGTTGTTGACTGGTAGACGGAAGAGGGGCCACTGGTTACCAGTCAAATATAAAGTGTGGATTTGAAGCTGCTGTTAGTTGTTTTTAAGGCACTTCATGGACCGGCTCCATCGTATATTTCAAACCTCCTAGTGTTCATCTCTCTTCCAGGCCCCTTAGATCATCAAACCAGTTCCTTTTAGCCGTTTGACAGATGAAAACAAAGGGTGATCGGTTGTGGCCCCGGGACCGTGGAATTAACTTCCCTTTAATATCAGGTCATCCTCCACCACCGAGACTTTTAAGTCGAGGCTTAAAATTTTTTTTTGCCTTTTGAGTCTGTTCAGGGACACTTTTACTTTTACTTGTTTTCCTATTTTTGTTTTCATTTGATTAGTCTGTTTTTTATTGCATAACTTTGTACAGCACTTTGTTCAACATTGGTCGTTTTTAAATGTGCTTTATAAATAAACTGACTTGACTCGTAGGTTGTTTAAATATGTATCTGACACGTTGAAATAACAGTTGCACAACTTATATGTGGCACGCCTTATTTTTCACGGGCTTCCTGATCCAAATACTGAAGGTTCAAAAGTATTAAGTTGATCAGCTTCAATTATGGATCTGATAATGTGACCCTGATATTGATGAGCGATCAGTGAGAGAGAGAGAGAGAGAGAGAGAGACGTCTCACTCTGTTGGAACTACAGAAACCCTCAGATTGAACAGCGGTGTTACAGAGCGGAGCTTCTTCCCTCACATAAGGATCTTTGGTCAAGTTCAGACTCAGAAACTGACAGCAGACAAGTTTAATTTTGTTTTGTCGTCCAGGTTTCTCACAAGAACACTGGCAGGATGAGTTTCACTTATGGCTGGACAATAAAACAATAACAATAATTATCACGATATATATTTTTTCAACAGCAATATAACAAATATTCAATAAATGTTGGATTTTATACACTTATTTTATCATTAAGATGTTTGTTTTGTTTAGGAAAAAGGACTGAAAAAAGCTTTTACTTGTGTTTTTTTTTGTTTACTCGTGCATATTTGTTGACAAAGATTTTATCATAATTGTTTTGAATCTTCTGCCTCAGATTTGTGAAGTGATCCACTGTTTGGCCTCAAGTGTTGCCCTTAAAGAAGAATTTAAACCACAATTAACAATCAGGTTTCTTCAACTAACTCACTCAGGAGCAAAACTCAGCCTTTTAAACTCGAAAGAAATAACAGTTTGATACTTATCGTGATAATTATCGATATCGAAAGATATGAAACTTTTTATCTTTTGGCCGTATCGTCCAGCCCTAGTTTTACTGCACTATGAGTACAGAAAGGTTTTAAATGCAGCACTTTCACTTGCAGTGGAGTATTTTAACAGAGTGGTATTTAAGTAAAGAATCTGAACACTTCTTCCAATGCTGCTAACGAAGACATCTTTAGTTTGAGACATTCTGACGTCATCTGAGCGGACGTTGGATGAGAGATGTTTTGTTCCTGATCTCAGATATGTGGGTAACAGTAAAAAGCCGCTTGTAAAGTGAACATGAAGGTATTGAGGACCTAAAAGCAAGACATTTTGGTCCTCTGTTAACGGTCTCTTCTGTCTCTGTTTGTCTCTGCAGGACTGAACACAGCAGGAGACCCGACACACACTGCAGGTAAACCTCCTTCTCAGACAGATTTGACTGGTTTTAGGACCCAGAAACAGTCACGGGATAAGTTTTACTGATTTATTAAATTAAGACACAGTGAAAAAACTTACAGTGATTAAACCCAACCAGTGCACACAAAACCAGATCTTCCCAAAAGCAAAGTGATGGAAGGGGTTAAGGAAAAAAAATCCACCGAAACAAAAGAAACACTGATCCAAAAACAGACGGGCAGGAATGAAACGTAAATCCAAAATCAAAGGTGTTACGAACCAGCCGGACGAGAACAAACAGAACAGAAAAGAATACACAGAAACACACACAAGCAGCGGAGGGTGAACAAACTTCAAAATAAAACAGGAAAAAGGACAGAACTTAGACCAAACAATTACAACTTTCTCTGCAATCAAGATTTTAAAAAGTGCTTGTAATTATTTAACTTATTGTAAACCAGTTATCTTGTGACTAAAATGATTTTAAGCCACCATCTGATGTTTTTATCTCAGTAAAACCACAACTTTGTTATCTTGGGATAATGAGAGATAAATAACCGCTCCACGAAACGAGTTTATATCCTAAAATAATAAAGTAATGCTTTGTTAATCATGAGGAAAACGTGTCATCTCAAGATAACACGGTTGTGAGTCAGAAAAAGAGGTGTGGTTAGATTAGTGTGTGTGTGTGTGTGTGTTACAGACGCACACTGATTGATACACACTCCTGAGTCCGTTCCCATGTTGTGACCCAGTAACAGGAGCCTCACATTCCTGATTAATGATGCAGGTTGGACCCATAAATGACGACACACAAGCAGCCCGACACATTTCTACAGTCACTTCAACACGTCGACATACAGCGCAGTCGCACAAGTGAAGGTGGTGCATTCAAGGACGCGGAACAACGCCCTCCTCCCCTCTCGTGCTTTTCATCAGTCCATAATCCAACTCACAAGATAAATGATAAACAAATCGCTGCACTGATTTTCTTTACACAGACCAGTGTTATGAATGACGATGCTGTGGTGCCGTCTGCTAACGAAATGTCACATCACATCTTTCAGGATTGGTTGATCTTATACTTTCAGTCAGAAAAAGTGCCGTGCGCTCAGGCAGTGAACAGGTTTTAATGACAGATGTTTTAACTCAGCAGGATAAGTTTACTTCATTTATTAAAGAAAAACAGAAAGGGTTCAAACTTACGGAGTTCCTGTCCAAACAAAACAAAGTAATCCAACAAAGCAAACATAAAGAGTCCTGCAGTAATCCCAAAGAATGACAGGCAGGTGTGAAGCGTAAATCCCAAATAATAGAAGAAGAAAGAATTTCAGCTCAAAGCAGGATCTTCTCCTAAACTAAGTAGTTTTGTTTCCTAAACCTAACAAAATTGCAATATTTCACTATGATAACCACAATTTTATTTTGAAAGTCTAACCAGGCGTTTTTCTTATTCTTGCTAACTTGATCACGGAACCCTACATGTCCAAAAACGACGCTAAAAGGTACCGAGTGCAAATGAAACTGTTGAGCAGGACCGTGACATGAGGCGCAAGGCGCTTGTGATTGGCGAGCAGATCTGTCACACAAAGATGACAACGTAATGAATTTGTAACTGCATGACTGTTTAAAAACGGGTCAGATGTGCTAATTAACCTACATTAGCTAATTGCGTTCTTTTGCAATTTAGATTTGAAAACAATTAGTCGTTCAGCCCTAATGTGGTCACCAGAGACGCATTTTAATGCCAGGGGGAAGCATCCTGATAAAGGGGCCACGTGTCGGCGCTGTTGGATCAGGATCTGCAGCTAAATCCAACCATTTGCTCCAAGGACCCCGGCTGAACTTTCCCCCAAGATGAATTGAAATCGGCCTGATTCTGCGAGCAGACGGACAAACTGGCACAGATCCGAGCGGCAGAATGTCTTAAAGACCTGCTGCTGGAACCAGGAACAAACACGGAGAGTTCTTTTTCTTCTCAGTTTTGCGAGTAAAACTGCCTCTGAAAACGTCCCCTTCAACATCAGGATTAGGTCTCGATGTACGGTGGCCGTTACAGCCGAGTTACTGTTGAATAACTCGGCGAGTTGTATCTGAGTTGATAACACTGACGAGTGCAGGTCAAACAGTGACAGCTTGTTTCAGGCTGAAGTCTGCGGCGTCGACAGAAAACAGCTTGTTTCCCTGCAGATGAACCTGGTTGGACTCCAGATGACCGCCACTCCTCCACATTCCTCTGTGTGTGTGTGTGTTTTCCCACATGTGTTTCTGATCACCGAGTGTTTGCAGAGAGAGGTGGATGAGACCGAAAAACTAGAGCCCGACCGATTTATCGTTTTGCAGACATTATCGGCCAATATAAGCTACTTTTATAACAGCTGATATATGACTATTAAAAAAGAGACACGGAGTCTAAATCGCCAACAGCAGATAACGCTGCCTGTTGCTAAATTAGCCACAAAGCTAATGCCGAGTTTATCAGTGGAGGAGGCTGACGTTAACGATTAAACTGTAGTGTCTAGTTACAGTCGGCGTGTCAGAAATGATTAAACGTGAGCTGAACAAGTAACTAACACACAGTTGCAGGTCCTCGTTGTAGACAGTCATGTAGTATTAAATTAATTCAAGGGCGGCGTATCCTCTGCGACTCTGTATCATCGAGCCAGAAGTGTGTTTCTGCAACATTGGATAGAATTAACAGAGTGCAGATGTAGAAAGTAGAAGTCATCGTGGCAGATTATATGTATGGTAATGACTACTGCATGACAATATATATATACTCTATAATTTATAATAAATCAGATATTTTAAAAATGCTTTCTGTAGTTTTATACATCTTATTTATCAAAACTTTAATATATTTTGTTGTACTTTTGTTCAAAGTACTAAAGTTTATTTTTAAGCTGCATTATGTCGTGGCATCTTGGTGAGGTCTCAACAAATGTGGGATAATCTTAGTTAATTCATGCGTTTATTAAAATAAGGGGTTAAAAGAATATCTGCCGATATATCGGCTATCGGATTTTAAAATCCACTAATATCAAAATCGGTATCCTTCGGGCTCTACCGAAAACTGGTCACATTGCCACTGTCACTGATGTCTTTTTTAGTAATCTTCAATTTCAAACAGAGGAATGATCGACTGAAGGTCTGATTAATTGGTTTACTGCCTGTTTGATTGATTCCCGGGCGGCTGATGAAGTCACCCAGCGTGTAGATGTCAGATCGTTGACCTCAAACACTCGTCCCTGAACGTGTTGACATTTCTCCTTTTTTTAAAAATTTGTACTGAGTCAGATCTGAACGATTGATCTTCATACAAGCCAATTTATCGATCAGTACCATCTCGTAGCAGATGTATTGTGTTTAAACGTCGGCGGATAAGGAAGAACAAAGGTCAGTGCAGGTTTATGTATCTTAGTCTGAATAACTAATAAAGACATTCCTTTGGAAAACTACTTTCACCACCAATTTCAGGAATCCTTATAGATAATATTTGTTCTCTGATTTTCTTTCCTACTCTTGAATATTTGTATAACAGTATCAGCCTCAAAATCATGTGAGTCCATCTAAATATACCTTTTAATTAAAGTTATCGTTTTCAAGGTAAAGAAGCAACTTTCGTGCTCCTGTCCTTGAGTTTTGTTTTGTTTTGTATTTAGAGAGTAAAGGTGTGGTGATGATGAATGAGGAACCAGATTTGGGCGTTAGGATTTATCAGACCAATTTCGACCAGGTCTGTTCCAGTCTGGCTCAGTTCTTCAGTCTAGGTCGGCAGATAAAATAGTGTGTGATGTGTTTCTGATGTGAAGTCTTCAGACCCGGTCGCTTCCAGTCGCTCTGCTCCGTTTCGCCGCATTTACCACAAAGGGATTTCTGCCACAGCTCCAGCGGTTCCTGAGCAGTGGTTGGTTCATTTACTCGTTGGTTCAGTCGTTGCACCTGTGCACATTTTGAAAATAATCTTCATGCTGGTTAGTCTCTGTAGGTTTCAGCTCGTCTTCAGTTTTGTCCCAAGCTTTAGTTTCATCGGTTTTTCCGGTGATGAAATGAAGCGTCTGTTCATTTTAATATCCACGCTTAACTCACTTGCTTTAAGAAGATAAGTTCAGTTTGAATGCTGCAGGAGAGTTTGCTGTGAGGCTGAAACGTCCTTTCAGGAGAAACGGGTCAGATGTACATCAGGGATTATTTCTATATCTGTGTTGCAGCTACTTCATCACACACAGCAAAGCCATGTATCTAGCTGTGCATGATACATGCCATATTGACAAAACTGTGAGTTTCCTGACTGCAGTCACCACTGGGACTGGACCAGTAATCCTGTAATGTGTGCGTGAGCGCTTGTTTTAATATATTTGTGGAGTCCAAAAACTGGGAATCCACTATACGTGTGGGGTCCAACAGCTTTGTGGGGACCAGAATGCTCAACCCCACAAGTGTAAAGACTTGCTTTTAGGGTTCAGGTTAGAGTGAGGTTAGGGTTACAGTTAGGCATGTAGTTGTGATGTGTTAGAGGGCTACGAAATACATTATGTAAATGACAGGTCCCCACGAAGATTGGGGTGTGTCTTTGTGAGGACCAGTTTTTTGATCATTACACCCTGAGTGTGGGGAGATCTTGTTCTTCTGGTGCTACCTTCTGTGCCATTTGATGGTTCAGACTTGGTTTTAAGGTTAGAGGAAGGTTTAAGTTCATGTTGGGGGCGGTGGGATGAATTAAGCACATAATGGTCCTTACAAGTATGTAAGTACGAACATGTGTGTGGCTGAGAGAGAGATGTGTTATTCCTTTGGCGTCCTATCCAAATCTCAGAGGGAATTATTTGCAAAATTCAAATATTGTTCTCTGCAGCGCCAGCACTGATCCGGAAGTTGATTGGCTGACTGGGCTCAAGATTTCTGAGAAACAACACCCAGCAGCAGTGAAAGAGCTGCCCATCCCTCTTTTGCTGAGGTGACCAGATTTCTGAAATGAAAACCAGGGACATTTTTGGTTTGGTGGTCAGTATGTGATTAAAAAATATAATGTTGTTATGCATAAAATAAAAAAGGGGGACGGTTTTATAATCTTTTAAATAGAACTCTTCTGAATGAAATCAAATCATTTTGTGGCAGAATTACATGAGTTGTATTGGCTATTTAAAGGTATTTTAACAGGTAAAAAAGTACTTGATTGGTTGGTACACAGCAAGTTAATTATAATTAACTTAAGATAATTGCAAAGGAGATCATGTCTTTATTTTATATTTAAGTAAATCATGTTAATTATAGGCTACGTACATATATAAACAAGGATATTAGACATAGGCCTACCAAACAACAGGCTTCTGTTATTACCTATAATCACGTAAATGTCAGGCCTGGTTACGCTACAAACTGCAAACACTTATTTGGCCATATTTGTGATTATTTCGTTAAAAGAAATGGTAAAGTTTCACAAAGACACGCCGGACGATCCAGCTTAAAAGGAGACCTATTAAACTGCTTTTCCAGTCCTATATTGTAGTTCTGTGACACCTGTATGGCAGCTTTGCATGATTCAAAGTAAAAAAAAATTTTTTTTCTTATTCTGATTCCTCATGTAGGCCTTCATTTCAGCCTCTCTCTGAAAAAGCTGTAGATGCTCCTGTCTCTTTAAGCCCCCCCCCCTCAAAGCCCACTGTCTTCTGATAGGCCAAGAGCTGAAGCATGTTACCAGGCTGTTGTTGTTGCTGGGCAGAACAGGTAGACTGAGCATCGCTGTGCTGTTGCTGTGGGAGCAAATGACCATATATGGAACAGCAGCTGTGTCTGGCTCCGTGTGTCGTATTGCGGAGCCGTTGGTAGAAAAAGCCGTTCAAAACAGGAGGAAATCTGAGGTTTACGCTCATAGTGATTTCTTATAAATGATTTAACCTAAGTTTTTGAAAGTTTGGCCATGTTTAACATGATCAACACTGTAGGTAAGTCGTAAAATGTGGGAAAGCATCTATTATGCTTTTCCACATGTCTCCTTTAACACACAACACGTGATCGTGTCCTGGCTTCACGCGGCACTTCGAGCTCTGTATGTTGATGCAATGGCATTCGTTATCGAGGAGTAGCAAAGAGGTATGATGACAAACAGAGGGGAATAAGTTTAGAAGGGGGGCGTTGGTGTACTAGCCCGACAACGTCTGCAGTTTTTTAGCCCAAGCCCGACCTGAGACAGACACAAATATCACTGCACTGTCTCTGATACACACAATTGAATTTATTTCAGGATAACCCCCATGAGATGTATCATCTCATTTTCAAAGGGGTCCTGCAGCATCCATGCACAAAAATTAACCACACAGCACATATACAAAAACACAATACAAACACAGACATATATACAAAACAAAAACTCGCTCACCTGCCCTTACCCCTGCAATTAACATAGCACATATATTAAAGTATATTGCCAAATAATCAGCTGAGTGCATTAAACAACTAATACATCATTTATCAATATGCCTTATGACAAAATGTAACATAGCAGGATAACATCACATCTCACATAGGAATGTCCAAAGAAAATCAAGATAAAGAGAATGAAGACAAAAAAAGTCATGTTCGTATACATACTAATATACATTTTCTACATAAACCATTTATATGTAACACCATTGGTATTCTTAATAACAAGAGCATGTAGTTTTAAGAAAAGAAAAAAGTGACGATTTGAATAAGCGAAATGTGGAAATAGATCTCAAGAAAAGAGGAAGGTTATTCCAGCCTTGAGGGGCCTTATATTGAAATGCTCTCCTACCAGCTCCAGAAAACGTAGTAGTACAGTAAAAAATGTTGGACATTGGAAGTCTAAGTGAGTATGTCGAGCAATAAGGTATTAAGTGCTGTTTAAGGTATGCAGGACAGTTGGAGTAAACACATTTGAAGATGAACAGAATCCAGTGGTTTAGGTTGCAGCCAGTGAGTCATACATAAGACAATGATGAGTTTTAAATGGACAGTTTAGTATAAATCTGCAAAGGGAACTGAATACAACATTAAGAGGTCTAAGATTGGACTCAAAGGTATTAGTGTAAATTATGTCTGCATAATCAATGATTGGTATTACCAGTTGAGAAACAATTTTTTTCTGACTTGAGTTGTAAAACCATTGATTGATCTGTACAGAGTATTAAGACATCCATATATTTTCCTAATGATATTGTCAATGTGCATCTTAAAGGTGAAGGTTCTAAGAAGTAAACTTATTATTGGCCTCAAACATAACAAGCAGTTCCACTGACAGTCATGCCCACAAATATTAATACTGACTGTCCATTATGGAGAAGCATAAGCATGCAGTAGAGAATATAGCCCAGCAGTTAAACAAGAATCGGACCGGCCTGAATCGACTCAGCGTGTCGGGACTTGGCGACCCTGTCGCGCCATTTTTGAACTAAAGGAAGGTGAAGAATATTTAATTTAAGTGGTTTGGGTGGATGTTGGGCCAGAAACCAGACTTTCACCAAGAGACCGGTGTTCGTTTCCCGTGTGAAACAAAAAGTCAACATTGAAGTTACATAAGCTGCGTAAGTTTTTTTAACCCTAACTGTGACCTTTTCCTAAAGTGAAACCAAATAACCTCACCAAATTGCGACATTTGACAACATTAAGTACATACTGTTTCACAACGTTCACCACTAGTTTCATTTCTAATTATTAGGTGACGTGTGTATACAGAAGAATCAAGAAAAAAACAACGAAGACAAGAATAAAAAAATAGATGAAAAATGGGCTAATCAAAAGTTTTTGGGAAGTAAAATAAAAAGCAGAGATAACTCTAACAAGCTAAGTGAGCTGAAATTTAGTTTCTTTCCACTTTCCACTTCTTTGAGGAAGAATAGTAAATCTTTGATCCAGTGTATAAAGATAGGACAGTGTGCATCCATTTAAATAAAATTAGGGGTATGGCAAAGTCGAATTTATTAAGTAAGTCTAGGGCTGGACAATAAAACAATAACAATAATTATCACAATATAATTTTTTCAGTAAAAATATAACAAATGTTCAATAAATATTCAATAAATGTTTGATTTTATTCACTTGAATCATTCACGAAATAGGACTTAATTTTTTTATTAAGATGTTTATTTTGTTGAGGAAAAAGGGACTGAAAAAAGCTTTTACTTGATTTTACTCATAAATGTTTTGAGTGTTCTACCTCAGATCTGTTAAGTGATCCGCTGTTTGGCTCATTATTGTGATAATTCTGGATATATTACTATTGCTAACCTGACCGTCCACAAAAGGAGTAGCAAGGGCGTTAAAAAGCAACGCCAAGGGGTTTTGACCAAGTGTCCATATGTGACGAGGTGGGACATGCGTTGACACGTCAGAGACCGCGACGCTCTGCGGCACTCAGCTGATTAGGTGGCACCCGGGTAAAACTAACGCAGCCAATAACGTCAGCAGTAAATCCTGCCTTCATCAGGGTGAGAGGCTCGACGAACGTGATGGACTGGAGGCTGTGAATGTAAACGTATCAGTCAAACCTGCATTGAGCAGTGAACCACGTCCACATACGGTCTGTGTGCCTATAGGAGCATTCAGCAGTATGTATGTATATATATATATATATATATATATATATATATATATATATATATATATATATATATATATATATGTGTCCAGTGGTCATCTCCCAGCAGAGCTCTCCTGCTCTCCATCAGTCTATTTCTGTCTCTGAGTGGGCAGGATGGATGAACCGCCCGGAGGGATGGAGAGAGACCGAGAGATGGAAGTGGAGGAGGTGGAGGAGGAGGAGGAGATGGATGTGGTGTATTTTCGTCCGCTCTTGTTTTGATCGACCTGTGTCACTCGGTGAAGCTCTTTGTGTTGAATCTGTTTTGTTTACAGCTCGTAATAAATTAAGTGGAGCTGACTTCGCTCAGAGAGAGATGGAGGGAGAGTAATACTGTGATGGAGGAAGGAAAGAGGCTGTGGATGGAGGGAGTGAGGAGACACTGAACACTAACAGCTGATAAAGCAAATATCACTCTGCGACAGTTTCAACATTTGATTGTTTTAAGCTAAAAGTTTTACAACTCACTGGTTTTAGCTTTAAAAATTAGGACAATCAGTAAAGATTTTTTTATAAACAGATTCTTATTGATTTTACTCTTGATCGTGACAGCTGCATGAAGTCTCTCTCAGCAGTTACTTTATTACAAAGATTGCACAGAACTATTGATTATTTTCTCATTCAGGTTTCAAAAACTATCCTCTGCTCTGACGCTGTCTCCTCTCCTTCCTCCTCTCCTCTCCTCTCGTCCCTCCTTCCTCCTCTCGTTTTCTCTCCTCTCCTCCCTTTCCTCATTCCTCCTCTCCTTTCTTCTCCTCTCCTCCCTTTCCTCATTCCTCCTCTCCTTCCTCCTCTCCTTTCCACTCCTCTTCTTCCTTCTCTCCTTCCTCCTCTCCTCTTCTTCCTCCTCTCCTTTCCTCTCCTCTTCTTCCTTCTCTCCTCTCCTCCCTTTCCTCATTCCTCCTCTCCTTTCCTCTCCTCTTCTTCCTCCTCTCTTTTCCTCTCCTTTCCTCTCCTCTTCTTCCTCCTCTCTTTTCCTCTCCTCTCCTCTTCTTCCTCTCTCCTTTCCTCTCCTCTTCTTCCTCCTCTCCTCTCCTTCCCTTCCTCCTTTCCTCTCCTCTCCTTCCCTTCCTCCTTTCCTTTCCTCTCCTCTCCTCTTCTTCCCTTCCTCCTTTCCTTTCCTCTCCCCTTCCTCTTCTTCCTCCTCTCCTTTCCTCTCCTTCTTCCTCCTCTCCTTTCCTCTCCTCTTCTTCCTCCTCTCCTTCCCTTCCTCCTCTCCTCCCTCCTTCCTCCTCTCCTCTCCTTTCCTCTCCTCTTCTTCCTCCTCTCTTTTCCTCTCCTCTCCTCTTCTTCCTCCTCTCCTTTCCTCTCCTCTTCTTCCTCCTCTCCTCTCCTTCCCTTCCTCCTTTCCTTTCCTCTCCTCTCCTCTCTTTCCCTTCCTCCTTTCCTTTCCTCTCCTCTTCTTCCTCCTCTCTTTTCCTCTCCTCTTCTTACTCCTCTGCTTCCCTTCCTCCTCTCCTCTCCTCTTCTTCCTCCTCTCTTTTCCTCTCCTCTCTTCTTCTTCCTCCTCCTCTCCTCCCCCCTCTCCTCTCCTCTTCTTCCTCCTCTCCTTCCCTTCCACCTTCCTCCTTTCCTCTTCTCTCCTCTCCTCTTCTTCCTCCTCTCCTTCCCTTCCACTTTCCTCCTTTCCTCTCCTCTCCTCCCCTTCCTCCTTCCCTTCCTCCTTTCCTCTCCTCTCCTCTCCTCTTCTTCCTCCTCTCCTTTCCTCTCCTTCTTCCTCCTCTCCTTTCCTCTCCTCTTCTTCCTCCTCTCCTTCCCTTCCTCCTCTCCTCCCTCCTTCCTCCTCTCCTCTCCTTTCCTCTCCTCTTCTTCCTCCTCTCTTTTCCTCTCCTCTCCTCTTCTTCCTCCTCTCCTTTCCTCTCCTCTTCTTTCTCCTCTCCTCTCCTTCCCTTCCTCCTTTCCTTTCCTCTCCTCTCCTCTCTTTCCCTTCCTCCTTTCCTTTCCTCTCCTCTTCTTCCTCCTCTCTTTTCCTCTCCTCTTCTTACTCCTCTGTTTCCCTTCCTCTTTCCTCCTCTCCTCTCCTCTTCTTCCTCCTCTCTTTTCCTCTCCTCTCTTCTTCTTCCTCCTCCTCTCCTCCCCCCTCTCCTCTCCTCTTCTTCCTCCTCTCCTTCCCTTCCACCTTCCTCCTTTCCTCTTCTCTCCTCTCCTCTTCTTCCTCCTCTCCTTCCCTTCCACTTTCCTCCTTTCCTCTCCTCTCCTCCCCTTCCTCCTTTCCTTCCTCCTTCCTCCTTCCTCTCCTCTCCTCTCCTCCCCTTCCTCCTCTCCTTCCTCCTTCCTCTCCTCTCCTCTCCTCCCCTTCCTCCTTCCTCCTTCCTTTCCTCTCCTCTCCTCCCCTTCCTCCTTTCCTTCCTCCTTCCTCTCCTCTCCTCTCCTCCCCTTCCTCCTTCCTCCTTCCTCTCCTCTCCTCTCCTCCCCTTCCTCCTGTGTGTGGGTAAGAGCTCACTGGATTTCTATTTCAACCCAGTTTTATTGTTCACGATGACTTTATGCTGCGTCCTCTCGGATTTCAGGGCCGTGCAGAGACCTCTGGAAGGGCAGGTGCTCAAAGTATGAAACATGGAACAAGGATCTAAATAGGGCTGTTCTCAAATTATCGATCCAGAAATATATCGTTACGTATTCCTTGCTGATATGCGTACACGGATGCTTCTGTATCGATACATTCGGCGATTGCTGTGACGCTGTTTTGAAATAGAAACAGAGGGAATACCCAGCTCTCGCTTTAAAACACCGTGGGCTCACATAACTTACAGGGAACAGATGATGATACTACTGGTGGTGATCTGTGACTAGAGATATTAAAACAAACACAGGGTTTATATATTAGCTGATTAAACAAATATGTGACCATGACAAGATGTAAAGACTGCTGACAGTGTTTGGAACTGGCTCACAGTGACTGACCTGCTGCAGCCGCTGCCAAGGCTGACTGCTACGAGAAAATAAGAGGGAGACGCTCACCGAGACGGCTGCACACCGAGGGCTGCAGGGAGAGGAAATAAGATACCAGACTCAAAAAAGTGTGGGAAATAATCTGGGAATGAAAAAGTACTGTGAGGAAGGACGAGGTTAGCCAAGGCAGCGGTAAGAGAGACAAGTGTGACGCTTTCAACGGTATCAACATAAACAAAAGGTACTGCGCATGTGCATTACTATGGCCCAAACTTAACTTCCGCAAGCAATCCATAACAAGTAAATAACTTGCACGGATTTGTACATCATGTGGGTCATTTTATTTACTGCAAAATTATTATTCATTCACTTGATACACATGGTACAGTGCTGTCGCCTCTCAGCAAGAAGGTCGTGGGTTCAAACCCGGTTGCCCCGGCCTTTCTTTGTGGAGTTTGCATGTTCTCCCCGTGTCTGCGTGGGTTCTGTCCGGGTTCTCCCACCATTCAAATGCCATGGATTGGCGACCTGTACAGAGTGTACCCCGCCTTTCGCCCGATGTCAGCTGGGATTCTCCGCTTGATGTCTTATATTCTCATCCACCATCTAATGGTTGAAAATGTTGCTCCGACGCAAAACTTATTTGCACTGCAGTATATTATTATTACTACTTCTTCTTCTAACGTACGTATTCAACACAGTGATGAGAGTCTGCACTGCCTGAATTCTACCAGAAGTAGAACAATAAGAACGAAGTGATGAAACGCGCTCTGTAGCACCATTTGTCCATTTTCAGCTACTGTAGAAACATGATGGTGGGGGGACCCGCGGTTATGCAGATATAAATGACTCATTCTAAGGTAATAAAAACATAATGGTTCATTATGTAAGGTCTTTAAACACCACTGAAAACATAGTTATGGTGCATTTCTGTCAATAAATAATAAATTACACACTGGACCTTTAAGAAAAAATTTAAACTGGTGTGAAGTGAGCTTACCAGACCCCTGCAGCCCGCTACTAGCATAACAGAGCTTAATCTGTTAACTGTCGTCGGTTGAGTTGTATTGTGGGTAATGTAGGCACCAGGTTTTGGCAAGGAAGTAGAATGTGAGGAATAAGAAAGATGATATCTCTGGTTCTGTTACACTGATTTTGATCCTTTAATCTGTCCATCACGAGCCTGACAGTGTTACAGGAGTTAGGAAATCTAACCAAACACGAGGCAACAACAAACCCGACATCTGCCCTACAACTTCTGTGAGAAGACAGAAAAGGAGATAAGAAAGTTAGGGAGCAGAGGAGGAGGGAGGGGTGCACATGTGGCAGGCAAAGGGAGAACAGATGAGGAGTGTGTACGTCAGCAGGTGTGCGTTTAAGTAGATTGTGAATTAGTGATGCATCTTTTCCTTTTTGCCCGGGGCGTTGTTCTGCTCGGGTCCACAGTGTGAGCACACCGAGAGCTGCAGGAGAAAACAGAGAAGAAGAGCTGAGGTCAGCTGAGAGGGAGGATCAGTTTAAACAGCAGCTGCCAAAGAGCAACAAACAGCGCTGTGACTTACTGTTAATGGCTCGGGAAGAAACACCAATAAATACTACAGTGTTTTATGTGCATGTGTATTCATTATAAAAGTATAACCTACTGCTGTGCTGTAATTCTTTAGTTGAATCACTTTGTTCTGTAGAAATCCAAAAAAATAGGATACACATTATGTAAAAAAAAAACTCACCAGGAACCTCTGGATCTGAAAAGTGAATCCGGTGCTGAAGAACCTGCATTCTCTCCAGCAGCCAGCAGGGGGCGACTGCAGCGGCTGCAGAAAGAAGTGTGATTGTATAGAAGTCTATGAGAAAATGTTTCTACTACTCAGCTGATTTATTCCCTCAGTAAACACTTTCCTGATGAGTTTATGGTCTCAAGACTTCTTCAGCACAGCATGATGTTCATTTAGCAAGTCTTTTGCAAATACTTAAGGAACATTTGTTTCTTGTGCTGTAAAATTAAAAGAGCTGCTAACTTCACTGGCTTGATCTGCTCCACACTGAACAGGTCTAAACCGTTTTCTAACAGTTTAGATTCGCAGCGAATAAATAGAGAAAACTCATCTAGGAGAAATAATTTTAGGATTGTCTAGCAATATATCGATTATCGCACAATTGTTGTATCGTGGTATTATTGGTATCGTGACCCATGTATCGTGCATCGTATCATATCGTGAGTGATACAACACTAGTGGACGATATAGTGAGTGATTTCAGACACAGCCTATGTGTGACTCAGGGTTACCCATGACACTAGGGATGGACACCCACCGCCCGCCAAATACGGGTGGATTTTCCGTTTGGCAGCCAAATATTGGAAGGCTACCCGCCAATGTGGCGGGTAAATGTATTCGCCTTATAATTTCTATTTGACTTTCTTGTTGGTTGTGTGTCGCACTTAAATTGGTCCCTGATGTACCAAGGGATCTAAAATCATGTAACACATGGGTTCGGGGCGTTCACTGGTTGTTGTTTATGTTCGTTTCATGTTACTCGTGTTTGATTGACGGAGATTTTTGCGTTAGGGGCCAGGAGTCGGGAGGAAAGGGGGAAGAGTGAGAGGCTTTTCACAAACAGATCGATCCGTCTTTCTGTCTCGTGTCTGTCACCAACTTTTCCGGCTCAGAGGCGAATAAAATCTGCTCCGTACCTTTCATAAAGTGCAGCGAGCCGGCAGACTGGCGCAATACCCCTGTGAAATAAGGCAGCGTGAAAGCTGCCAGTGTTGGGAGCTGATTACAAAAGTCATACTAGGAGTGTTTTTAGCTTTCAGCTGGTAGTCGTTGGTCCTGCTGTCCTCCCCAGAGATCAAGGAGAACGATCCAGTCATTTATGGATTTATTCATCTACCAGCCACCTTGGCAGGTGAGCCAGAAAGTTAATTTCCACCCCTGCGTAACACCCGTCGATTCTGCGTAGAGCCACCGAGATGTTCATATTTGCCTTTGCAAGGAGCATTATTTCAGTCATAGAGGGACCAGGTCTGAGTCCAGACTGCTAGTGTGGCGTCAAAGGTGGGACTGAGAGGGAGCTGCTGGCTCAGAGCGAGCGTTCAGTCAGTGAACAAAACGCTAACGGAGAGAGTGGCAGAGAGAGGCAGCAGCTGCTTCTCCTCCTCCTCCTCCTGCTCAGAGGGAAACAGCTGCTTCACTGGTGGAGAGTTTACTGCCTCAGGGACCCACAGTGACACACACACACACACACACACACACAGAGCTCTCCTGTGTGCTGATAGGTCAGCGGGCCACCAGGTGTAGGTGGAGGACGGGTGCAGAAAGGCGAGGAGAAGGAGCGTAGGGAGGTGCGGAGGAGGGGGAGGTGCAAAGCGTAACCGATGGCCACAGGTTCCTACAGCCTTCGGCTATTTGTAAGAAAAAAGGTAAATAAATAAACAAGACAAACATCCCATCCTCTGTGGAGGACAAACTAAAGCTTGCCCGCGGCGCTCCTCTGCTGCCGTTTCAGAAACTAAATCAGAGGAGGGACATTACACCGGACACCAGGAGGTGAGTCCTGGTGCACTGACTCACACGGTGAGTCGAGGTAGGCTGGGATTCGGTGATTTGCATATCAAACACGTCGAGTGGATGCAAACAGCCGCAGACTAAAGAGAAGAACCCGTCTGTGCAATTTGAAAATGAATTCTAATCCGACAGCGTTATGACTCCACTTGACGTAAACACAGAGAGAGAGACTGACACAACACAACTCAGTCTCAGCTGTCACACAGTCATTTGCTACCTAACCACAGCGAACGTCTGTGCAGTCGGAGGCGAACAAGCAACAAGAGTGCAGAAACAATGCAGCACTCAAAGTCACGAATAAACCAAGGGTGGGGGGGGGCGGCGGCTTTGTGTTCTCTCTGAACATTTTCACTCAGCCACCAGCAGCTCTGTGCAGCTGCACTGCATAATGATGCTTTAAACTAGACGCTAAGAGCTCGCAGTGTTCACAAGCTGGCGTTTAGCAGGTGGAGTGTTTAACAAAGATTAATCAAAGTTTGACTGTCACATTTTGGGCCAATTTGTTTGGGAGTAATTTGGTCAGTAGACACATTGTCCGGATGCCCATGACGGCTCACGGCATTTCGGATTCCTCTGTAAAAACATCTGCTTAAAGTAACTCCAACATATTCTACGAGACCTGAAGTGTGTTTCTGTCATTTTTCTGTTTGGTGATCATGTTTTAAAAATGATATTACGGACATGCCTCTCACCACCATGCAGTGCCCCGCTGAAAAACCCTCCCCCTGCAATCTTCTGAACGTTCGTTGGTGCATTTTTGCAAACTCGCGTTGATTTCTTCTAAACAACTGGCTTTGGAAAGTAGAGATTGGTCAGAGTCGAAAGAGGCAAAAACAAGGATGACACAGATATAAAGATAGCCCATGACCCGGAAGAAGAACTAGTATGAAAAGGTCAAGTGTCCAGAATAATTTCGTTACATTAAGACTTACAGACCTTTTGAATCACAAGTGTAGTGCGCGACAGAGCTATAAAATGTGACTTATTGTGAGATTGTTAACAGAAAATAGTGCATATGTTATGTAAAGTTCAAACTCATTCAGGCACACACAGTAAATGGAGGCGGGTAAATACATTGGATATACAGGGAGGGATTTGGGACACAGACCATGTTCACCGTCTTCATTTAGTTGCTAATTGTCCATCAGTACCAGCTGTTCTCCCAGCTAAACTTTCATATCAATAACTTAAGCTTATCAATTTATTAATTTTGAACCAGGACATTCAGTATCCGGATCAAGTAGTTCATAATAAAGTAAGGTACTTTAAGGTTATCCAACGAAGGTCGAGGTCAAGGGCAACTGGACTCTGTAGAAGAAACTAGAAGACCTTTCGTCCCTCATCCAAAGGACGTCTTCAGTTCTGACTGACTGGCAGGGAAACTCAGCTATTTAACCTCTGGGATCGTTAGCTAGGACTGTCGATACCGCTGGCTCGTTATTGCTCCTGGCTGTGGTAACGACAGTCGTCATGGTCGTTAGAGCCACCGGTGGCCAAGACTGAATGACCATCGTTGGTATCTTCACCTGAGGCCAATAGGTTACGTTTGTTGAGTTTCCTGGGAAGTGATGAAAGGACAGCACTGTAAGTGGGGGATAAGTGGTGGCATAGACCCCCTCCCCTGTTCAATGACGGCTTCTCAACCCTGGTGTAGATGCTTCCTTGACACCTCTTTCAAACCATCCATCTTCTCTGTCTAAAATGTGCACCTGGTGGTCCTCAAACGAGTGTCCTCTGTCCTTCAGATGTAAGTAAACTGCTTGACCTGAGGAGTTGGCCCTTCTGTGTTGAGCCAGGTGTTTGTGTAGTGGTTGTATCGCATACACCAGATTTCTTTTCTTGTGTTTGGGTGTGAGGTCTTTGGGGTGGACCAGCATCTGTCTTAGTGTGTTCTTGGCTTTAAAAAACACAGGGATGTTGTGTTTGTTGAAAATCCTCCTGACTCAGCTATTTAACCTCTGGGATCGTTAGCTAGGACTGTCGATACCGCTGGTTCGTTATTGCTCCTGGCTGTGGTAACGACAGTCGTCATGGTCGTTAGAGCCACCGGTGGCCAAGACTGAATGACCATCGTTGGTATCTTCACCTGAATAAAACATTTGATATCATTTGATATCGATAATTATCAAGTCATTGTTTCTTTCAAGTTTAAAGGCAGATTTTTGCTCCAGAGTGAAAGATGAAGAACCCAGACGGTTAACTGTGGTTTTAAACTGTTTAAACAAACAGTTGAAGCCAAACACTTCACAAATCTGACGTAAAACTATTATGATAACATCTTTTTTCAGTCCCTTTTCCTCAACTAGATAAATATCCTAAAAGATAAATTACTAATTTGTTCATGATACAAATTAATTAAATAAAAATTGTATTTATTGAACATTTTGTTTTTTTGTTGAGGAAAATTACATCGCGTTTTGTTGCCCAGCTCTTAACTGCACATGTTCGAGCTTGTGAGCCACTTCAGTGGTATTAGCAGAACTGTGTGCACGTCCGTCAGGGATCTAACAATTAAAAACTACTATCTAAAGAGACATTTACAAAATGCGTTCATTGGCTTTCTGTGAAGAACAGCAGCGTCCGTGAGGACTTTATGGAAACCACGCTAGATTCAGAACTAACGGCCACATTTCAATGTGTGCTTCTAAAATGATCAAATGAAGAAAGTCTGATAATAATAAAAAAAATGTTTTTGCAGCAAACAGTCTTAGACACACTCTCTCTCTGCAGTGAAGAAGAGCCGCCCGGAGAGATTCTACATTTCCTGTCAGCATCGCCAACTTCCTGTCACCGTGTTGATTTACTGTTCCATTACTCTACCTGTGGAGCTGTGAGTGTGTGTGTGTGTGTGTGTGTGTGTGTGTGTGTGAGAGAGTGTGTGTGTGTGTGTGTGTGTGTGTGTGTGTGTGTGTGTGTGTGTGTGTGTTAGCTTTGTGTGTTTCCCCAAAGGCCGACATCACTGGCAGAGCGCCTCACTGAAGTAATTACAAAACGCACACGCACACACATACAGAGTCTCAGGTGGAGGATGAGCAGTTGTTGCCATGGTGTCACTGTCGCCGTGCCAACTGACCGACCATTGTGTGTGTGTGTGTGTGTGTGTGTGTGTGTGTGTGTGTGTGTGTGTGTTTTCGGTATGACTAGCTCATGTTGGCAAAATGTAAATACATATTTCTGTGTAACTGACATCGCTTCGTTTGCTGTCATCGTTCTACTTTAAAATGTTCGCAGATAATATTCGGCAAGCCGTCAGCTGTAGTTTTCCACTTTATAGTAAGTAATATAAATAATATAATAAAAAGTTCAGCACATGGAGCTGACAGACCGTGAGCCTGCGTCTCCATGGTTTCCTCCTCATATGTAAACCTCACGCATGCAAAAGACCCTGGAAAAATGGGCGAAAAAGCCAACAAGTGCTAGGTGTTACGTAACATCTGGAATCTTTAATGTTTACACGCAGGGTTCGAGTTATAATCTGAGCTTCGTGGGGGTCTCTAATTTACTAACTAACATTACTGACGGAGATAAATAAATAAGGAGACAGACAGAGGGAAATTATTGCTTATTACGTGATTCAGCATTTCCCTCTCACACATACAGCAGTCAACTACTTGCCCCAGATGTCTGCAATATTGCGATAAAGTTTAAAGTTTCAATAGGTGCAGTGTAGTTCATTAGGAAAGTATGTTCATTTAAGTCTGTTTATCTTTTAATGTAAATAATAGCAGGCACTAAATGAAAAATACATTATTTGTGATTCCAAATAATGGTTTTTGATAAATGAATTAGTGACCCACACAGATGCACGATTTTACTGCTTCCCAGGTAACTCGAACCCTGTGTTTACACCCGCTAAATGTACATAAACCAGACCACGTTCCAGAGAAGTGTTCATACGAGCTCATGGAGCTGGAGGTCTCACAGAAAGTGCATTTACATTTATAAATGAAAGCTAAATATTTTCTGGTTTTCGCTCAACTCTGATTTATGAAGATAGCTTTACTTACTGCTAGCTGCTAACTGCTGCTAACGGTAGCTGCTGTTATCAGCTGGCTCTGAACCTGCGGTCCAAAGCTTCTGTACTAATGTAAGATGTTTAAACACCAACACACCCTGGAGCACCAAGCTTCCAGTCCGGGCAGAATCAGCAGTAGGACGGCTAGCTGCACGGCTAACTGAGTAGCTAGCAGCGGCTATTGTTAGCGGCTAAAGTAACCGCTAACAGACACACTCTGAAAGTGGAGGCAGAGCAGCCGGAGCACATCAGAGGGAAGAACCAGACAAGATTTTCTCTGTCAACTCTGATCCACCAAAACCAGAGAATAAAGCTTTAATGTTGTGTTTCTGTACAGTAGTTAGTGAGGCCTAGTTTTACATATAGACTGTATAAAAGAAGTACACCTAGTCATGGGGACGTCCCCCACTGGTTTCTGGACTGCCATTTTGAAGCCTTGAATTGGCAGTTAGGCTGCCGCCATGTTGTGTTTTTACAACCAGCGGCACCGGACCTAACAATATTTGGAGACGGTTGAGCTAACGGCCGTGTGCGGAGCTAGCTAGCTTGCTTAGCTAGGTGCGTCTGTAACTCACGTTAACTGACATTTTAACAGGGCTGATATTTTTGTCTAGAGAGACCATAAACTCATCAGGAAAGTGTTTACTGAGGGAATAAATCAGCTGAGAAGTAGCAACATTTTCTCACAGACTTCTATACAATCACACTTCTTTCTGCATCCGGTGGAGTCGCCCCCTGCTGGCTGTTAGAGAGAAGGCAGGTTTAAGGCACCTGCACCTCAAAAGAAAGTGGGCTTTCAGGGAGTAGGGCTTTAAAGAGACAGGAGCTAAATCTCAGTGTTCAGACAGAGGGTGAAAATAGTTGCTGAAGCAACGGACAGGATGAGAAAAATGTGTTTTTTGAACATTAAAGCATGTAAACATTATCTAGTAGTAACCCTGAATACCCTGAATACCCTGAAGTATGAACCTCCAGACTGTGCAACATGAGTAGTAGAGTAAATTAAGTTAATAGACTGCAAGTCAAGTTTCCCACTTATAGATAATAAAATTAACTGAACTGATCATTTTTAATATTTGTTTTCAGGTTCAGAGGATCAGAGAACTGTTACCATAAATCAGATTATTATTCTATTACATTTTGTATTTGAATAAGGGTTCATATTAGTCTTAAGAAAACCAAGTACATGGAATAATTAAAATTCTTTACAAGCACCCACTAACATTTTTAAAAGGATCACATATTTTATCCACTGGAGGCAGAAAATATAAAGTTTCTTAAGTTTTCTTCATTGTTTTTTCATGAACCCAGCCAGTGTCGGTGTCTGATCTTAATACCGGAGGACCTAAAGGCCTGTTAGGAAACTCATCAAATCCTCATTTGAGTTAATAGATTTGTCAGAGCAGGTCTCACTCTGTGTACAGACTCAGATCCTTTCATGTGGTTTCAGAACATTTGTCTGATTGTTTGATCATGTTTCACCTCACATATCTGACACAGTAAATCTCTGTCAACACAAAACACTTGTCGCGTTCGTGTTTCCTCTTGTTTAAAATCTGTGAACTGTGATCGCTCTGCAGGCCCGAGGCGTCCCAACGTTGTCACGTCCCACAAACCAAAATAGACTCTCATCAACAGAAAAAGGCAATGTATTCGTCACAGAGGTTAGAGCCTCATGTGTCTACAAAACAAGGCCTTTTCTTCTTCTTTTTTTTTGTCAGTGAACGTGTTTTTAAATACTAGTTATTGTTTTTAAGTATTTGAAAGAGATCATGAACCATCAGCGTCAGGTTTTGACGGTAAAGGCAGGTAAATGATATTTAACAGAAAAGACTGAGTAAGGAGGTGGTTGGGGTGAATGGAGGGCCAGAAACTGGACTTTAAACCAGGAGACCGGGGTTGGTGTCCCGTGTGAAACAAAAAGTCAACATTAAATATTTTTATTTATTTATTATTATTTAAGTTAGGCAAGTGAAGTAACATAACTTGCATGTTAACTGACATATGTATTTCAAAAACCTGTCCTGTCCAGCAGCCTTGTATAGAGTATGAGGAGCTGGATACCATATTATGCCAAGCAGATTTTAACAAGAGAGTATTAATAAACTCCTTTGTCTGTTTTATTATTATTTATTAAATTATTCGTCATTGGGACGGACAGGGGGGTAGACATGGGGATGGGGGACACAAATACCACACAAACAGACAAAGGACAGCACCTGCAAGAGAATGGTGATGGGGTGTGGGGGCAACAGGAAATGGCAGAAGGAAACACCAATTGCTGAAAGCAACAAAATCTGCAAGAGAACAGTGGAAGGGGGGCTTGGGGCGGAGAAAAACAAACAAATAAACAAAAAACAACAAACGAAGAGAAAACCAACGTTTCACAACTTCAATAACGTGTCGTTTCAAAATAGCCATGTTTCGTAACGTTAGCGTTTTATTTTGAAAGTCTAACCGGACGTTACATATTTCTTGCTGCTAAGCGTCGCTAACTTAGCCTTAAACGTCTAAAAGTGACGCTAAAGGGGTACCCAAGGCGTTAAAAGGCGACGCCAAAGGGCCTTGACCAAGCGTAGATATGTGACGAGCCGGGGGTGAGGACGTCTTGGCTAGAACGACCTCTTGCAGCCTGCAGGGGGCGCTCACCACACTGCAGTGTTGTTCACTGATGTTGTCTGTGATTCTGTCTCATCTACTGTGTGGGCGTGTTTTTAACCTTATATGTGTGTATTTGTGTGTGTTTGTTTCAGGTCCCTGCTGACACTGATTACACTCAGGAGTGTGTCTGCACAAGGTAACACACACACACAAAGGACTGATTTGTAATTAGTCTGCGCGTGTGTGTAATGAATTCTTCGGTTTGTGCCTCCTGCAGTCGACCCGCTACAACTGGTTAGATACCACATCCATCATGAAAACACACACACACACACACACACACAGATCTCTGCGGTGTATATGTTTCTCATCCGTAACCATGGTTACATTTGGTGTTTGAAAAAAAGCTTTTACGGAGCTTAGTTGATAGTTTGTGTGTGTGTGTGTGTGTGTGTGTGTGTGTGAGTCTCTGGATGTTGCCGTGTGTTTTAATGTGTCTGTTAGAGCAGCCAGAGGTCAAAAGGTCAAGCAGCGCGGCAGCTAACCCGCTAACTGATTAGTTCAGCCTGCTGCTGGCAATGAGTCTGACTGCAGGAGGTACACACACACACACACACTAACACACACACACACTAACACACACACACACACTACACACACACACACACACACTAACACACACACACTAACACACACACACACACACTAACACACTCTGCCAAATGATGCCAGAGGCCCGGTAGGCTGCAGCATGCCATTACGCTCTCGCTCTCAGTGGATCTTGTTTCTGAGGCGCCTCAGTGGCTCAGTCACTGCACAAGTTGGAAACTCTCCCATTCTTCCTCCTCCTCCTCCTCCTCCTCCTCCTCTTCTCTTTCTTCTGCTTTAAATTATCAAAAGTTGAAACCGGAGATTTGTCTTCGTGTTTCTGCTGTTCAGATATTAATACCTTCCCTCCAGTTAAAGCTGAAGAACATCGTGTTCATGGGAAGACAGTTCAGCCTAAAGAAAACAAACGTGTGAGCGCTGTTTTCTTGCGGCAGGAAAAGACGAATTTGGGGTAATTAACACTCAAAACTTTATCGCCAAATACCGAGAGAGAAGTCGCCCCATAGAACGGCACTCTCAGCTTGGGCGTGGGGGGGGGCTGACTGCGGTCTCTCAGCCAGGCGGGCTCAGTAGAAGGCCGGGGCCACTTCACCTGTTCGAGGATCCATCTTTTCCTTCCAAAACTGAACTGTTGAGCTACACAGCACTATGAAGTTTGTTGTCATCACTCCTCATTGTTTCATCATGCTCCTGGCAGCAGATGTAATAACACTCCGTTTTGTCCATGCAGTGTTTCAAACTGTCTTCCTGACAAGAAGTGCTGAAAGATGTAATCTAATCTTTTAAAGTAGTTTGCCGAGTGTTGTGAAACACATGCAGGAAATTAATTCCTGACTTTGGAAAACAGCAGTTTATAATGGGGCGGCTATGGCTCAGGTTGGAAAAAACGATATCAGAAAGAAGTAGACAGTTTTGCAGTTATAATTATGCATTTGAAGGTTGTATTCAGGCTGTGAAACAGACTCAAACGGAGTTTTGTACCTACTAGTCATCCAGTGGTGAAGTACAAGAAGGTAGGACCTAAAGAGAAAGGTCAAAGCAATTCAAAAGCTTACACAATGAATGGTGAAAAAGAAAAAGAAAGAAAAAGCCTAATCCCCAAATTTGGGCGATTTAGAAATCCAAACCAGACGCATTTTTAGGTCCCAAAAAGAGGACATGTCCGGGAAAAAAAGAACGTATGGTCACCCTATGTAACTTCATTAGCTAAAGTCGACAACTGGTCACAGCGCCAACCAGTGGTTTTATTAGTCAGTCAGTCAAGTAGTTGGTGGGACCTTTAGTTTCAACCGATCAGCTCCTTAAAAGTTGTGGTATTGTTTTCAATAAATAAACATTAGTAACAACAGAAACTGTTGGGCCTTAAACATGAACGAATGGAACTTGTCGACTGGAGAAAACCATGTGTTTGTTGTTCAGTCGTTATGCGGTCCACTGATCTGCGGTCTCCAGACTGTGATAACGAGGAGAAACCAAATGTCCCCGTGGCTGCTGATTCCTCCTCACAGCGGGCTGGAAGACAGAGCGATAAACAGAACTATTATTTACTTTCATCCATCTGAAAGTTATATATTTGTGTCAAGTTCAGTTTCCTTTTCCCGCTAAACGCAGACGAGCCGACAGCCTCACCATCTTACGATCTGACAGTTCAGTGTGTTTGTCAAACTGTGTGTGTGTGTGGGGGGGCTTTCAGACCAATCAGCATGGACAATTTGTAAAAGCAACACAAAGTACTGATGGTTTTATTTTCGATGACATGACATGAAAAAAAAAAACCTAGAAATGTCCTAATCTGACAGTAAGTGGATTCCCGGGGTGCGTTTGGACAGCTGGTTCCATCTGAATGAACAACGATCAGAAAAGCAGACATTTGGTTTCATTTTCTCAGACGTTTTCTCTACAAATCACATCAATCTGTGTTTTTCTTCCTGTTTGAAGTCTGTGAGGACTGACTGGAGGAACCATCAGATCAACATCCACACAGCAGCACAGAGCTCATTAATGTTGGTAGGTTTACAACCAGCAACTTAATACGCAGCCGGCTGTACAGGATTTACAGTCCCAACAACAAAGACTTAGAAGAGTGTTAATATCCCACAACATGACGTTTACTGTTTATGGATTCCTTTTCAGTCGTAAAAAAACAACTCACAAACAGACAGTTTCATGTTTAAAAGGCTGTTTAACTTTCTAAAACAGCTGCTGACTGTAGTCAAACACACAGGAGAAAATAGTGCATTTGTTGGGGACTATTTTTAGCGGCGGATGGATCCACAAGTGGTGCTGTAGTGAGTATTTGGGGAAGCAGGACGGTGTATGTGGCACTAGCCTGTTCTCATTCCCAGGGTGTCAAGTAGCTGTTTGTCACAACCGTCGGCATCTGGTTCCAACACACATGGCAGCCTTCAGCGTCGTAGTTTAACGCTATAAACACAACAACAAACAGCTACAAAGTATCACTGATTGTTTTTAGTGAAGTTACATAAGTAACATTAATTAACTCATGTAAGTTAGGTTCCGTAAGTAAAGTAGTACTTTAACCTTTTTACTAAACCAAACCAAACATTAACCAGTAGTTTTATTTTGAAAGTCTGACCAGATGTTGCGTGCCTTACTGTGACAGAGGGCCAAGAGCAGTCACCCCACTTGGATTTGAACGCTGATCTACGGGGTACCAAACACGCAACTTAACCACAACGCTAAAGAACCCGGCCCGTTGGAATGACGGTCACAGCGCATACTCAACGTCATTGTTATTACTCATGTGTTGTTGTCGGTTCTCATCTCAGGGCGTCCAATACTGACGCTTTCAGAAAGGCTGACAAAGCTTTATTTGATCATAGTATTTGATGCGTATGAGCGTCTGTATGAGACGCTCTGTATAGACCGGAAGCGCTAGCGGCTAGCTAGGTAGCTAGCTATGTTGTCAGTGTATAAGGCGTTGACAGCTACCCTTACCCTAACCATCACAGGAGTGAGTGCCTAAATCAGCGACTGCATGCATGTCGACCAGCTAACCCTACAGCTGTGCACATCGGCCTGCTAGCAGCTAGGGTAGCTAGCTCCTTTGTGCTACTCTGTTATGATTGTTGTCATTATTAGACATTAAAAATGTACTGTTGAATAAGGTTTTTCTGTATCTTGAGTATATTTCTGTTACATCGTAGTGAACAATTTAATATCCAGTGATTAATAAAAACATTTTATCTTGATTTGAAAGTGACAGAACCACTTTTAAATTCACATTTACATTTTTACGCTTTTATCCAAAGCGACTTACATTTGAGGAACAACATACAAGCATTAACAGAGCATCAACTACAGATCTACAACTGACAATAAATACTAGTAAGAGCTCACAGTACATATCACATCAATGGGGTAGATACCTAGGAACGTTTGCGCATGTGCAGAACGGATGTGGCAGGCGGTGCACAAAGAACAGTCGCCCGGATTTGAACCCGAGTCTACAGGGCAGAGCCAGGCATCGTTGGAATGGCGGTCACAGCGCATATTCAACCGTAGTGACGGTGGTCCGTCAAACCTACACATGCAAAAACTACGCTAAAGCGGTCTTAACTAAGAAAATGGATTGGTGGGACTGAGTCAGAATAAACTACGGTGTGTGTGTGTGTTCATGGTGATGAAGGAACATGTGACCCAGTGCAGCAGTGACGCTCACTGATACGACACACAGAAACATCTAGAATCAGCAGACTTGTTATTTGAATGACTAAACATTTCAGCCGTAGAGGGACGTTTAGACCATTTAACCCCCCCTGACTCTGGTATTACAACAGGGATTTGTAGTGTTCTTGTTTCACATTCCTCTGGGGATCAGTTCCTCTAAGCATGCAGGATCAGTTGTAGTGAACTGGTCCTGGTGTCATGGTGGACTGAAAGACCAGAGACCGATTAACAGAAACGGCTCTGAACTAAAGCACTGCTTTTAGGCTTAGGTAGGTAGCAGTGGTCACCTTGACACTCTCGTCCTTCCTTTGATCTCACATGCAGGACCTCCTTGTTTAGCTGGCTTTAGCCATCACATTGCTAGGCTATATCGCTACACAACCTTGGCTTTCTCCAAATATCCCGGTAGATGGGCGTCCAAAGTTTCTTTAGAAAGGACAATCATGGTGATGTGGTTGATAAATGAGGGATTGATGAGGCGGAGCGTGACGGGTGTCCAAGTAATACTGATAACGTTTAACAGCTAGCGGCAACAAGGAGGTAAAAGTCCTACATTTGCTTCGTGTGGCGTCATGAAAAGTGTGTCCGATCATTTTGTCTCTTAGAAATGCATCATCTGTGAGATCTGTTTATTAAATGTTATTACGATTGAGTTGTTTTTATAAATTAAACGCTTATTAATAGCCTTTATCAGGGACTTTCCTGGTGCGCTGTGCTGGTTACGACACAGAATCACCACATCAATCATGGTATCATTTACCAGTGATAAAAACAAAAAGTGCAACGCTTGCTAGAAAATTTTTACCGTGAAGACCGTGTCAGAGATTTGTTGAGAGCTGGAGGCGGGACCAAATTAAAGGAGGCATTAATCTCTATGGATGAAAAAAAAAAATAACATTTCAAAATAAAATGAAAGTGTTAGTTTTGTTTTCTGGTAGGATGGGTCTTCATGTCTGCAGCTGCTCTGTTGCTTCCATTGGTTCATGTCTCAGAGCAGCCCATAATAATCAACATCATGCATGGTTACCATGACAACAGCAATTGAAAAAGAGTCTAGAGAGATGTTGTTTCAGCGAGCTGGACTCTCTCTTTCTCTCTCCTGTGTGCCTTTTTCATTTTGACGGGGTTTTTTTGAAACTCCATCATCTCTGTCGTCGGACTGGATTTAAATCTGAAAGCCATTTTGTTGTTTGTCTGAAAGGAGTTCACGCACACACTCATACACGCAGAGTGAGCACTCGATCAGCCAGCAGTAACTGTGACGAATACAGAGCAGTGAGGCTCTGCAATGCACAACAAAATTAATTTCTAAATTGCCTGCACTGAAAAACAAAAATAAAAAGACAGACTCACATCTGTGACAGATTATCAAAGTATAAAGTACAGTAACGGTCAAAGGTTTTGGAACAGCTCCATTTTTCCAGTTTGTATGTAAATCTAAGGAGCTCAAGTCCAGTGAAAAACCTTAAATGGTCCAAAAGTAAGCGGCAAACTGCCAAAGTTAAAACCAGCGTTTATGTTCACCAAAACAGACATTTTCCGATATCAAATGAACAATTAAATGAAGGAGTTTTGTTCTTTATTTCAGTGTAGGATCAGCCGGTGACCAGCTGCTCCGTCTTCCTTCTTTAATATTATATAATATATAATATTATACAAATAAAACTTCTGAGGGTGTATTAACAGGCTGTTCCGAGGTGTTTACTGTATTCTCTGTAAACCCTAGAGATGGTTATCCAACGAAGGTCGAGGTCAAGGGCAACTGGACTTGGCTGAAGATACCAGAAGACGTTTCGTCCCTCATCCAAGAGACTTCTTCAGTTCTGACTCACTGGTAGGGAAACTCAGCTATTTAAGCTCTTGCCCTTGACCTCAACCTTCGTTGGATAACTTTGACCTGGATGACTGAGAACCTTCACAGACTCACGTACTCACACTGGCGGCGTGTGTGCCGCGTTATGGCTGCGCCACAGCTGCCGGAGCAAATCGCTGCAATTGTAGTCAGTGCTTGTGCTCACATTAGAAGCGCCGCAGCGCGTCCCAGAAGCGGCTCTCCGCTGCGCGAAGCACAGAGCAGATGAGCCAGGCAGGAAGTCAGTCAACAAGTCAACAACGTGGGGCAGGCTAAACGCTCCACAGCATCTGAAACGCATCTGAAACGCTTCCAGTGTGAGTTGACGCAGGGCTGAGGACGGTAAAAACCGTGGCGAACACTGTGTGAGTCCGCCGTTAGAGATGGTTGCACGTGAAATCCTCAGACCAGCCCGTCAAAGTCACTTAAATCCCCTTTCTTCCCCATTCTGATGCTCACTTTGAACTGCAGCGAGTCGTCTTGACCACGTCTACATGCCTAAATGCATTGAGTTGCTGCCATGTGATTGGCTGATTAGCTATTTGCGATAACAAGCAATTGAACAGGTGTACCTAATAAAGTGGCCGGTGAGTGTATGTATACTTTCTCTTCCAGGCTTCTGAGGCAAGGTATGAGGCGTCAGTTTAAACAACTATATCAATTACTTTTGATTTGAACATCAGAATTATAAAATTATTTAGAAAAGAAATCAATATTTCTCTAAAATCATCATCTGTAAAGAACAAAATATTTTACACCTTTTTACAGATAAATGTAGCATTTTGCATTATTGCAAAGAGCAGGAATTGTGACCATGAAAAGCAGGGGCGACTGTGGCTCAGGAGCTGGAGCGGGTTGCCTGTTAATCGGTTAATCGGAAGGTCGGCGGTTCAATCGCCGGCTGTATGCCGAAGTGTCGTTGGGCAAGATACTGTGGCTGTTCCACCAGTGTGCGTTAGCGTGTTAGTGTGTGAATGTTAGTTTGTGTTTGAGCACTTAGGATCAATGTATGAAAGGTGAATTCAGATGTTGTGTAAAGGCGCTTTGAGTGGTCGAGAAGGCGCTATACGGAGCATTTACATATGTTGTTGTTTTTGTTATTGTATTATGACACATTTTAAGGTCAGAGCTCAGGGTCAAAGGTCAGCGTGAGAGGTCCACTCTGATGTGAGCTGCTGTGATTCAGTTTAATGACACAAAATGGCAGCTTTTAGTTCCTCGGAGGGAGCTGGGAGCTTTTCACACACAATCACACACACACACCTAGTAAAAAGCTCACAATGATCAAAGTGTGCATAGTGTGTTTCTCAGTGTGTGTCAGAGGTGAGTGTTTAACATGATCACAGCTTTCTAATGGAGGTAGTAATTACCGCCTGGCAGCCTGCCAACACAACTCACCTGTACACACTCTCACACACACTCAGTCTCTCCGTCTCTTTGTGTCTGTTCTAAACCTTCTTTCTGCTTTATTGTCACATTTTGCCAAAACGAAATTTAACACAAGTCTAATTCAGAACTACAACAATCACTTCAGGGTTTCAGTGACTTTCTACATGTTGCATGTAAACGAGCACATGCTATCACTGCTCGAGTCAGATTAAAGTTAGAGTTCTGCTTGAATTATTAGTCCCACAAATGTCTATGAAACAAATCTTTCCTGGTTCCAGGACACGGCGTTACAGTGCGCAGTCGAGCTAGCTCGCTGCTCTTCATAGTTTCCTCCATCATGGGAGCCACGCTGGCCCGGGATGGTTGTAGTTGCAGTTGCAGTATTTGGGGCAACACATTCTCACTCACACATTGTCACACATGGACCCCTTGGCATCGCCTTTTAAGGCCACTTCAGCTTTGTTTTTGCACATGTAGGGTCATGTAATGTCTGGTTAACTACTGCTTAAGGTTGTGTTTAGGCACCAAAACTAGTTGGTTAGGTTTAGTAAAAGGTTGTGGTTGGTTTAGGTTCAGTTGTGGAAGTTAAGTAACGTAACATAACTAAAAAGAATCCATGTTTGTTTTCAGCCCAGTTTCTGACCCACCCTCCACCCCAGCCACCTCCTTACTCTGACTTTTCTGTTATCTATATACTACATCTGCTGTCTGGGTTCAACTATGACGCTAAAGGGTTTCCCAGTCCCAACGCCAAGGAGTCTTGACCATGTGTCCATACATGACAACTTGGTAGTGAGAGTGTGTTGGATTTGGAAATGTAGCTCCAAGTTATTTCTCTTGAAACCAGAGCGGGAATAAATATTCATCCATTGTCCGACTTTACGTTCTTGACTCTGACCTCCACGCTTTGAACTCTCTTACATTCCGCCTCGTTTCTCTTCGTCTGGTTTGCAACCTTGTTTGATTAAAGGAGACCTATTAAACTGCTTTTCCAGACCTATATTGTAGTTCTGTGACTCCTGTATGACAGCTTTGCATGATTCAAGTTCAAAAAAATATGTCATGTAGTCAAGAAGGCCTTCATTTCAGCCTCTGTTTGATACAAGCTGTAGATGCTCCTGTCACTTTAAGGCCCCCCCCTCTCAAAGCCCACTGTCTTCTGATTGGCCAAGACCAGAAGCATGTTACCAGGCTGTTGTTGTTGCTGGGCAGAACAGGCAGACTGAGCGTTGCTGTGCCCATATATGGAACGCCGGCTCCGTCTGGCTCGGTGTTACGGAGCTCTTGGTAGAAAAAGCAGATAAAAACAGAGCGTCAAAACAGGAGGAAACCTGAGGTTTTTACTCACAGGAATTTCTTTTAAATACTTTAACCTCATTTTTTGCCCTAACATTGTAGGTAAGTCATAAAATGTCTAAAAGCATAATAGGTCTGCTTTAAGAAATCGATTTCATTGTTCGCATGAGACGCTGTTATCGTTACTCCACGAGTGAGCAGTGTTGCCAGACTGGAGACGATTTCGTCCCGTTTAATTCAGCAGCAACATGTAGGAGTTTACAAAAGCCTAAATATACATGAAAAGGTCGCATGCTTCTAGTGCAGTGCGCTGTGTATGTAATAATTTTAATCAGCCCAAATGATCCAACTGCAGTATTTATTACCCATGTGCTTCTCCAGCTACCCTAGTTTACTGCAGAGGTGCTCATTCTAAGCAAGAGAATTAATTATTAATTCAATCTTTGTTTTAGAATATCTCTAAGCATCTCTTGCTGACCAGTTAGTTGAAAATGGACTACATTGTTTTAATTAGGGGTGTGACAATAAATCAATACGGCAATATACCGTTGTACATTTTTCCATGATACTGTATCGATATTCCAGCCCATCATATCGATACATAATATTAATCAAAAATAGCGCTTCCACGGTTAGCTCAATGCTAACATACAATGGGGATCTCCATTAACGTGCTAACAGACATTAGAATTGCGATTGTGAAAATACAATCTTAACATAAACTACACATTTTGCTTCACATGCGGAACATCCTGAGTGACGTACTGCGCAAATACTTAAAGTACATGTTTCCTGAGCTCTGTGTGAAATAAAAAAGAGCTGCTAACTTCACCGTCTTGAGCTGCTCTCCACACAGATCAGCTACAGCAACCCCAAAGGGTCAAAACTCAAACCCAATGTTCCCAGTGGTCTAAAAATAGAGCTATCAGTAGGAAGAGAAAGGGCAGCACAACGCTGTGTCACTGAACGGTTATTAATATAATGTGATGTACAGACTAGACTCAGGTGGTACACAGAAATTTGTATTTGCAGTAAACAATTCCGTGAATTTGCATTTTATGTGCCTTTTATAAACAAATGTTTTGATAATAATTTTTCATAGTTGCTCTGTAGTTCTGTAGAGCAGAATTGTGCTGTTTGGATTTGCAGCAAATAAATAGGAAATTTTTTCATGGGCATTTTGTATTAATAGTTAGATATCGTGATGTATCACTTTAGGATTGTCAAGCGATATATTGATTGTCGCAGAATTGCTGTATCGTGATATTATCGTTATCGTGAGCCGTGTATCGTATCGTGATGGTACCCTGCGATTCCCACCCCTAGTTTTAATGACATTTAACATGTATTATTAGTGCTGATATAATTACATGTAAACAGCGTTTTTAATTAAATTTGTTAATTTATACTTTAAGCATTCTTTTAGGGCTGAAACGATTCATCGATTAAATTGATAAAAACTATATAGCGTGCTGTTTCGCACGGACATTTATTACTGTCGCACATCGCGTTTACGCTGTGCGAACACGACGTGATTATGGAAGTGGAGAGAAGTGGAGGAAGAGAGAAAATGGCGACCGCCATGTCTAAAGTCACAAAATTGCACCAAAAGTAAGACTTGACCTCGCAATCATCAGGTTTCCAGTAGTGAAACACTTCGACCTCAACTTCTGACTCCTGCAGGAAACTGGACGTCAAAATGTCTTTGTGGACTGAGACTCTGAAACTTCAGTCAAGATGGAGAAAATATAAAATCTTTTAAAAGTATAATTTGGTTTGATCGACGTGCAAGTAATTTTCCTCTGAGCAACAAATCAGTACAATCAACTGATCAGTTATTATTCTTATAGCAGCAGCGTGATGTGTAACCGGGCTGTTTCATTAGCATTTTATTTCATCAGTCGGTTCGTGCATCAGAGGAGCGAGCTGTGGAGAGCAGCTCCTCACCCGAGGACAAAAGAGCGTCTATCAGTCCATCTGTCACTCCCTTGTCTGTTTCGTTCAGCAGAGCTGTGAGATAAGAGGAGTTCATTAGTCAGATAACTCGTCTCCTTCGCCGCCTTTACCTCGGTTCTCTGCATCTGTCTTCCTCCTCCTTTCTAACAGAGCGCTCTCTCCACGTCTCTTCTTTCCACCTCTGGGGACGACGAAACCTCAAAGCTGATTTCATGGAAATCTGACGAGTACAGTAGTTAGATATTTTTCTCTGGACCTAAGTGGTGAACAGTCGGATAATCAGTGTCGTCTTTGACAGCTCGCCTCATACGGGCGCTTGCTCAAGACCCCTTGCTGTTGCTTTTTAACGCACAGGGTACCCTTATGGCATCGTTTTTGCACATTATAAATATACAACGTTCAGGTTAGACTTTCAAAATAAAACTAGTGCTCAAATATTTGGTGGCAATGTTAAACAAATAAGAAAAAAATATTCAGCTTTTAACACCTTTACCTGACGAGATCTCTCCTTTTGCTGAAATTTTGCAGAGCTTATGTGGGCTTTTAGATCGGCGGCACCTTTATTTGACACTGACACGTACAAACCAGCTTTGATCCAGACTGAGATTTGTGTGTTGTGCTTGGCCATTTTTTAACTAACTAAGCCGACTAATGTTGGCGTGCGAGAAGGGAGGACCTACAGAGAAAGGTCAAAGCAATGCAGACACTGACACAATAAATGGAGACTGTAGAAAGCAAAAGCTTCCCAGTGTGTTACAAACTGACGCCAGCGGGTCTTGACCACGACTTGAGAGTGAGAATGTGTCGTCTTCGACCCTGATGGCTGCAGGAAAAAGAAGCGGCTGATCTCATGTGCTGTTTTGTTTTTGTTGGGTGTCAAGATGGTCCTCCTTCTACTTCTTCTTCTTTTATGTCTTTTTTTTCTTCTTACCACAAATCTTACTCACCAGTATTTCACTTCATGTGTTGACGTCAGCTTTATGTCCACTTTTCTCTTCTGTATTTGGACGGTGTTTGACGTTGGGATGGTGTCCTGTTACTGTGTATCTTCCATGTTTCTCCGGTGAAGACATGTTTGGTTGTTGTCCTCTTTTTCTCTCACGAGGTTCTTTCTCCCACTTGTATAGGTAGTGGAGATATATATATACTCTCTATATAACACTCATGGATGTTAAGTGGTGTGTAAATGAGTGAGAGGAGCTGATAATTGATGCGTAGATGGTGTGCAGATGGAGAGAACATTAAAAAGTGTGTAAATGAGGTGGTGGGCGGAACCTGTGCTGGTGTATAAATATGGAAGAGGTGGATGGACGAGAGAGAGATGGTGTGTAAATGAGGTCTTGTATTTAGATGATGCTTCTGTCTTCATGTTCTATTCATGTTGAAGTGCTGTGTGTGTGTGTGCAGCAGATGGGCAGCGTATCTCTTAAAGGGATATTCCATCCTAAAACAGTATTCCCACGTTGTTGTTCCTCCTCCTCTGTTTCAGTCGTTAGTTATTTGGCAGACGTCAGATGTCTCTTCTAACCGGCCAAACATTTCTCCTACTTCCCTGTTTTCTCCCTCGTATGTTGATTCAGTGTTTGAGTTTTGAATTGATTTACCTGGAGCAGATTTCATTTCAGGCAGACGAGCTTAGTATCCCCTTGTACATGTCTTCTTAAAACTCACGTTTATCTTATGGCTTTTCCTTAACAGATGGTGTTTGTTGCTTGTTTTGAATTTTATTGTGTTGGATTATTTTAACATATTTTAATAATCTCATATTATTTGTTCTTATTATAAAGCATTTTGTAATTTTGGTTTTATTGTTAGGTTCCACAATAGATCAGTCAGTGGCACAAGGATGCAGACACAAACACAGATGGGAGATAGTTTGTGGTATTTATTGGCAATGACACAGTTAAAACTGGGATGAGACAGTCAAAAAAAAAACCCGAAGTCCATACAGAAGCAGGTGGTTAGTTCATGAGTCCAAACTGATATTTTAGATCCAAAAACAACAAATTATTTAATCCAAAGATGAGAAACATGAAACGCTGGAAGCTAAACCTTGAACACAGGAATGACAGTGTTGAACAAAGGGCAAGACCAACTAAATGCACCAGTGGGGGTGAAACATAATCACACACAGGTGAGTCAGTGAGATGTGCACATGAAGTAAAAGGAGACACACAAGGCAGAGAAACTACAAAGTAAAACAGGAAACATGAAACACACAGCCACCACAACAGAACCATGACAGTTACATAAATAAAGTTATTATTGTTATTGTTAAATTTCCGTTTGTTCAGTTTGAAAAATACAATTTTTTGTCCGATGAAGACGACCCTATCTCCTACAACATACTTTTATTTATTCTACTAATTGGCTTTGCCACATATGTTTTGGAGCAAATGCAATCACTGTCTTGATTATGTACTCTGGCAATGATTTTTCCAATCAAGGGAGGGTTTTTACCGCAGCAAAAGTGGTCCGGTTGGAAGCTCAGGACTCTGATAACGGAGATCAAGGTTTACATCCTGAGCCCGTAAGGTTATAGCTACTAAATCCAGTTTGTCCTCCCCAGAAAGGCAGCCTTGTAGGTCGATCATGCAGTAGCTTCTTACGACCCAAGGTTAGGTTTTTTGTTAGGCTGCAACTTCTAGAGGCAGAAGAAGTCAGGTGACGTAGGGAGGTGGTGGGGTGGATGGATGAGTCAATAAGTAAACTCAGGACTTTCACTCAGGAGACCGAGGTTTGTGTCCCGTGTTACTAAAAGTCAAAGGTCACATGTTTTGCCAAGTTCAATGATGTTTTCCTAACCCTAACCAAGGAGTTTTTGTTGCCTAAACCTAACCAAGGAGTTTTTGTTGCCTAAACCTAACCAAGGAGTTTATGTTGCCTCTACCTAACCCAGTAGTTTTTGTTGCCTAAACCTAACCAAGGAGTTTTTGTTGCCTAAACCTAACCAAGGAGTTTTTGTTGCCTAAACCTAACCAAGGAGTTTTTGTTGCCTAAACCTAACCAAGGAGTTTATGTTGCCTCTACCTAACCCAGTAGTTTTTGTTGCCTCAACCTAACCAAGGAGTTTTTGTTGCCTCAACCTAACCAAGGAGTTTTCCAAGGAGTTTTTGTTGCCTGAACCTAACCAAGGAGTTTTTGTTGCCTGAACCTAACCAAGGAGTTTTCCAAGGAGTTTTTGTTGCCTGAACCTAACCAAGGAGTTTTTGTTGCCTAAACCTAACCAAGGAGTTTTTGTTGCCTGAACCTAACCAAGGAGTTTTTGTTGCCTGAACCTAAGCAAGGAGTTTATATTGCCTGAACCTAACCCAGTAGTTTTTGTTGCCTGAACCTAACCAAGGAGTTTTTGTTGCCTGAACCTAACCAAGGAGTTTTTGTTGCCTCAACCTAACCAAGGAGTTTTTGTTGCTTGAAACCTAACCAAGGAGTTTTTGTTGCCTAAACCTAACCAAGGAGTTTTTGTTGCTTGAACCTAATCAAGGAGTTTTTGTTACCTGAACCTAACCAAGGAGTTTTTGTTGCTTGAAACCTAACCAAGGAGTTTTTGTTGCCTGAACCTAACCCAGTAGTTTTTGTTGCCTCAACCTAACCAAGGAGTTTTTGTTGCCTAAACCTAACCAAGGAGTTTTTGTTGCTTGAAACCTAACCAAGGAGTTTTTGTTGCCTAAACCTAACCCAGTAGTTTTTGTTGCCTCAACCTAACCAAGGAGTTTTTGTTGCCTCAACCTAACCAAGGAGTTTTCCAAGGAGTTTTTGTTGCCTGAACCTAACCAAGGAGTTTTTGTTGCCTAAACCTAACCAAGGAGTTTTTGTTGCCTGAACCTAACCAAGGAGTTTTTGTTGCCTGAACCTAAGCAAGGAGTTTATATTGCCTGAACCTAACCCAGTAGTTTTTGTTGCCTCAACCTAACCAAGGAGTTTTTGTTGCTTGAAACCTAACCAAGGAGTTTTTGTTGCCTAAACCTAACCAAGGAGTTTTTGTTGCCTGAACCTAACCAAGGAGTTTTTGTTACCTGAACCTAACCAAGGAGTTTTTGTTGCTTGAAACCTAACCCAGTAGTTTTTGTTGCCTCAACCTAACCAAGGAGTTTTTGTTGCCTAAACCTAACCAAGGAGTTTTTGTTGCTTGAAACCTAACCAAGGAGTTTTTGTTGCCTAAACCTAACCAAGGAGTTTTTGTTGCCTGAACCTAACCAAGGAGTTTTTGTTGCTTGAAACCTAACCAAGGAGTTTTTGTTGCCTAAACCTAACCAAGGAGTTTTTGTTGCCTGAACCTAACCAAGGAGTTTTTGTTGCTTGAAACCTAACCAAGGAGTTTTTGTTGCCTGAACCTAACCAAGGAGTTTTTGTTGCTTGAAACCTAACCAAGGAGTTTTTGTTACCTGAACCTAACCCAGTAGTTTTTGTTGCCTCAACCTAACCAAGGAGTTTTTGTTACCTGAACCTAACCCAGTAGTTTTTGTTGCCTCAATCTAACCAAGGAGTTTTTGTTGCCTCAATCTAACCAAGGAGTTTTTGTTGCCTCAATCTAACCAAGGAGTTTTTGTTGCCTAAACCTAACCCAGTAGTTTTTGTTGCTTGAAACCTAACAAAGTAGTTTTTGTTACCTGAACCTAACCAAGTAAAATAAAGCTTTCACTAAGGAGTTGATGATAGTTTATATGAGGCTTGTTGAGGGAGCTGTTCCTGATGGTGGTAGAAACACTGAAGCCATCGTGTTCCCCTGAGATATCTGCGATATGAAACATCAGCAGGCTGAAAGTGGTCGGGACATGTGCATTTACATTTGCTGCTCCTGTGGAACCGCTGGCATCCACCTCATCAATAAAGCAGCCGAAGAGCGCTTCTTCACATCCACACTACAGATAAATGATTTAGACCTGGACACGATGTGACTGCAGGTCAACATCTCACTATCGTACATGTTATATTATGATCTGCTGTTTAATGGCCACAGCTGTGAGTCAAAATCAATTCATTGATTCTAAATGGCAACAAAAGCCAAGGTCATCAGTCATTGTCAGAGTAATAAGCCTCTGTTATTTGTCATTTTCTCACCAAGAGGATCCTCGTTATTACAATATTAAACAACATGAACAGTCCTCGGCGTCCCAGAGGGGCGCCAGTGCAGCCACCATGTGAAACTACATCCTGATAATTTATCTTACTAGAGGCATGGTCAGGGGGTCTCCTTTTGTATAAATTCAGGCTATTTTTCTCTGCATAGACTCAGTTAGGTCTGTCTTGTAAAAATTACGTTCACAAACAAAAGATTAACAGAAACGTTTAGTAGGAAATGGTGCCAGAAGCTGGTCGCCAGGCAAGAATGTTGATATTGGACAATTCTGCAAAACCCTGTGTTAAGTTCAGAGAAAAGTTTTTTTTACATCTAAAGACAGCTTTTTTAAATTTATCTCTTTCTACAATATCTGCACATGGCAACTACGGCATGGTTACAGTTCGGGAGAGATCGTGCTTAAGGTGTTGTGACATTATTCTTGTCCTCTGAATATTCACTCCAGACCTCATTCACTTCCACTAAGCCCCAAACAACAGACAAATTCAAGTTTCCTGTTTGGATGCAATGTCCAGTCAGAGTTCTAAAACTTTGACCAAGCGGATGAGCCCGTTATAGACCAATAGAATCAGTTACTTCTGTGTCTTTCCATTTTATTTTTAGTCCAGCTACTCTCACACACTGTGTACAGTATGTGATCGCAGGCACATTTTGCTAAACAGAAAAAAAAGGAAAGCAGAAACTGCAGGTCTGTGACAGGAAAAATCTCCCATTGGTGCAACAACTGGGAGAACTTGATGCAGATATCTGGTGTGCGAGGGCGGCCAGTGGTGCCAGGAAACGGAAGCACAGCTGTCAGCTCCAACTCCAGCCCTTTCTCATGAATTCCCGGGGCATGAAATAGCAACGCTTTGTGACATGTGTCTGTCACATGGCACACTGTAGCATCATAGTTCTACGCAAAAAGTAGGCCTATTATAAATAACAGTCTGCGTAAAGAAGTTGCTGGCGTGGAGCGATGGGTTCGAAGCAAGACCTTTGCCTAGGGGACCGGTGTTTGTTTCCTGTGTCAAACAAAAAGTCAACACTGATTCTTTATACTTAAGTTACTTTTTTTTTTCCCAAGCCACAGTGTTTCCCTAAATTTAACCAAGTCATTTTTGTGCCTGAACCTAACCACTAGTTTTATTTTGAAATTCTAACCATGCTACCTCGACCGCGGAGCCCTACATGTTCTAAAATTACGCTAAAGGGTCCCCAGGGCGTTAAAAAGGCACGCTAAGGAGTCTTATGTGTGACGAGTTGGTATGACAGCGGGTTGGTGCATCAAGGTAGTTAATTTATCAGCCATCAATGAGGTGGATCAGAAACCGGGCCTTCACCCAGGAGGCCGGTGTTTGTTTTCTGTGTGAAACAGTCTTTTTAGTCATGTTAATTAATGTAAATTTACGTGAGTAAATCACGTATGTTAAGTCACGTTTCGGTTATTTTAACCCAAACCATCTTTTCCTAAACATTTCACAACATTAAACACTAGTTTGGCAACCGGACGTTGCATATTTATTCCTGCTAACTCGACTGTGGACTCCATAAGTGCAAAAAAGGCGACACCAAGGGGTCTTGACCAAGCGTCCGTATCAGTCACCCTAGGATAAAAATGGGTCGCCAACAGAGCTCTGTAAAATCACTTTAGATAAATGTGGGAAAAGCTTCCATGTTCAATACGATGCAAGCTTCCGGGACTTGAAAATGCTGCGTGGAAACTTCTTTGGTGAGCGCTAGTATACTTGGCAAAGAAAAACTTTGAGCGACACTACTCCTCCTACGGTCTTGTTCAAGCGGTTCATCTTCTCAAAAGATGTTTCTGCAGCTCTGCTTCATCCTGGTGCAAGCTGCACTTCCTACGAGCAGTCCTGCCTACCTCGGCTCCGGGTTCCACCATCTCCTGTTCCTCCTCTTAGTTTTTCTGTCTTTTTATTATCAACTTAGCCAGACAGAAAGTTAATCAGCCCACGTTTTGTGTCTGAAAATAAACAAGAGAAAGGAATGGGCGTGAGAGGAGATGAGAAAGTGATGAAGAGATGCAGAGACAATAGAGACAGGCAGCGAGAGAGTGAGAGAGAGCGAGAGAGAGGAAAAAGGCGATAAAGAAGCAGAGGAGAGGATCCAGAACAGGAGGTATAAAAAGATCAACAGAAAGAGAGAGGGCGATAGAGAAAGCTTGAGCGAGACACAGAGAGGGAGAGAAAGAGGGAGGGGAGTAGGACGGAGGAGGGCGAGCAGCGGCTCAGCTGTTGTTACGACAGGGAGAGCGTGCGGTCATCAAGGGGAGAGCGCGGTTTCCACAGGGATTATTACCATGTCTGCCGCAGCAACGGCCAACAGGACCTGAACTGAGAGGGGGGTGGGGGGGGGAGGTTGTCGGCGTTTGGGCAGAGCCCTACGAGCAAGGCAGCAGGGGTCATGAAGACCAGATAGGAAAGAGAGACAAGAGAGGAGAGAGCCGGAGTGAGGAACGATGTCAGGCTCACTGAAGGAAAAGACAAAGAAGAATGGAGAGAGAAAAAGATAGAAAGAGAGAGAAGATCTGAGAGTGTGAAACGTCAAACGAGAGGAAGCGAAAGAAGAAAAAAGTGCCAAAGAGGAACAGAAACAGAGAAGTGGTAGTGTCTGTTCTGGCTGTTCTGCAGAGTGTCAGGATACTTGTGGTCTTCGCATCTGAATTTTGTTTTACTCCTCGTCTTCACGCCGAGAGGAACAGAACGCTCAGTTTACAGTAAGTGTATCTGATTTCGTGCATGTTTCAGGTCTCTGCTGGGCGGCTCAGGTTGTTCACTTTGGATTAGTTTGATTTACTGGCGTCAAGTGAGACAAACAGCTGCAGGACGTGAAGGATAAGTCTGGTGTTGTTCTTTAGTTTTGTTATCGTCCACAATGTGTTGGTCCCTACTGAAGACTTAAAAACACCTCATATATATATAGTTTCATTTTTAAATACAGGACATAATTCCAAATGTATTTTTTTGTTTTTATTATTTACATATTTAGTTTCATACTGTGTGATACAGAATTAAACATTCACATTTTAGAAGCTGGAAAGAGTTTATGAAATTATTATCAAAATTGTTGAGGATTAATCAACTTAATTGTTCATGTGAATATTGAATTTATTATGTTGCAGGGACCGAAACACCTTCAATACCCAGAAGATTAGATAATAATAATTTATAATAAATATCATAATGAAGTACAATCGGACATCAGGGCAGTACATCAGTGCATCAACAGTATTGTGGTATGGAAGTTTTATTTAGAGTTTAGCTTATCATGCGGAAGATCATGATACAATTTTAAATTGTGTTTTGTTGAAAGGTTCAGTGTGTAATATTTACAGAAATGCAATATAATATCCGTAACTGTCTTCTGTGGTGTATAAAGACCTGACATAATGAACAGTTATGAATAAGACATTTATATCTACATACACTGCGGGTCCTTTACATGGAAGTCACCATTTGCATTGCCGTGTTTCTACAGTAGCCCGAACGGAGCGTGTTTCATCACTACGTCGAATACGTATTAAGAAGAAGAGGGAAGATGAAGAAGTATTAGTAGTTGTGGTCTGGTTTAAATTTGGACAAATGGAGGACTACACGGGTTATTTAGAACAAGAGCCGACAGAGCGTGTCGGCCACCGTAGCTTCTCCTGTGCGTTTGGGGAAAAAAAGGGCTGAGCGGTGACTAAACTGACGGTTGTAATACGCAAGCCTCACCACTAGATGCCACTAAAACTTCCCCACTGAACCCTTAAAAAATTACTTGAATTAAATCCTGTGATATTCAAGTAGTGTTTAAATTTTATCGAGTCTGATTCCGATTCTACTTATTAAATCTCAGTTCTGGTTCCTTCACCACGGATCTCCTTCCTCCTCTTCCTCCTCGCTCCTCTTCCCCTTCATGGCTAAAGTGAAAGGAGTCTCTGTCCTAGAGCGGCGTCTCTGGGGACTCGTCTCATCTGGAGCCATCGTCGGTTTCCCTTCAGTATAGAAGGTGAACGTCAGCTCACCTGTGTTTTGTACCTGAGGCGTTGCTGCTGTTAGCGTTAGCTGGATCTGGGAGAGCGCGACATGTTGAACACGGTGAAGCGTTCCTTCAGATTCACGCCGTGTTGAAGGAAACACTTCGTCGTGTTGGAGCTGCTTCCTTCCTCGCACCAAACTGCAGCTGTTTCATTCTGCTGTGGCGCTCTCTTTTTTTAGTGAAGCTAAAGCTAAACTTTGGAGCGTTTGCTGCGGTCCGCCGCGGTCCAGGACCCTCTTCTTCACGCTTTGTTGACGTAACACATGATGGGACGTTAGGTCGGCGTAGCAGCTCCTGGGAGATCAGAGACACTTTGATGGACTGAAAAATGCTCACTGCAGTTCAATCAGGAGCTGAGATATGCAGGAAGTTAGGAATCCAAACGCACGGGTCTTAACTAATCCACGGTTCTTGGAAATTTTGTAACAGTTCCCACTTGGAACCGGTTCTTGATATCCAACCCTAGTTGTGAGTTCTGAGACTGACATGTTGATGTTGCTGTTAACATGAGATTTGTTGACTGTGAGAAAAATACGGAAAAACCCCAGATTTTTGAGCACTGAACATTTTGCATGTCCTGAATCAGCATTTGTTTTCAGTACTGGACTGAGAGAACAGAGAAACAAACAGGAGACAGTTTCCTATTTCTAATACTCCAAGTGATTCTGAGATTTGATATCACAGAGAATGCTGCACAAAACTTTACGTAAAGAACAGCAGTGAACTGAGGAGCTCTGAGTATCTATTTTGGGGAGACACTCAAAATGTTCTCTGTCTTCTCCAGCCAGATGTTTCAGATTTCGTTAGTACACCAACATGTAGTACACTGTGTACACTATGTACTTAATTGCTTAGTTTGTGAATTTCAACAAGGTAGTGTCGTTTTAAATCAAACGCTGATGTGGTGCACTTATTTTTTTGTATCCTTGCCAAATATCTCCCGGCCTCACTTCACTTCAATTAAACCAAATGCAACCCAGCACTGCAGTGACGCACTCGCCACGTCTGAGGTCGACTGGATGAGCGGTTCTCAACATAATCGAAAAACAAACACACGCACACATTCCTGCCTTTATTAGAGAGATTCATCTTGAGGGGAACGTGAATGTCTGAACCCAATGTTATGGCAATCCATCCAAAATGGCGGCCCACCTGACTCACGTTGCCATCCTTATTGCTACTGCAGATAGCATCGCTAAAAATGGAATAAATCCACTGCACATTTAGTCGTTGATTAGCTGTAATCACCTCCTGCAGTGAACACCATGAAAGTAGAGACAACTATCACTGCGTTACTGTGATACTGAAGAAAACTTGTATGTAAAGTATCCTAAATCCTGCACAGTAAATACCTGCTGACAGGTTTATTGGTAACACTGCGGAAATATCATCTGACGTATTAATCAAAGAGACAAAAAAATATTGGCGAATGAATTGATCATTCGTGATGTCCTGCTGTAAATCCAGACCGCAGCTGGCTCTGTAATATAGTGTAGGAACCAAATCTCTGTTACCACAGCAAACACTACAGTAAACTAGCCCCTTTTTCCGGGTTGTGTCAGGAAGCAACGAGCTGACCTCTGACCTTTCTGTGACCTTTCACCCCTCAGCGCTTTGGAGACCTTTAACGGCGCAGCTGGTCTCTCTGCGTGTAAAAAATGTCTAATGAATATGGAACAGCGGTTCGGCATTAACGCTGGAGCTCTTTATTGACATTCACCACATTTCATATCGAGTCACTGCTGCATCTGCGCCGAGGCCTCGCCCATCTGCTCATGAATATTAATGAGCGGATAGATGTGATCGAGGAGAGCCGGAGCCAGAGAGGGCACATCAGGATGAGAGACGACAGGATTTATGATCCCAGGAGGTGTTTGGAGCTCTTGTTCGCAGTTCAGGAGAGCATGACTGCACATTTCCAAACGCATAATATAATATGTTAATAAAGTTTTATACTCTGCATGGCCAAAAGTATGTGGAAAGCTTAATGTGGAAGGGTGGATGAAGTACACAAATGTAGTTAGTACTCGTGTCTTTCCCAAGTGTCACCAAAAAGGGCCACAAGAGGGTGCACGTGCAGATGATCTTATAGAATTTGATGCATTACTTCAGATTTATTTTATCCAAAGTGTCTTTCTACATATGTCAGAGGCCGCACACCTCTGGAGCAACTTGCTCAGGGGCACAAACTGTCCCCCGTACCAAAGTGTGGATGCACTTGCATGAGTCTTATCCACTGCTGCACCGCCACCCCATGATGCATTCCTGTAGATTAAACTACCCAACAGGATATAAAGGAGCTCGGCCTTAAACAGCAGTAAAATGCAACAAACAGTAATGCAGCAGGAAGATTAATCCAGAAACATCAGATATAATAGTGAAACACTGGCAGAAGTGTTGTAATCAAGACCGCCCAAACCGGGACCAAGTCAAGACCAAGACCAGAGTTTATCGATACGGAGACTAGACTAAGACTTTTAGGGGCTGAGACCAAGTCTTTACTGGTACCCCTAAATCTGACTTACTATCAGATTTTGGGGTACCAAATTATGGAATAGCTTTTCCCACCTGGCAAAAAACTCCTCCTCATTAAAATGTTACAAAAAGCTTATTAAAAGCCCATTTTACTGCTGTTTTAAATGTCTAATTCACTAACGAACATCATTTTATACTACATTCATATTTTTGTTTTATATTTCTATTATTTTTACTGTCATTAAAAATAGTTGTTGATGTTAAATATGTTTCTATTACTAGTTTTTCATTACTTTATATTTTTCTCTTTGTTATTTTTATTTTTTTTAAACTTTGATTATAACTATAGGTGGAGGCGTTAAATAAGCCCATCTGGGTTTTCAGCCTCTCCCTGCACGTTATATTATTTGTTATTGTTTTGGTTATTTTTATTAAATTTTAACTGTGCAAATAAATAAAATTCTAAATCTAAAAGTTGAGACCAAGACCAGTTCCCCACATTACATGACACACAATAAAAATTGATCTGAAAAATCCACATTCCCATTAAAACACCCACATGCAAACACTAAGAGCTGAAATCAACGTAAGCATCTTTATTCAACACTCCTCTTCCACGCTGACCATTGACAGGGACAGCCGTTAACGGTAACGGCACATTCTTAATTAGGGTTATTGTTTGCATTTGAAGCAATGAGTTTTCCATCCAATCAAAGTTAGGATGTTAACAAATAAATCCGACAATGCAAAAGCAATTTATTGATATTTCCAAAGTTATGGTCCTGACTGGTCTTGAAATAAAATCCCGAGTTCAAATGCGGTCGAGTCCGAGACGAGACCAAGAGCATCAAAAAGTGGTCTCAAGCTCTACAACACTAACTGCAGGGACCATTTTACTGCACTATGAATTATTTTACTGTGATACTTTGAGTACATTTTGCTGATAATACTTGGACATGTTTTAATGGTAAAACAGCCATTTTTCTGCCTCTCAGCTTCATTTGTCATTAACATAGTAAACCAATAGAGACCTAATTTATTGATATTTTAAATAGACTAACAATAGCGTTATTGTTCACCGCAGTGGGGGAAGTCCTGTAGTGTCAGTTTTGACGGTAAAGGTAGGTATATGATATTTAACAGAAAAGACTGAGTAAGGAGGTGGTTGGGCTGGATGGAGGGCCAGAACCCGGACTTTGAACCAGGAGATTAAATAGACTAAAAAAGTCAACATTAAATATTTTTATCAAAGTTAGACAAGTTACGTAAATTGTGTGACCTAAGTTAACTTATGTGTTAACTGACCTACGTAGTTATTTTAACCCAAACCATGATCTTTTCCTCACCTTAACCAAGTAGTTTTGTTGCCTAAACCTGTCAAAAAACTGCAACGTTTCACAACTTTAATAGCACGCTGTTTTAAAATGGCAATGTTTCGAAACGCTAGCGCTTTATTTTGAAAGTCTAACCGGACGTTGCATATTTATTTACAAAGCGTCAATAAGTGACACAGTGTTTCACAGTGTTGTATTAGTACTTTTACTGAAGAAAAGCATCTGAATACTTCCTCTCACCGATGCTTAGGATGTACGTGGTTACTGACAGAAGCAACGTTTGTAATAATTACTGCAAATAATACTACCCAGAGTTTAGTTAGCCATGCTAATAGCTTTCTGCTTATTATGCTAACGAACCGAAATATCATAAAGTAAGTTAGTATGAACCATTGTAACTAAAATTCACTGATAAGGCATCCTGTACACTGCTGTCACCAATAAAAACTCAAAATTGTCCCTTAATAGACTGAAGGGACCTCAACAGTCCCAAGACATGTGGGCGCTCCCTTTCCACATACGTTATGGACATATTTCAGCTCCTGATTGAATTATACGTTTAATTTAATTGGTTTATCTTAATGTAAATCAAGAATTCCTCACTATTTACATCTTTAATCAACATTTTAACACCCTTTGTCTTTTCTCCCTTTTACATTTCTACTTAATTTGAACGTTTAGGTTGTTTTGTTTTTTTCCCTGCAAGATATTATGTATTATTGTGTTGCCGTCTGTGTGCTTTGTGTTTACCGGTGTCCTCGGGGGCGAGGAGAGGATATAATATTTCACTGCTCTCAGAAGAAAAAGCTCTGAATATCAAATAAAACAAACTATCTGGAAACAAGAGCAGCAGCTTTCCTTGCAGGCTGGACTCCATGAATATCAAATGAAAGTAAAAAGTATCAGGATTCAAAACAGCCTCTTTTGTTTTCAGCAGCTTCAAATCAGCATTAAAACGTCTTTCACCTCCAACCAGTGAACCGTGAAATTCTTAAACTCAAAGCTCCAGACCAGCCAGTCACCGGGACAGAAAATACTACCAAATACTCCCAAAACTACTAAATAAGTATGATTTTCAGGTTGTCATAGTAAGTGTAAATTGAGATGGCAAGTTGTTTTCTTATGATTACAAAGCAATACTGGATTACTTCAGGATTAAAACTAGTTTTGCGAAGGTGTTAACAAAGATAAGACAAGATGAGAAAAAAAGTCATGGTTAATATCACATCTTCAGATAAAACTGGCTCACAATAAATTAAATAAATACAAGCACGCCTTTTTTAAAATCTTAAAACCTTTTTCTGTTTTATTTTGAAGTTCTCTGTGTTTTGCTTCCTGTTTTGTCCTGAATATTCCTGATGTGTGTCACCTGTTTGTTCACCTTCCCCCGCTCGTGTTTCCGTACATTGTCCTCCTTTCTGTTCAGTCCTTGTTGTGTGTTTCCAGCTCCTGCCTATTGGTGTGTTTCCTGTGATTTTAGCTTTATGTTCCCCTCCCGACCGTCTGTTTTGTGTTTGTTTCGTTTATCGGTGGATTTATTTTCATTACCTCTTGTATTACTTTGCTTTTTGGAAGACCTGTGGCCTGTACTACGGAGCGAGGGACCTGGCTGATCCAGGTAACTTCAGGTGTAACTTCCCGGTTAGCCCACACTACGAAAGGTGGACAGGTGTTACCCGAGGTCTGTTGCCACGGCGATTTACGCTTCATCTCTAAAATGCTCCGAGCAGGTTTTGCTCGTGGTTAACTCGAGGTTACCCTGGACTACACACCACATCTGTGCTCAGTGAAGAGAAGTATTAATACACACCACGGGATACAAAATTTTAAGATTTCATCCTGAGCCCTGAGCCGGGTATTGAACCGCCGACCTTCCGATTAACGGCCAACCCGCTCTAGTTTCTGAGCCACAGCCGCTCCCGTAAAGTAAAAGTCCTGAATTCAAAATGATACTCAAATAAAAGTATAGTAGTATTATCAGCAAATGAGAAGGACCAAAAGTTGAAGTACTGTTACAATATTACTGAATATTATATTATTACATTTATCACCAACTACTACTTTATATACTACTGGGTAGATTAGTAGTATAGTACTTACTATAGTACTCCTACTAACAAAGTAGGAGGGTAAAGTAGAAACTACCTCAAAATTACAAGTACAGTACTTTAAATTTACTTAAAAATACTTAAATTTTACAGTAAATTTACTTTGTGAAGCACAACAGTTTTTTGCACATGCACAATTACCTCTTTGTACACAAGAATAACGTACTCTAACATATACTCTATATACATTTTGATTGTATAAGATGTTTTTTTTTTAGATTTTACTCGACTCGAGTCCCCATCTCTGGTAAAAGATGTGAGACAGGTACGTTAAATTGCTGTCAGACAGTCGTGGAATGAAGATAAGATAACATTTTACTTTATTGATCCCCCGTAAGGCTGCAGCAGAGAGAGTCATGTAATGCACATATTATCTCAATAGTCATCTCTTAATTCACATATTGAGTTTAAATAGGGAACACTGTGAAAGAGGCAATTGTGGAGATCAATATGTTCTTTAATCTGATCAGTCCATAAAAACTAAAACCCTGTGATGGTAATAATCACACCAACTGTCTCCGTATTTTCTGATGTGTATATAACTGCCTGGACAAATAAATAAATAACCTTAATGAAAGCCCAAACTTATCGCCACACCACGCCGTTCAGTGCTCTGTCAGACATTAATAGTGCAGAATTCACTTTATAATAACTTCACTGATGTGGAAATGTGTCTGTGGGTTCACTGGAAGAACAGGAAGGGGTCATCGCTGAAAACTTCAATGGCAAAATAAGTTTTAAAACCCATCAGTGGTGGAGAGAGAGAACAGAACATCTCAGCAGTGCTACATATTCCACGTCGTCTGAAAAGCTAATTGGGAACTGTGCCTTTATCTACAACAAAGGCAGGTCATGCTAACGTCTCTCATTACTGTCAAGGTTATTGGGTATTTAATGTATTCTTCTGTTATGGTGACGGCTAATTCGAGCCTGTTAGGAAGCGAAGGTCTGATGAGAGAAAGAAACGGCTCCTACAGAGCTCATCGCCTGCAACCAGAAAAGAAAATATTCCAAATGTTGTACTTTCACCAAACACAGAGGACATCTGATTACATTGGTCCTTGGTGAATCGCCAGCTCCGACACTTTGGGGTTAGTTTATTCAATTTTTCCTTTTGTTCTTGTGTATTCCAGGGAGAGAGTTCTGGAGGCCACAGTGGAAATGATGAATGAGCAGAGGGGTTGTAGGAGGGTGAACAGTGGGTCTAATTACCCAAGAGTAGAGTGGCAGACTCATTGTTTGAGGTGCACCAGCTGCATGTGGTGCAGAATATGGTACTGTATTGTGTTTTCTCCACTGGTAAAGCACCAAACAGTCAGGGGTGGGCAATTAATCAAATTAAATTTTTTTAAGTACGATATTGGCATCAAATAAATAAGTCAGCTCGAACCAAGATGATAAAACTGCTATAACCTGCTGGTCACCATCATTAGCTTAAACCTACTGCATTTTAAACTGCATAAATTACCAGATACTTGAAATAGCTAGACTATTATTTCATAGGCTATCTGGGATTTTGGTGGTAACGCATATATTATCTCAAAACGTGCACCCCTCTGCAAGAAATTTAGGTGTTGTCTTTGACTCTGCTTTAAAATTTGACAAACAAATTACTTCTGTTCTCAAGGGTAGCTTTTTCCACTGGAGGACTATCAAAAAACTCAAATCCTTTCTCTTATATGAGGACTTATATGGAGACTGTTAAACATGCACTGACATCGTCCCATATTGACTATTGCAATTCTTTGTACTCCGGCATTGGTCAGTCATTATTACCTCGTTTGCAGCTTGTTCAAAACGCGGCTGCTAGATTGCTGACTGATACAAGGAAGAGGGACCACATCTGTGCGATACTGGCCTCTCTTCATTGGTTAGTCAAATATAGAGTCGACTCTGTCAAAGGTGACGGAGCCTGTCTTGGGCCAATCATGCTGAGGCTGTTTGTCCGTCTCCCAGGGTGCCTCACTCTCCAGCTCTGCGTACTCAGCCACTCTCTCCACTGATGTCATCTACAAAAGACAAGGCAATTTTTCCATGGACCATGTAGATGTGTACAATACTAATGTTGTGAAGATGATTTCGGATTTATAAATGTTGCTATTTTGATCACTTGCAAAACAATTGAAAATGGCAGTATATATATATATATATAGGCTCCACCATATATGTTAGAACTCCTCACGCCATATCACCCCCTTAGATTGTCACACCACCTCCTTTTAGCTTTCTCAAAGGCTCGCCTGGTAAAAAAGCGCGATCGTGCTTTTTCCATAGTGGCCCCAAGGTTGTGGAATAAACCTCCCAGTTTCATTAGATCATCTCCAACCACTGAGACCTTCAAGTCTCATCTTAAAACGCATTTTCATTCTTTGGTGTGACATCGTTAACTGTCCTGGTTGCTTCATATTTCCATTTATTGCTGCATGCTTCATCCCTGTCTTTACTATCGTTGTACGCTCCCTTTTTTTCTTCTTCTTCTTGTTGTAATTGTGAAACTTTGTACAGCACTTTGTTCAACAGTGGTTGTTTTTAATTGCGCTTTATATATAAATTGACCTGACTTGATATAATAATGTAAAGAAAAAAATGATGAAGCTGGATTTTAAAAGTTGTTTACTACATTCATTCAGTTTAATTTAGCAGGAACAGTGTGAAGCCAGATGCAGACAGCTGTTACATGGTCAATCTAAAAACCTATAAAAAAAATATAAAATTCATTTTACAAAGTCGTTTAATATGAAATCATACAAATTCAATCATTCATGTGGATGAGTAATTTACCCCACCTCAGACGTTCTTTGTGTGGAAAAGACGAGTCATCCCATGCAGCAGTTCATACTGCAGGACAAGTTTTATGTGATTTAAGAAACCTGTAAAATATTAAATTAAGAGGCTACTTCGTGGAGGCACCTGTTCTTTAGCAGGAAGATGTGCTGAGACAGAGAGTTGAACTAGAAAATGATGAAGTTGAAAAAAGCAAGAATAAGGTTTGCTTTCAGCAGTGAGAGGGATGAAACTACAGATTCATGCGCTGCAGATTTATCACTGCACTCCTGTAACACTGACTCATGAATCGATGCAGCAGAACCGGAGATATGTCCTCCTTTATTCTACAAATTACTCTTCCTCACCACAACATGGAAAGCCTGCATTACCCACAATGCAACTGTTTATGTTGGCGTAGTAGCAGTTAATGTAGCCTGCAGCAGAGATGAGCAACTTCACTTTTCTTCACTTTCAAACTTGTAGGCTTTAGCCAACGCTGACTCAAGTGACGTCACTTGAGGAAATTTACCCGACGTCACACCGCCTCATTCTACCTTTTCACCTTTGCAGCAGAGCTCCCCAACATCTGAAAACAGGCGGAGGTGTTACCTGGAAGAGGAAGGGGGCCGAGATGTTTGTGAACACTTATATTTTGTTTTGGCTGCAGATTCAGAGGGTTCATGTACTTACTCGTCACGGAGAGCCGACACATTTCAGTTGTATCTGAAGATGTTTTTTCCTCTGTGCGGCACGCATGAAACAGTGACACTGGGATTAACTCCTGAATCCCAGGAGCTGCACAGTTAGTTCAAGTCCATCTAAAAGAAAAACATGTCTTCAGTCTTCATAAGGTGGTTATTGTTAATTTATAGATTCTGATTCTACTTATCGAATCCGGCTCTTATTAAATCTCAGTTCTGGTTCCTTCAGCACAGATCTCCTTCCTCCTCTTCCTCCTCGCTCCTCTTCCCCTTAATGGCTAAAGTGAAAGGAGTCTCTGTCCTAGAGCGGCGTCTCTGGGTCTCATCTGGAGCCATCGTCGGTTTCCCTTCAGTATAGAAGGTGAACGTCAGCTCACCTGTGTTTTGTACCTGAGGCGTTGCTGCTGTTAGCGTTAGCTGGATCTGGGAGAGCACGACACGTTGAACACGGTGAAGCGTTCCTTCAGATAAACGCCGTGTTGAAGGAAACGCTTCGTCATGTTAGAGCTGCTTCCTCCCTCGCACCAAACCTCCTGACTGCAGCTGGTGCAGTTTGTTAGTGAAGCTGAGCCAAACTTTGGGGCGTTTGCTGCGGCCCGCCACGATCCAGGACCGGAAACAGAAGGACTCTCTTCTTCAGGCTTTGTTGACGTAACAAATGAGCAGATCAGAGACACTTTGATGGACTGAAAAATGCTCACTGCAGTTCAATCAGGAGTTGAAATATGCAGGAAGTTAGGAACCGAGGAGCAGAGTCCAAACCCACGGGTCTTAACTAATCTACGGACCAACTTGTAAACCGGTTTTCGAAACCCAACACTAGTCCATCATATTGTGCTGCAAATACCTTCTATGCTCAGGTTGTGTCATGATGCTCAACTTTGACAACAAACATTAAAGTCCTGGTCTCTGTGTCCAGAGTTAAACAGGTGAGTCAGAAAAATAATCCCGTTAAGGTTGCGTCGTCGTGAGGGTTCGTCTGGTCTCAGGAGAGTTTTTTTTTTGGGTCAGTTTCATAATGAGACTGTGTGACATAACAGAAACATAGTGAGCTGGATTACAGACTCAGTAGAGGAACAGCGCCGGGTCACTGCAGGACAGAACACGTGTTGGGCTGAACGGCTGGACCGCTCTGCTCCAGTCCAGATGTTGGGCTCCGTTAACTGGGTTAAAAAATACTTTAGTGTTGGGTCTGATCCCACATCTGTTTGTTCTCAATCTCACTGCTTATTTCTACATGTTTCTACATTCAAAATCATCATAAATAACATCACGTGACTTCTAAAGTTGTGTATTTTGGAGTAAAATAATGTTGGTACACAGTGGTTAGTATATGTTACACAATATACACGTGCACAGAAGGGACGCTTGCAAAAGCTGCATTAACAGACATTAAAGTCAGAATGCAAATGTCTGAGTCGGTCTAAGCAGAGCGGCAGCTTCAAAGATCTAATGGTTAGAGCTTAGCTGTAAAAGTACTCAGAGTTTAACAGAAACACATTTCACAGAACACAGATTAAAATGGCAGATTGACAATCTGAGCTACTGTCGCTTTATCTTTGTTTCTCCACTGACCTCTGACCTCAGCAGGATTTGGTGTCTTACTTGCTAAGAAATATATTTTCAGTTCTTAACATAAGGAACTTTATTCCCCCTCCCCTTAAGATTGTTCTCTTCAGTGCACGGGAGTGTGAAACATTTCACAGTATGTATGTAATCCAGGAGGAATTTCCAAACTGTCTTGGAAAGCTTTCCGGTGTGCTTCGGAGAGCGACGAGTCTAACGATCTCCAGCTTGATGCAGTTCAACGTTTCTTTAATCCAACCTTCAAATGTAGGAAAGTTAATCCCTCTCACAAAGAGTATCACTGCAGGGAACATATATATAGATATATTTAGATATATACAGTATAGAACAAATTTGAGATACTTGTACTTCCATTTGACACAAATTTATACTCCCTGTACGTTATATTCTCTAATGTTTTTAATGTAATTATTATTATAATGTAAACAGGCAAGGTTGGAGTTTTAGTAGGACGGTGATTTGGAATCACAATTCCATTACAATTTTTCTAAACATTTGTTTTTTTTAAAGGTACAGGAATCTCAACATTTGTAGCTTAATAGTTGCTTCAGTCAGTGCTTGGATTTGTCATTAATAAGTGAACATTGCTCTGACATTGTTTCTTTACTTTACTGTTTTAAAACTGTTTTCCGTCATTTTGTTAAAACGCTACTCTCACCTGTGTGCCTCCTCGGCAGGCTCGGGGGCATCACTGCTGGTCACGGTCGTGTGGTGCTGATGAGTCCAGTAAAGCCCTGTATATACTTGCTTTTAACTACGCGTACGCAAGATGGCCGCCACGCGTATCCTGCGTTCCTTTGGAGCGTAGGTTGTGCACGTCCCCAGGAATTAACACTACGCGTCCGTAAGATGCAATTCAGCACATGAACGTAGTCGATCTGACCGGCAGGTGGTGGCAGTACGCAGTTGGTTTGCTAACCGCCATTAAACGCATTAGAAGAAGGTCAGCAGCAGACTTTAAAAAAGGAGATTTATGGCAGTATTTATTTATTTTATTTAAATTTTTTATATATTTTTTTTTTTAAACACACACAAACGCTTACTGTTTCATGTATTTTTATTTTAATTTTTAATATATTTTTTTTCAACACACACGCTCATTGTTTTATTTATTTTATTTAAAATTTTTAACACACGTTACTATTTTATTTATTTCTTTTATTTTAATTTTTAATATATATTTTTTAACACACAAACACTTACTGTTTAATTTATTTATTTTACAAAAAAAAATTTAACACACACGTTACTGTTTTTATTTTAACTTTTTAATATATTTTTTTAACACACACACACACAAACGGTTACTGTTTCATTTATTTATTTTATTTAAATTTTTTTATACATTTAATTTTTTTTAACACACACGCATGTTACTATTTTATTTATATATTTTCATTTTTATATATATTTTTTTAACACACAAACGCTTACTGTTTTTATTTATTTTATTTTAACTTTTTAATATATTTTTTTTCAACACACACGCTCATTGTTTTATTTAAATTATATAAAATTTTTAACACACGTTACTATTTTATTTATTTCTTTTATTTTAATTTTTAATATATATTTTTTTAACACACAAACACTTACTGTTTAATTTATTTATTTTACAAAAAAAATTTAACACACACGTTACTGTTTTTATTTTAACTTTTTAATATATTTTTTAACACACACACACACAAACGGTTACTGTTTCATTTATTTATTTTATTTAAATTTTTTTATACATTTAATTTTTTTTAACACACACGCATGTTACTATTTTATTTATATATTTTCATTTTTAATATATATTTTTTAACACACAAACGCTTACTGTTTTTATTTATTTTATTTTAACTTTTTAATATATTTTTTTAACACACACACACACACACACAAACGGTTACTGTTTTATTTATATTATTTAAACTTTTTAATACTTTTTTATTTTTTTAACACACGCTTACTGTTTCATTTATTTATTTTATTTAAATTTTTTCTATATTTTATTTTTTTAACACACACACGTTACTATTTTATTTATTTATTTAATTTTTTCTATATTTTTTTTAACACACATATGCTTACTGTTTTATTTATTTATTTTAATTTTTAACATATTAAAATTTTTCACACACACACACGGCAAATGTATAGAGTTGATTGTTCGTATGTTGTATGTATGATGCTTTGGCAATATTGTTGTTACACATTCATGCCAATAAATCTAATTTGAAATGAATTGAATTACAGTAAAACTCCTGGAGCCAGTCCGCAGTTATCAAGACCGTTATGATCTCTCGTTAAAATCACAGCCTGCTCGAGTGTTGCTATGTTTGGTTTGTTTACGTTGTGCAAATTCTGAGGTTTTCAAGGAAGGTGATCGACGGCGTAGCCTCTGTGTAGCCCCCTACCTTACGCCGTCGCCTACTCTGTTGCCTGACGTGCACCTCCTCAAAAATGTAACTACACGTCAAGGCGACGCCGACCAAAAGATCTGCGATTGGTCGGCTGGGTAGCCTCGCAATGCCTCCGAGCCGACAGGAAGTGCCCCGTGCGTTGAAGTAAATTTTACCAGCGGCACAAGTATAAATGACCTGATGCAGGACTATAAATCAAGCTTTAATCCTCCAGGTACACGCAAAGCACGCAGGCGATTATGTAAATAATATCCAGGGTAGAGCCCGTCAGTCGAAGCAGTTGCGTTTTGGCGATGTGGGGGGGCTCAACGTCTCATTTACACAGAACTACCAGTTTTCTCCCAATAAGTTAATATCCAGCCTGATGTCAGTCTGTTCACAGCTGGAGCCACCGGACCACTTTAACATGAGCGCCACACCAGCAGCCCCCCCCCCCCACATACACAAAGCTTACTGTGTGTGTGTTTGATTACTGGCTAATTTGCATGTTGCACCCTGCTGTGAGCGCTCACACACACATTCAAGTGTGTTGGTTGTGATGTTTCATTGTCAGAGGAACAAAAGACTGCAGCGTGTGTGAGAGATTTTAGCCTCCCGACACGTTCTCCTGTAATTATTAGAACCAAATATCCTGCAGTGGTTTTTATTTTATTTTTTCTTTGTGAAAGCAGCGCTCTCTCTCTCTCTCGGCCTGCCAGTAGCATCGCATTTCCTCCAAGCTCCCAGGAAGTGCTCCGTGCTTGGAAGTCAATTTTACTGGAGGCCAAACAAGCAGCTGTAAAACAGTGAATCCATTTTTTCTGAGCGACACAGCCACTGCGACGTGACTCGTTTCACTATCAGAGCTTGATCCATTCGGTCTGATGACATTTAGAAAGTCTAGAAGAGCCACACAATCAGCGGTCGGAGAGCTCGGCGACCGTCAGGCTGTGATTGGGGGTAAATTAGCGCCAGTCATTATGACGCATCGAAATGGCTCCCAGACTCTTTGCCAACAGATATAACGTATAACTAGCACGCCAAATATCTGGAGGAGTCGGCCGACTCGACGTCCACATCCAGCCAATGAGAGCAGGCAGCTACTTTTTCACCGCAAAACACTTTTTCCTCCCCTCCAGCTCTCTGTAGCTCAGACGATCCCTGCTGTGCTGATCCATCCTTTCACACAGATTCTTTGTCTTTAGAATAACAAACAGATGTTTCCTGTGCAGGTTCGCATCATTTCACGCTTCACATTTCACATGTATTTTCTTGACAAAACGTGGTTTGGAGACCAGCGTCAGGTGACGCTGACACTGAGGGCTAAACCAGAAGTTAGCCAGCATGGCTGTGGGAAACCCCACCGCCAGCTGGCATTTTGGCGATGTAATTACAGAGCGACAAAGGCACCAACGCACAAGTATAAATAGTCACGACTATGTGGCTATGTGAGACATAAAAATTGTCCTTAATGGTTTCACATAGATGAAAACAGGTAGATACAAAATAGGATGTTGGCTCCACAGGAAGTTTTTTTCTTCCCTGGACATTTTCCCAAATAATGTACTTACATTAAGGCGTTCTGTCGTCTCAAACAACTTGAAAAATGCCGCCTATATGGGGAAACAACTCTCTCCGGACACCGCTACATGTGTGCTAACAATATCGGCCTTTACCCCTGCTCTCTCTCTGTGTCTCTCTCTCTTTCTGTCTTGGACGTGTTTTCAATATTCTCACCCTCACACTGAAAATAAACACAGAGCGTCACGTACTGCGCTGACATTTCACCCAAACACTGCTGCTGCAAAAATAATAATAATAATATCATGTTGGCAGGACGAGATCTGGACAACAGCTGGTCAGATTTCTAAGATATCTGCAGCAGATATTATTTCTTTCTTTGTCTTGAGACTTTAACCGGGCTCCCCACTGTACCTGAAGGCCCGTCCTTGTTGTCATTGATTTGAGGCCCAACACTACATACATTTTGGCAAAGAAAGACATTTGTGGCAGCAGTCACAACAGTCGCAGTCTTTAGTGACTAACTGGATACGGAAGACAATTTAAGCTCAATGCTGGCTGTAGACTGGAGGATAACTGGGGGCGTTTCCAAGCCAAAGCTCGTCAGAAACGATTATCCTGTAGAGTGTGGGGATTTCAAATACAATCGTAAGGTCGGCGACTGGATCAGCGGCCGGGAAGACGGGGGGAAGCGACCCCACGTGTTGTGTATCTGCAGTATAAATGTATAAACCTGCTGATTCCCTCTTCTCAGCCTCGAGCTCATCCACAGTTTGGTTCTCTTCTTTTTGTTTTTCTGTGCAAAAACACTGCACACACGAGGTCAACCGGTTGAGATTTGAAAATCGGATTGCTGTGACTTATACGTCCTGAACTCACAGGTTTGATTCCCACTGCAGCTAAACTCTGGCTCTCTTTGTTGGTCGGTTTTCCAGAAGTTGAGACTCCACGGGGGGGAAGCAGCTTGATTGGTTGACCTTCTGTGGAGGTCAGGAGTCGAAGGCCATGGCGGGCCGACTCCTCCTCTTCCTGTTCATCTCTGTGACGCTCTGCCACGCTTACTTCCCTTCTGGCCAGCGTCTGAAGCCCCGCCTCCAGAGAGACCGCCGCAACATCCGGCCAAACATCATCCTCATCCTGACGGACGACCAGGACCAGGAGCTGGGTAACACACTTCTTATCCTAGAATAAGTATTACTAATAATTACTTTACTCTTACTGTTACCGACACTGATGCTAATGCTGAAACTCTGAAAATTTTTAGATTTATGCAGAACAGAATGTTTAACTTTTAAGGACAAAGTGATGAGTTTGGCAAAATCATCTCAGGTAAACTTCCCCCAAACCCAATAAAGACGAGGACAGAGCCGCTAACGTTAGCGTTAAACTCGGATATCTTATAATCCAGGACACGGTGCATGTTCCAGCCCTGAAACCTGTAACCTCACAAAACACTGTAGCTATAGAAATGCTAACTCTTGACTTTGAAGTAGCACAACATTGCTACTGGAGATAGTTAGCTGGACATGCTAACGACCATGCAAATAAACACACTTTTGCTCTTGTGTTGTTAGGTTTTGGGGAGGTGAAACGGGCTTAAAACAAAACTTACTTACCGGAAAAAATGAACAGCCGACTCCTAATAAGCTTTCCTTCGGCGCTGGTTAAAAGCATCCCTGGCTTTTTTTACCTTTAAATGGGACCATAATTTACTAAATGAACATCACGCTGTGTTGAAGAAGACTTGAAACTAGCGACTGAGACCAGAAACTCATCAGGAAAGTGTTTACTGAGGGAATAAATCAGCTGAGAAGTAGAAACATTTTCTCAGAGACTTCTATAGACGGGTTTCTGTCCAACGTCATCAAAAGCAGCACAAAAGCAGCACTCTGTCTTCACGGCGTATCAGTTTTTACGGCAAATGTTGGGCAAATTACTCAGAAACTGTGATGAGTTTCTTTTTCCTTATTACTCATTTAAAAAGAAACGATATTACTTTACTTATTACTGGGTATTAACCGTAAATAGTCACGTTACTCGTTGCCGCACCCCGCACGTTACTTGTTCCGCAGCGTACAACAAAAATTAACCCGAGGACTCAACAAGCAGCCGAGCGTATTCATAACAGCATCAAGAAGTATGATTTTACGAAGAATTTAAAATTTTTTAACACCACTGTCTGAGATAAAAACATTACGTCCGGTGCCGCTGACCTGCAGCGCGGCCTTGCGTGTTCTATTAATATGCAAAATGAAACACAAACAAACAGGTCCGACTCTGAAATGGCAGTTTGTTATATATATATATATATCTATGTTGATTACAGCGGTTGATTACTATCTTCTGAAGCGCTTTTCCACCCTGGCTGCGCGCATCCAGTAGAATATCCGTCTATACAATCCCACTTCTTTCTGCAGCCAGTGGAGTCGCCCCCTGCTGGCAGGCTTCACTTTTCAGACCCGGAGGTTCCCGCTTGAGTAATATTCTCTCTCTCTCTCCCTCTTTCTGCAGGTTCGATGCAGGCGATGAACAAGACTCGCCGCATCATGGAGGAGGGCGGGACTTCCTTCTCCAACGCCTTTGTGACCACGCCCATGTGCTGTCCGTCACGTTCAAGCATGCTCACTGGGAAGTAAGACAGATCATCATTACACTATTTACTGACTGAATGTTATTTAAGGTTGTCAAGCTTAGGCACACAGGTAAGAGGGATTTGGACCCAAGATGCAGGACACCAGGCAGAGCAGGTACAGCTGTAATAATTTAATCAACACAAGAAAACCGAGGCAGGCAGCCCAGGAAATATTAATTAGCTAACAGAAGGAACAAGACAATCCACATGCCAACAAGGTAATCCATAAACCTGGGAAGAAACTTGGCAACAAGCAACCGTACAACCCGACAACTAAACAAAGACAGGACGCAAACTAAAGAGAGAGCAGGGCGACTGAAAACAGGTGCGACACATTAGGAGATCAAACAAGACGTGAACACCAGAGACGGACGATTTCAAAGTAAAACAGGAAACACGGAACAAATGCATAACTGAGAAAACCAAGAGATAATCAAGAACACAGAATGAGAAACACAGGGACAGGAAGTGATTGATGAGAATACCAAAACAGCAGAGCAAAACCATAACACGGAGTCCGAGTCAGCTGACTCCACTGCTAGAATACTAAAATGTCTAAATTTGAAATGTAAAGAATTAGATTTGTTAAAAAAAATAAAAATACTAAAGATACTTATTTTGTCTCTCAGGTACGTCCACAACCACAACACCTACACCAACAACGAGAACTGCTCCTCTATGTCATGGCAGCGGCAGCACGAGCCGCGGACCTTCGGGGTTTACCTCAACGGGACCGGATACAGGACAGGTAGAGAACCGCGCACACAGGATCAGGCTTTTATCAGCCCTCTGTGATTCGCCTGACCGTCTCCTTGTCTTTGCGTGTCCTCCCTCCAGCCTTCTTTGGCAAGTACCTGAACGAGTATAACGGTTCATACGTCCCCGCCGGGTGGAGGGAGTGGCTCGGTTTGGTGAAGAACAGCCGCTTCTACAACTACACGCTGAGCCGCAACGGAGTCCGAGAGAAACACGGAGCACAGTACCCGCAGGTACAACCAAAGGACGTTTGATTTGATGTCTTCAGACGTTCTCTTAAGTTCTCACTTCACTTCAAACAACAACGAATTAACAATTTAGAAAATTTAAAAACATGATGGTGCTTTTTATTTTAGTCAACTTAAGCCTTTGTTTCTTTGAGTTTTACATAATAAATATTCCCCACTGCAGCTGCACAGACAGGGAAATGACATTTTTTGGTAACTGTCAAATATATCACTTATTAGGGCTGTCAAAGTGTTTACACCCACAATTAATCTGGAAACTCTGATTCTTATAGATTAAGCTGTTTCTTATATAACTATATGTCATAAAAGACAATTTAAAGTATCTATTTATGCATTAACCGCTTGACGCCTGAATTTATTTACAATAAAAACATTTTAAAAATTAAATTATGTGTTAATTTGTCTATGGAACATAGAAAAGCTAGACATTCAGGTATGATGCAAATTAGCGACAACAGGCATAAACAAGAAACTGTTCATGCAAAAGGTTCCCAGGTACGTATCGAACACGCACAAAAATGCCTCTATTTGAATTTTCTGGAAATAATAATGTCATTTGGGATACATTAGAAGAAATAGGTATTTCCTCTCCATTTAAAGAAAAGTAAAGATAATTTAATTTGTAATTGGACCTTTATTCTCAATATATGTTGGCATTTCTGCATGTTTAGCTGAATAAAAGACCCGTATCTGTTTATTTAAAATAGATTACTATGTTGGCTGTACTTTGTTTTTAGTACTATTTTTGTTTTAAATTATATAGTTCTTTTCAGGAAGATAATGTTCGTAATATTTGTGGTTTGTGGTGATTTGAGCCTGTGGGGAAGTCGAGCCACCCCTTGTTTCTCGGCAACCGTAGACAAAATTAGTCACGTGACCACACATTTTTGAAGAGTTTATCATTTTACTCACCCTGTGGTGGAGAGAGTCCCGTGGAATAAGTGATGAACACATTTAAGATCACAAAACAGTGATTTGTTTATGCTCAAGGAGTCCTGATTCTTGTGTCTGAACATTTACAGACAGGTTTGAGAAAATCTTACGCATGTGTTAGTGCTTAGGAAGTTACAATATGAGGCTATACTGTTAGAATGACGTGACTCTTAAACTGCTGGATGACATAAGTTGTTAAAATGGCAGGGACGGGGTAATCTGAGCCAAAAGACCCGGGGGGGAAGTTGAGCCAGATATTTGACTGGAAGTTCAGCAAAATGATGTGACATTAAGCGTTTTAGACCAGAAACCGTCATGTCATTCTTCTATAAATGGAAGACAGGTTGTGGGTTTGGACAGAGCAGTGGGAGAGGTACAGAATGGGACGTCCATTCATCAGGTGACACGGGACAGGACGAACAACAGGATGGTTTTAAAGCGATACGCTGATATGAAACAACCAGGAGACACAGCTGCAATGTTTCACGACTAAATGCAATTGAATGTTGGGAACTGGCGTTTGAGTTTGCATGATGAAATGACATTGATGCAAATGCTCAATATTCGTATAGCGCCTTTCTAGTCTTTTTGACCACTCAAAGCGCTTTTACACTACATCACATTCACACAACATTCTTACACTGAGCTCAAACAGAAACTAACATTCACACACTGGCAGAACAGCCGCCAGGGGCAATTCAGGATTCAGTATCTTGCCCAAGGACACTTCGACATGCAGCCCGGAGGAGCCGGGGATTGAACCGCCAACCTTCCAATTAACGGACAACCCGCTCTACCTCCTGAACCCCGACCCCAATGTGGCTCAACTTACCCCTCATAGAGGGCAAGTTGAGCCACAAGAGTCCACTCTTTTGTTTGGGAAGCCATATTTTGAAAACAGTTTATTTTAGATCCAAATTTGATTATCCTCAGGGATGCACCACATCCTAAAATATATGTACATATTTCAGTTGGAGACACCGACTCACCCCGCTCTCCCCTACTCATTCTGCAACACATGCCTATACATAAATACAGTTAAGCCCGATGGGATTTTGGAGCAAATGAAAACAGACTTGACGTTAACTTAACTCCAAGTGCGTGATTGAATCTAGAAAGGGTAACAAAATGTAAAATACTCAGCTGCTCCTGCACAATGAAGCGGAATATCGTCAAAATGACAATGTGAAGATATATTTGCTAAAAGTAAATTATGACATAACGAAGTGCTGCAGATCTTGTTCTCCAGATCTAAGAAAACACGTTTGTTTGGTACAGACGCCAACAAACATGACATCACCATGAATTTATTATTTTATTCAGTGAAAACTCAAAAATAATCTTTCCCACTTGTTTTGAATCATATGGCACACTTGGTAATGTTTTTATTTTTTTATCGATCTCGCAGCCATATATAAATGCCATGTTTGTGTTTTTGTGTGTCACCAGGACTACCTGACCGACCTGATCACGGCAGAGTCCATCAGGTACTTCCGCTCCTCGAAGCGTATTTATCCTCACCGCCCGGTGCTGATGGTTCTGAGCCACGCAGCGCCGCACGGACCGGAAGACTCGGCACCGCAGTACAGCACCGCCTTCCCCAACGCTTCACAGCACATGTAGGCCACACACAAACACACACGCACACACTGAGACTTAAGCCACTATAATCCAGCTGAACAATGGAGCAGCTTTGCTCTGCACAGCCCGAGTTAAAGTCCACGTTTGAATCTGAACCAGAGACACGTCCGTCTGTCTGTTGATGAGCAGACAGACAAACAGAGACGTCATCAGGAGTGTCAGACGTTCTTTTAACCTCCCGGTCAAATCTTTTTCATCCAGCAGATGTAAACAGATGCCTGAGAAAAAGCGCCGGCTGCACTCCTGCTGTCAGGAGAACGTTTAAATCCCATTCAAAGCTCACCAGGCTTTTTTTGTTAACACAGAAACGCTGCTGGAAATACTTGGAACAAACAGTAATCCCTCTCCCCTGAAAGGAATAATAAAACACTCTGTGGCTGTATTACACAGACCAGCATTAGTATGTACTACATACTGCATAGAACATTTAGGCCAAATCAGTACATACTGCTTGTATAGTAGGCGGTTTCCAAAACAGCCTCTGACTAAACACTGACACACCGTACTGATCAACGTTTGACTTCTCAAATTGGAGAGTTTTATCTTTCAGTACACCGAGAGCTTCTTCAGCACACAGTGATTATTATTACCCTTTTAAAATAAGTAACCAAGAAGCCAAAAGACGTTCTGTAAAGTCGAGCATCAGCTGGAAACAAGACAGAAAGTGAACGTACTCACTGCACAGCACACTGCGAACTGAAAATGATGTCGCTGTGCAGGCTGTTTGAAGTCACGATGTGTCCTGCGATGCTTTCTGTGGCCTGTTGGTCACTTCAGATTGAGAAATAAAGTTTAAAAGGAAGAACCAGCTCCATCATTTAGGAGGAAGAACCTGAAAGTGGAACATCAAGCTGACAAACAAAATCTGGATTGAAGGTTCGGCTTTGGCTGCAGCTTTTCCCAAAGTAATAAAGAAGCAATAAAAAGGAATTCAATAAATAAAAAAAGACAATAAGACAGAAAACACTGCGACAGTGTTACGACTGAAGATGCAGGTTAAAGTGCAGAGATGTGGCCTTCTGGAAAAAAACAGACAAATCATTATAAATAATGTTACGACCCGGCTCATTAAGGGAGGCGGTAACACGTAATTGGGATTGGAAATGAGGTGGAATGCGACAACTGGAAGATTCTGGTTAAAGTTGGGTGTTTAATTAACCAGGAGAGCGCGCTTCCACAAGGAAATCTAACAGAAAGAGGCTATACAGGTTCTGACAAATAACCAATACACAAAATGAAACAAAAGAGGGTCTTGTCCAGAGACAGTACTTAGCTCTAGGCTCTAAAATACACTAAAGAACAAAAGGAGGTCAGCACCCATAAGCTTACAGAAATACAATGGACAAAAACAAACTAACAGTTCACAGCTGCGCTGAACTGTGGACAAACAAGCTTTTTAAAGTGCAGCCAGGGTTGATTGGAAACTCCTGATTGGTAGGTCCGGTCAGATCACAGCCACACCAATCGCAGATGCCAGCGAACAGCAACCACGAAGTCCTCGGCCGCATTTGTACTCGGTCTTGTCTCGGTCTCGGACATTGAGGACTTTTATTTCAAGACCATCACTTTGGGAATATCAATAATTTGCTTTTGCATTTTCTAAATAATTTGTTAACATCATGTCTTTGATTGGACTTAAACTTATTGCTTCAAATACAACAAATAACCCTAATTAAAATGTGGTGTTCCCGTTAAAGACTGCCCCCCCTCCATGCGATGGTCAGCGTGGAAAAGGAGTGTTGAATAAAGATGCTGACGTTGATTTCAGCTCTTAGTGTTTGTATGTGGGTGTTTTAATGGGAATGTGGATCTTTTGGATGATCTCGAGCCACATTTTATTGTGTGTCATGTAATGTGGGGAACTGGTCTTGGTCTCGACTTGGTGTCGGCCCCTAAAAGTCTTGGTCTTGTCTCGGTCTCCATAAACTCTGGTCTTGGTCTTGACTCGGTCTTGGTCTCAACTTGGTGTCAGACTCTAAAAGTCTTGGTCTTGTCTCGATAAACTCTGGTCTTGGTCTTGACTCTGTCGCCCTCCCTCGGTCTTGGTCTCAACTTGGTGTCAGCCCCTAAAAGTCTTGGTCTTGTCTCGGTCTCGATAAACTCTGGTCTTGGTGTTGACTCGGTCTTGGTCTCAACTTGGTGTCAGCCCCTAAAAGTCTTGGTCTTGTCTCGGTCTCGATAAACTCTGGTCTTGGTGTTGACTCGGTCTTGGTCTCAACTTGGTGTCAGCCCCTAAAAGTCTTGGTCTTGTCTCGGTCTCGATAAACTCTGGTCTTGGTCTTGACTCGGTCTTGGTCTCAACTTGGTGTCAGCCCCTAAAAGTCTTGGTCTTGTCTCGGTCTCGATAAACTCTGGTCTTGGTCTTGACTCGGTCTTGGTCTCAACTTGGTGTCAGCCCCTAAAAGTCTTGGTCTTGGCTTGGTCTCGGTTTGGGCGGTCTTGGTCTCAACAATACTGCTCACGATGTGCTTACTCATACAATAATAATACAATAACATAACAGGAGGACGGAGAAGACACAGAAGCACAATGCAAGTTCCACATAGAGATGCAAAGTATTAATAATGGTAGCAATTAAGCAAATATCAATAAAAATAATCACAGCAACTGTACCCGACCTGCTCAGCAGCACACAGGCACAGTTCGATACGCGCTGGTGGAGACCAAAAATGGAGCTAAAAGAGAGCATTGTACTTAGCATTAATCAGGTGACACAAACACGTCTAGTTCTACACATCTGATGTGTCGATGTCGCATTCACTGCAGTCCTTGTTTCTGCTGCCGCCAAAAAATCAGTTTGAGACACAAACCAAAATAAATATGTCATCTTTCACCCCCAGAGCCTGTCTCTAAATATTGGCATAGAGATGTGTTGAGGGCGGGACTCTTATCAAATAGGGCTGCAACTAACGATTATTTTAATTTTCATCTAATCTGCCGACTGTTTTCACGATTAAGTGACGAATCATTTTGTCTATAAAATGTCAAGAAATAATAAATAAAATGCTCATCACAATTTTCCAGAGCCCAGAGTGACATCTTCAGGTTACTTATTTTCTCCAACCAACAGCCCCATAACCCAAAGACAAAGAATAGCAGCAGTTCCTCACATTTAGGAAGATTAAACCATCACATTTTTTCTTTAAAATAACGACTGAAACCATTAATTGATTATGAAAATTGTTGTCGATTAATCGACTTATCGTTGCAGCTCCATTATCAAACATATAAAGTTTGCACATTTAGTGCTCGGGCCCTAATTAAATACTAATTAAACTGAATCTTAAAACAGGTCCTCAAAACCATCCATACATTAAAAAACATTAGAATCAGAATCAGAAAGAGCTTTATTGCCAAGTAGTTTTTACACGCATGAGGTATTTGCTTTGGAGACAATGTTACACGTAGACAAACATACAGTTGACACAAATAAATGTAGAAATATATAAATATGGAATAAATTGACAAAATATAAAATATAAAAGAAGAATAACGATTAACTTATAAAAAAATATGTGCAACGCCGATAAATCCAATAGCTGATCAGTTTTGTCGCGTTTTTTTTAATCTGGATTTTAATACTGGAGCAGCAGAGTGACGTCAACCTAGTAGTAATAAAACAGATCACAGCAACTGTACCCGACCTGCTCAGCAGCAAACAAGGCACAGTTCGATACGAGCTGGTGGAGACCAAAAATGGGGCTAAAAGAGAGCATTGTACTTCATCAGGTGACACAAACACGTCTAGTTCTACATATCCGATGTGTCGATGTCGCATTCACTGCAGTCCTTGTTTCTGTTGCCGCCAAAAAATCAGTTTGAGACACAAGCCAAAATAAATATATAATTTCATCTTTCACCCCCAGAGCCTGTGTCTAAATATTGGCGTGTTGAGGGCGGGACTCTTATCAGAAGTTTGCACGTTTCGTTCTCGTACTCCCTAATTAAATACAAATTAAACCTAATCTTAAAACAGGTCCTCAAAACCATCCATACGGGACTAAATCATTTAAAAAACATTAATGCCGATAAATCACAGGAGCTCCACATGTCGGCCGTTCGTCCGTCAGACTGTCTGAAGGCTTCCAGTCTGACGGTGCTGATGGGACGTTGGTTCTGAGTGAAGCTGATGCAGATGTTTTCCAGCCGTCCGGTCAGGAGGAAGCAGAGCTGCAGAGTTTAAGGTTATTTCTGTCCCGACGCAGAAATTTAATTATGTAGCTGCCGAGTCGAGAGGAGGAGAGGCGTAAATGAGGTGGCTGATGGGAGCCATTCATTATCCACACGGAACAACATCCTCTGTTGCTAACACAGCGGGAGGAGTGTAAGTGTGTGTGTGAGGTGAGGTGAGTCTGTAATTAATGAGCAGGAGCATCTGCTGTCATTACTCCACACACAGCGTCCTGTGTCCTGCTGCATCCAAATACATACAGTCATACTGAGCTACACACACACTCTTCTACCACACTGGTGTTATAATTTCTAACTTTGAAGTTCAGGTAAACCACCAGTCATAAGTCACCAGTTTCCAGCATCACCTGTGCCTTACGGACGAGCGAAACACATTAATTCTGCCGTTTACCTCATGACTGTGGAACTTGTGGCTCAAAATTGACTTCCTGAATCATAAATTTCATCCCACCTGTACGTGCAGCAACACATCTCGCCACATTGATTTGTTTGCAACCAGCAGCACTGGACGTGACCATATTTGGACGCGACGGTGGAGCTAGTTAGCTTGCTTGGTTAGCAAGGTGCATCTCTAATTCACGTTTACTGTGATATTAGCTGGGATGCTAATTTTGGCTAGCGACAAACAGGCTTAAAACAACGCACCTACTAGAAAAAATAACGAGCTTTTTCAGCGGCGCTGGTTAAATGTACACAGAGCAGCGGATACGAGTCGCCTCTATCCTGATTGACAGGTCGCCATGGTAACGACTCATAGTTAATCCCGCCTTTAAGGCCCCCCTGCTTCCTGGTCTCTGTTCCTCTAAATGGGACCATAATTTACTAAATGAACATCATGCTGTGTTGAAGAAGACTTGAAACTAGCGACTGAGACCAGAAACTCATCAGGAAAGTGTTTACTGAGGGAATAAATCAGCTGACAAGTAGAAACATTTTCTCACAGACTTCTATACAATCACACTTCTTTCTGCAGCCTCTGGAGTCGCCCCCTGCTGGCTGCTGGAGAGGACGCAGGTTTAAGGCTCTCCCGCATTGGCTTCACTTTGCAGACCCGGAGGTTCCTGCTTGGTCTTTGCAGATATGTCTTCCTCAGTGTGGGCGTGTCCTCACCTCAACACCGTCCGTCTCTCCGGCCTAACATCTTCTATCTTCTATCTCTCTCCTCCACAGCACTCCCAGTTATAACTACGCTCCGAACCAGGACAAGCACTGGATCATGCGTTACACCGGCCCCATGAAGCCCATCCACATGGAGTTCACCAACGTGCTGCAGAGGAAGCGACTGCAGACGCTTCTGTCTGTGGACGACAGTGTGGAGAAGGTAAATAACACACAACACAACACAACAGGTACTGGTCCTGTCCTGTATCCGTACATTGTGCTTCCTCTTCGGCTTCGAAAGGTCTGTTTGCAAAGTTAAATCAAAAGAAAGCCGTGTGTCCTTTTATCTAAAACTAAAAGTGTCTGTCTGTGTGTCTCAGCTGTATAACATGCTGGTGGAGACAGGCGAGTTGGAAAACACCTACATCATCTACACGTCTGATCACGGCTACCACATCGGACAGTTTGGCCTCGTGAAAGGTAAAAGGAAAGGAAAAGAATTCCTAGCTAACGATCCCACTGAGGTTAATAAGCTGAGTTTCCCTGCCAGTCAGTCAGAACTGAAGACACCTCTTGGATGAGGGACAAAAAGTCAGTCTGCTCGGTTGGAACCTTCAGAGACGAATCGTAGTGTGGGGCGGACTAAACCATTTTGCGTCTTTTGGTAGGGGTATGCAAAGTTCATTGTCTCAACAAATTTATCAGAGACGCCTCAATACAACTCTAAGCCCGTACCTGCAAAGATGGCGGTTATCCCGCCCCTCCCGCTAGAAAGCCAATCAATCATATGCTTTTAACAGCCAAAGCGGGAAACATGTTTCAGCCAATCGTTCCACTGACGTAAGGGTCTGTTTTACTTCTACTATACCATAGCTTTCGGGGGAGCTCACTTTTTTTACCGGGGGGGGGGCTGTGCTGAATCATTACACATGTAGGCCTGAAGCTGACTGTGAAACCATCAGCCATGTTTGTCTTATTATTGTTATTATTATCATCATTCTCCGTGAGAGAGAAGAATTTCCGCCCCCAGCTGCAAGAGTAGGCCTACACGGATCATGCGTAATATTCATCCAGCCAGAGGGAACGATCACAAACCGTTCACACCTCGGTCGTACCAGAGACACAACCCGTACCAGGGCCAGGAGATCGTTTCCTCTGGTTGGATGAAGTCTGACGCTCCGCTTGATCCATGATGACATAGAAATATAGAGATTAATGGCAATAAAGCAGCTGTCAATATTTTAGAGAGCCCCAAAATATCACAACTCATGCTTTTAGGGGAGCTGATGTCTTATTAAGAGGAGCTGAGATCCCCCCGGCTCCCCCGTAGTTCGCACCCTGACTGTGCATGCGTAGTAGAAGTATAACCGGTTGGGAAAAATGTGTTTTAAACCTTATTTTGGGGCAAAGTCGTCAAAATTTTTCAGCGATTTTTATTAGATTTTACTGCCAATTTACTGATTTTCATGTAGTTTTTATGTCCCAGTGAAAGTGCAGTTCTGACTCCCCATTCATTCAGACAGGAGCCTGGTCTGGTTAGTCCGAAATAGCTGCCCGAAGGCGTTGTTGCTAAGGTGGCTGTGACGTGACTTGCCTAGAAGGACTTTGAATGTATTCAGCACATTTTAAGTTAGTAATGAAACTACTTGTTTATAAATAAAACATGTCCATTCCAGGATCTTCAAGGGAAATCAGTCCCACTTCCCCTCCACGGCAACACCCATGACTGAGACCAGAAACTCATCAGGAAAGTGTTTACTGAGGGAATAAATCAGCTGACAAGTAGAAACATTTTACTAGAGACTTCTATAAAATCACACTTCTTTCTGCAGCCGCTGGAGTCGCCCCCTGCTGGCTGTTCAGGTCTCGATAAAGTCCCAGTAGCCTTGTCAAAGCCTCAAGCAATCCTTTTCAGTATTGTTTTATCTTCATGCTGTCTGCCCCGAGCACCGAGCTGGCAGATGAGGAAAGAGTCATGAATAATAAGTAAAGGCGCCGACCAGAGAGCCTTTCAGGATAGTTGATAGTTGGTGCCACGTTTATATTGACGTTGTGTGTTTTTGTGTCTGCAGGTAAATCCATGCCGTACGAGTTTGACATCCGAGTGCCGTTCTTCATCAGAGGACCCAACGTGGAGCAGGGCAGCATGTAAACACAATTCAATTCAGTTTTATTTACACACACTTATCAGTTCCTGTTTGATATTTACATTTCTCCTTTTACCTTGGACAACCTGCTACTTAAACCTGCACACCTGCATTTTAAGCGACAAAACAAATGAAATTGACCAAAAAGACAAACCTGACAATTGTTGTTGTTTGGTCATGTAAAACAGAGACGTTTGACCTGAAATGTGTTTAAACTCCCTCGTAACACAGACACCAAGTTATTTAAAACTTTAAAGGAAGGTCTGCGAAGCTCAAACACTTCTTTATTTATCGGGCCGTTCACTCTCATTCAGCTTGAGTTCTGATTGAAAAGTTCCCATAATTCTAGGGTGGCTGGCAGAGAGGCGTATAAAAGTACGTTGTAAGCGTTCGTATTTACAGATAGAGACAGTGATGTTTTTCTAAAGCCATAAGAATATAACTGCACTCTACCGACTGTCTCCTCTGCTTCCACATTCAGGCTCAGAGTATAAAATGTTGATTTTTTTTATAAACCCAGCTTAATTGTGGGGAGATGATTTTGGGAAGGAGAGCCTCTAATCTGTGTGCCAGAACCTTTTGCATGGATTTTTACGTCTGTATTTAATAAGTAAATTGGCCTGTAAGAGGTGCAGTCTTTACCGTTTCTCTGTAAGAGGGAGCGAGAGCAGGTTTGAAGGATTCAGCAAAGACAGATTTTTATGTCATGAAATGTTTACAAGCCTCTCGCAGATCTTTCATCTGGTAGCGGTGGAAGAGGGTGATTCTGCTGGGCTCAGAGTAACTCATGGCGAGAATTTATCTGAAAACATCAAGCGTTTGAGAGAGAAAGGGGCGGTGAGGTGCGGTCATTCTGTCGACTTAGCATGTTCTGCATGTTAGGTCTTCCTTCCAGATCGTAGAGTTTTGATTTCTAGCACAGAGCAGGTAGCTTTGAGCTGATCCAAGCGTTTTTTCCACGTGGTTTTCCAGGACAGTAATATGTTGTTTCTGAGCAGAAACTATAGATTGGATCTTGTCAGGTTGAGTGTCCAGACTTAACATCGGCCATAAGGCTAATATCTAAACGAGAAAATCAGTTGCAAGTACCAGTCCAAGCACCTGACAGGTGATGATGTTGCTCTGTGTCTGCTGGATGTGTAAATTGTAAGAGGATAATATAGACGCATTTCCACCAAAGGAACTTTACTTTGGAACTAGGAACCTTTGGAGGATCTCACTGCGTTTCCACCCTCCCTGCTTGGGGGGTAGTACTTTCCGAAAGTACCGGTACTTTATTGTTTTAAGTTTTCATCAGTCAGAAAGTTTTTACACAGAGCTGAAGTCGGTCTCCTCCTCTCCAAAACAAGCAGAACAGCTGATTACAGCAGGTAATAAAGCTCGATAAACACTTGCTATAAACGCTCAGGCGACACACACGTGATGCTGCAGCTGATCTGCAGCTCTTTGTCAGCTGGAAATGTTTTAATAACCTTCCAAACTGTCGAGATTTTATGTTTGTGTTGCTTTCTCTGTGCTGGAGTTACTTTAAGAACTTGATGGTTTTATCCAGTTTGTTGTTAAGTTTGTAACGAACCTCTCTTCATTATACTCACACACAAAAAAGCAGGTCAAACACAGCCTGGAGTTTTTCATTATATTCCAGTCAAATCTGATGTTCATTTATAAACGTTGCTCATGGATAGTGGTTACAAATAATGATGCCTGTGCATCGCTTTGTACGGCGTGCAGGCCTACAGCCTACGTCAGCTGGTTCATTTGGCTAACCTCAGCAGGTCCTTAGACCGCGGTGGAAACGCACACAGCAGCGGGCTGAAGGGACCTTTTAGTTCCTTGAAAAGTGATCTGAGGACTTAAAAGTTCGGTACTTCTGGTCGAAACAGCTTAAGTCCAACTTTGTGTCTGCGTTTTTCTGCCCCCTTGTGGCCAACTATAGGTAAATGCAGCTTTAATGATTCAAATGACTAAAAATAAAAATAAGTCAGTGGATCAGGGGAGCAGTGGAATAAATCATACCCCAGAAAAATGTGACACACTTGTGCACTAAATATGTGTGTGTGTTCTTGTTAAGTAGATTACCACAGTCAGAGCTGTTGCACGAGGCGATGACGAGGTCAGAGAGAGAGCTGCATTTCCTTCTGCAACAGTTTATAACATTTAAATTACATTTTTATTTTCTATTCTGGTGTTTTACTTCGGCACAAAATAAAACTCACCTAACTGGGTTTTACTGTTGGACATTAACGAGGGAGCCAGAGGAGTTTCTTATTATAATGTGTTTACTTGTTAGAGACAGATGCTATAAACAGAGAAGTGTACAAATTTTCCAGAGCAATGCATCACAGCATCTGTAGGTGCTGCCTGTATATTAATTATGTTGTTGTTTATGTGTGTGTGTGTCAGTAACCCTCACATAGTCCTGAACATCGATCTGGCTCCGACCATCCTGGACATCGCCGGCCTCGACACTCCTCCAGACATGGACGGAAAGTCGATAATGTCTCTACTGGACACTGACAAACCTGCTAACAGGTACACACACACACACACAAGACAGAAATTACCTTAGAGTGAGAAAACAAAGCTTTTAAATGAGAAAAAAAGAAGAGATAACATAACTATTTCTCATACAAATTAAAACTCAAACAATTGGTTTGCTTCTGCAGTCTTCGACTTTGACGTCCCACTGCACATTGTTCAGTTTACTATGATAACAGCGGCAGATGCGTTACTTTAAAAAAACAGCGTGTCCTTGGTTTCAGACAAAAATATACAGAAGCAGTTTCTCATTTTTTGTCAGCCACGTTGATTTTATCAGCTGTGCCTATCTAGGTAATCAGCAGTAAGTGTGAGTGTAAAAGCTGTGGTGGATAAATTATTTAGGTCCTTTACTTAATACCACAAGGTACAAAATTCAGTCACAATTAAACATCCTGTTTTCATAATTGTGCTTAAAAGACCAGTGTGTAATATTTAGGAGCATCTGTTAACAGAAATGCAATATAGTATGTTTTCAGTGGTGTATAAAGAGCTTACACGATGAACCGATTTTATTACCTTAGAATGAACCGTTTATATCTACATACACCATGTTGAGCTGCCGTTTCTACAGAAGCCCAAATGAACAAATAGCTCTACACATTGTGTTTCGTCACTATGTTGAATAAGTACGAAGAAGAAGAAGTACTACTAATAGTACATTTACATTAATTCATTTATCTGACACTTTTATCCAAAGCGACTTCCAATTGTTATATATGTCAGAGGTCGCACGCCTCTGGAGCAACGAGGGGTTAAGTGTCTTGCTCAGGGACACAATGGTGTCTCACAGTGGACTTGAACCCGGGGTCTCTCACACCAAAGGTATGTGTCTTATCCACTGTTCCATCAACACCCAGTAGTCAGCATCAGATTTATTAGAAGTAAGAAAAGGAAAGAAGTTGGGACAAATGGAGGAGCGCACGTATTATTTAGTACAAGAGCCGACAGAGCGCGTCGGCCGTCGTAGCGTCTGCTGCGCGCTTGGAAAGGGAGGGGGGAGCGGTGACTGAGCCGTTGGTTGTAATACTCAACCCTCACCACTAGATGCCACTAAATCTTACACACTGAACCTTTAATTTGCACAATGGTCTTGAAGTGTAAAAAGAAAAATGAGCACCACAAGTGTTTGTTAGGTAGTTATGTTTCACGATCTCTTTTGCAAGAGACTCATTAAAAATTACATTTACACAAAATCACAGCAAGAAAATGAATCAAAACAATCATCACGCACACACACAATGTATGAATTGTATTATTACAGTGTAGTATTATATATACTTTAGTTTTTTACTGTTGTATTTGGCTGATTTGGAGCTAATTAGAACTATTTAATTTACAGTTTGGTAGTTTATTCCACAACAGCGTACCATCATTTGTAGTAGTAACTAAAGCTTTAAAATAGTGGTACCTCAAATTTTGTCTCAAGTACAATACTTGAGTAAATGTACTTGTCTTCAGCTCATCTTGACTAAAGGTAAAACATGTGAACATATTACAAAGCTAATCTGTGCTACTTGAGGACATTTCACAGTAAATGTTTTATGGGATAATGACTCGTTAAATGTACTTTGTGCTGAAGTATTCTTTGCGGTATTGCTCCAGTAAAAGATGTGAGCGTTTGAGTTAACGGAGTGAAGTGATAACCAGTTTGTTGAAGACAGAGGTCAGAGGATATAATGTAGTCATTCAAGCAAACAGGCGCACAATCAGTATGTAAATGATCCTCCTGCAGAGCGGCGGCGGTGCAGCGGGACGTCTCTCAGCTGTAACGCCCTCATTAAAGCACCTGGCTGCACCGCAGTTCAGAAACACTAAGAGCCATCTGCCTCGCCTGAAGGCTTCTACATTTTATATTCATATTTATGATGATCAAAGTGTCAACAAAGGCAAACGTTAAGGTCAGGAGGTCGAACCAAATGGGATAACAAATCAGCAGGCTGTCAAACTCAGATCTGAGATATGTGCAGATGATGCCTACACAACTTTAAAGTCGGCTGACTCAGTCCCACATACACCGACCCGCTGCCCCGAATACTCACCAGAGCGCCACATGTGGATCCATCCTCCGCCGAAAATAGTCCCTAACAAATGCACCTGTTTTCACCTGTTTTAGGAAATTACTTTTTAAACATTAAGCTCTATATTTAGGAGGCCTCTTTAAGGATTTACATCTGAGGAACCAATGGGCTTCGAGACACAGACAGGAAGTCGCACAGGATTGAGAGACAGACTAAGATGCTGATTTGGCTTATAGACTAGAACTTGTGCATGAATGAACTTTATGTGGCTACTTCCTGTTGGCACCAGGGTTTGCTGCTCATGATCGCGCAGACGCAGTTTAATTAAAGACTCAGAGCAACGGCAGAAACACCGGAACTCTGGTAGCCGCATGGCCGCACCGACAAAAAGTCCTGTGACTCGTTGTGCGTCGCTTTTGGGCCGACATGGAACCCTCCATGCAGGTTTTGGTCAGCTTCCCTGTTTGAACTGACGTCGGTTTCAGATGTTGTGGTGGCGGCGAGGAGCAGGCGTGTGACCAGATCAGAGTCCCCACATGTCCACCAAAATACAACAATTACAACAATATTGCAATAAACAATTAAGAAACAATTAATTACAATTAATTTCATACATTTCATTAAATAAGTATATAAAACAGTAAAAGTTTGTGTGTGTGTTAATAAAAAAAACATAATAATAATAATAATAATAAAGTTCTGTATATATAAAATACAAAACTTCCGTAAAAATAAATATTAAAATTAAAAGTAAATAAATAAAACAGCGTGTGTTAAAAAAATTAAAATATATTAAAAATTAAAATAAAATAAATAGATAAAACCGTAAATGTGTGTGTATTAATAGGCAAAAAATAAATAAGTACTAAACTGCATACTGCAGTACTTGCAGTATGTATTAGAAAGGCGCCTTCTATAAACGTATACGTTATGAGACCCGTTAGCTTAGCATTTGTTCTAGCACTCCGGCAGGATGAGCTCATGGCGCCATGTCGCTGGGACTGAGTAGAAGTATAACCTCTGGGGGAAAACTGCTGATGCCCAAGTTACAAGTGAAGCTGCAGTTATGGCTCTGCTCATTTAGAGAGAGGCCTGGACTTGTTAGTCCGAAATAACCACCTTGAGGCGTTACCAAGATGGCTGCTGAGTGGCGGGACTTGTGAGAACTAGACAAACCAGCAAGAGTTTTTATTAACACTAGACTAAAATGTTCATGGTTTTCTTTGACTATAACAAACCGAAATGTGTTTTTCTCAGCAGAAATGTAACCATGTGAAAGATGTTGGCTAAATCTGACTTTAAACGAATGTTCAGGCCGCGAAACAAAACATCTGGAACCACATCAGTAAAATGTGTGGGGGGGGGGCATTCAAGCTATAAAATCCTTCACATTCACATCAGAATAGAAATTATCCAGCTGGATGTTGCACCAGAGTCTGAATGTGTTTCCTGAAAGTTCAGAGACAAAGATCTTTAGGTTAAATTTGGAATAACTTGTTCACGGCACGAAACTTTGACATTTGAACAAACTTGGACTGAAATCCCATGTCGTTCCAACTTTTATTTTTCCTTTTAAAACACAGTGCGGGCGTCTCTGTGTTTGTATCATGTTGAGTTTAAACAAAAACTCCACTGAGCCAGATCGCTTTCTTTAAACCCCAAACACACTTTTAGTCGCTGTAACCTCAGTTCTGCAGTGTTCTGAAGTCTCTGTCAGGAGGATTGTTTCATCCCGGCTGTTTGAACACGTTGTAATCGATTCTATACGTCCTCGCCGCGAGTGCAGCGAGGGACTGTGCGGCATCTGTTCCCTTCTCTTCCCCGTCCTCTGTGAAGTGCAGAGGAATCTATGCCCGTGGGGAACAGAGGCAGCAGCTGAAAGACTGATTGCACCGAGCCATAGCTGATTCAAAATAACAACCAGGGATGACAAAGGACTTATTCTGTGCAGTTCAGGAAAAACACATGAGCACCTGATCTGCACCAGATAGTTCTGCAGCACCAGGACAGTCCGCTAACAGGTTCAGTTGTACACAGAGTGATGGAGTAAATAAGTATTATGTGCAAGTGTCATGTACTTGAGGTAGTTGGATTTGATATATATAATATGACAATATAACAGTATGAACAGCACTCAAATAAATACTGATGCAATGCAAACACTCACCATTGAAAGTAGCCAAATTAGCTGTTAGCAGTGCACCAACCGTAAAAACGTGATGAGTCTCAGGCAAGTTCTGCAATTTAAAGGAGCGTCTTTTTCTATAATTTCTAAGTGAATTAATTAAGCAGCATATTTTTAATCAGAGATAATGATATCTTTGGGAATCTTAAAACATGTGTCTGTATGTTCAGAGCAGGACTTTTTACCCAAATAGTGGCAGTTAAGCAGAGTTCTCACACCATTTGCCGCCCGGCGACCATCGGGCTGTGATCAGGGGTAAATCAGCGGTCGCCAGTCGTTACGAGTGAACTACTCAATGACGCATTAAAACGTACCGCTGACACATCGCCGACGTCTGCCAGATATCTAAATAGGAGTAAATATCTGGAGGAGTCGGCCGACTCGACGTCCACATCCAGCCAATGAGAGCAGGCAGCTACTTTTCACTGCTAAACACTTTTTCCTCCCCTCCAGCTCTCTGTAGCTCAGACGATCGCTGCTACCTGCTGTGCTGATCCATCCTTTCACCCAGATTCTTTGTCTTTATAATAACAAACAGATGTTTCCTGTGTAGATTCGCGTCATTTCCTGTTTCACATTTCACGTGTTTTCTTGACAAATCGTGGTTTGGAGACCAGCGTCAGGTGACTCAGCCGCTGTCAGCTGGTGTAGTGTGTGACCCCCTGTCACCGATCACATAGTGTAAACGCTACAACGACTTCAAGACTCGCGTCACAAGACGGCAGGTCGTGTAGTGTGAACGGCACGGCCATCGGCCGATGCTGAAAGTCATGTAGTCTGCACGAGATATTAAGTGTTAAGGGTTTAAAGCACCTTCATGTAGCCTCCATGAGCTTCATCCACTGCTGTCTCTCTCGTCACGCCCCCCAACTCTCAGTTTAAAAACCTACTTCAATCATAGCCTGTATAAAAGAAGAGGGCGTAGTCATGGTGAGTTTTTGTGACCATATTTGGACGAGACGGTGGAGCTAATGGCCGTGTGCGGAGCTAGCTAGCTTGCTTAGCGAGGTGCGTCTGTAGAAAGTGAACAGCCGACTCCTAATAAGCTTTTTCAGCGGCGCTGGTTAAATTTACACAGTGCCGAGGGTACGGGTCACTCTAGCCTGATTGACAGGTCGCCATGGTAACGACTCATAGTTAATCCCGCCCTAAAGCCTCCCCTGCTTCCTGGTCTCTGTTCCTCTAAATGGGACCATAATTTACTAAATGAACATCACGCTGTGTTGAAGAAGACTTGAAACTAGCGACTGAGACCAGAAACTCATCAGGAAAGTGTTTACTGAGGGAATAAATCAGCTGGCAAGTAGAAACATTTTACCATTATTTCTTTTTGCGACCAGAAGAGTCGCCCCCTGGTGGCCGTTATATAGAATGTAGGTTTAAGGGACTTCCGCGTTGGATCCACGTCCCAGACCGGAAGCTTCCTCCTTTATTTCAACAACAGCCACTTTGGAGATTTACTCTGTGTGGTTGCTTTTGACAAAACTCATCTTAGTTACATCATCAAGTAAATAACTTTGATCAAACTCCCAGAAGCTGGAAGACGCTCCACTGGAACAGCTGGGGTTGGGGGCCTTGTTCTTGGGCACCTCAGTGGTGTTAATGATAGAGGGGCCAGTGCTTCTCCTTCCTTTCCACACCCATGTATTAGACGTCTTTATCCTGCCTGATCTGGGGATTGAACCGTAGAACACTTTCATTGTGCTGCACTGACAGCTGTCTATCAAGTGTTTTTAGCTGCAGAGAGGAAATTACAGCCCTTCTTAAAGCATGACTCAGACCTCTTTGTGGGAGAAAAGGTGCACAGAATTATAATTTTATTTTCCAATGCCTTTGTGTGCGTTGCAGTTTCACTTCTGCACTATTTTTTTGTTTTAAACACAGTTGTTTCTGCAAATCGATAAAAAGAAAAAGACGACTGGAAAAAGTCCTGCAGCTGTTTCCACCACGTTCTTTTTTTTTTTTTTTTACTGCGGCAAGAAAATCAAAATATTATTCCTACAAGTTAAAGTTACAAACAGAACAGAATAGAAACCAGATGGAGTCGGTCATTTAATGAGGGGAGACAGAGTGTGTATTATGAACATAATATAAATGTGTGTAATTTTTGACTTGAACTGAAATGAACTCTGAAATAAAATGCTCTGTACATGAAGCTGCAAACAGAACTTTCATCTAACTCAGGTTTATATATATAAACCTGAGTTAGATGAAATCTAAGTAGTTCAAGTCCAGTGAAAAACCTTAATGGTACAAAAGTAAGCAGCAAAGTTAAAAACAATGTTTACGTCACCAAGACAGACTTTTTCAGATATCAAATTACCGATTATATACAGTATATATAAAAAATATTTTTTGCAAACACAGGTCAGGTACAAGTCACTTGTGATTTAAAAAAAGTAAATGAGTAACTGTAATGACCACCACGTCAGTTTCTTGGTTGAACATTTAGCTGCTGGTTTGCTAAAGAGATTTTGCCTCTTGTGTTTCTGGAGTTGACGTTAGGAGAAAAAGACAAAGAGGGGAAGGATGACGGGAGGAGGCGATGGCTGTGCTTATTGTTGGTGAACTTACAGTGCTGTTTTCTTCTTCTTCTTCAGGTTCCAAGTGAACAAGAAGCCAAAGGTGTGGAGAGACTCGTTTCTGGTGGAGAGAGGGTAAAAACTTTAGATATATATATATACCTGATGCTGCTGCTGCATGACAGCACATATTACAACCTCACAGCCACTGTCACTGCTGCTAGGATCACTGCTACCGCTACAGTTAATATGATTACAAATTGAATTAGAATTAATTAATATATATAATAATTAATTAGTTCTAATACAGTAAATACTGCAGGAGTAGCTCAAGAGAACAATTTTTTATTAATATTTTGTTTTGTTTCTTTGGCATGTAGTACTAATTGTAGTGCAGTTATGTTAGCACAACATTGCTAATTAGTACTTAAACATAAAGTACAGCTGAGGTTGATGGGTCATAAACTGGACAGTTTAAACCGTTGACCAAATGATGGTGGAAAACGTTCAGCAGGAAATAAACGGTGTCCGGCGTTTCTAACTTGCCTCCTGCCTGTTGGGTCTGTTAACAGGAAGCTGCTGCACCTGCATGTCGAGGGAAAGGAAGTGTCGCAGGAGGAGAACTTCCTGCCCAAACACCAACGAGTAAAAGACCTCTGTCAGAGAGCCGAGTACCAGACGCCCTGTCAGCAGACTGGACAGGTACAGTACTGTTTTACTCCTGATCCCAGTACTTTACTCCTGATCCCAATACTTTACTCCTGATCCCAGTACTTTACTCCTGATCCCAGTACTTTACTCCTGATCCCAGTACTTTACTCCTGATCCCAGTACTTTACTCCTGATCCCAGTACTTTATTCCTGATCCCAATACTTTACTCCTGATCCCAATACTTTACTCCTGATCCCAATACTTTACTCCTGATCCCAGTACTTTACTCCTGATCCCAGTACTTTACTCCTGATCCCCGTACTTTACTCCTGATCCCCGTACTTTACTCCTGATCCCAATACTTTACTCCTGATCCCAGTACTTTCCTTCTGATCCCAATATTTTACTCCTGATCCCAATATTTTACTCCTGATCCCAGTACTTTACTTCTGATCCCAGTACTTTACTCCTGATCCCAATACTTTACTCCTGATCCCAGTACTTTACTTCTGATCCCAATATTTTACTCCTGATCCCCGTACTTTACTCCTGATCCCCGTACTTTACTCTTGATCCCAGTACTTTATTTCTGATCCCAATACTTTACTCCTGATCCCCGTACTTTACTCCTGATCCCAATACTTTACTCCCGATCCCCGTACTTTACTCCTGATCCCCGTACTTTACTCTTGATCCCAGTACTTTATTTCTGATCCCAATACTTTACTCCTGATCCCAATACTTTACTCCTGATCCCAATACTTTACTCCTGATCCCCGTACTTTACTTCTGATCCCAATATTTTACTCCTGATCCCCGTACTTTACTCCTGATCCCAATACTTTATTCCTGATCCCAATACTTTACTCCTGATCCCAGTACTTTACTTCTGATCCCAATACTTTACTCCTGATCCCAATATTTTACTCCTGATCCCAATACTTTACTCCTGATCCCAGTACTTTACTTCTGATCCCAATATTTTACTCCTGATCCCAGTACTTTACTTCTGATCCCAATATTTTACTTCTGATCCCAATACTTTACTCCTGATCCCAATACTTTACTCCTGATCCCAATACTTTATTCCTGATCCCAATACTTTATTCCTGATCCTAATACTTTATTCCTGGTCCCAATATTTCACTCCTGATCCCAATACTTTATTCCTGATCCCAATACTTTACTCCTGATCCCAATACTTTACTCCTGATCCCAATACTTTATTCCTGATCCCAATACTTTACTCCTGATCCCAATACTTTACTCCTGATCCCAATACTTTACTCCTGATCCCAATATTTTACTCCTGATCCCAATACTTTATTCAGTGTATTACAGTGCTGTATTATACTTTATCCTGATCTGATCCTAATAACTTAATCCTCGTCCCATTATTCAGTATTCATACTTCACATTATAAACATAAAATAATAAATGACGTCTTCCACTCTTTTCAGATGTTAAAAAGGACAAACTGGTAAACTGCTCCTTGTATTTTCTTACCCAGACTTGTGTTTCTGCAGAACAATCCTCACTAAAGAGTTTTTATGAAACAAATGCGGGAAAACTGAGATGGCTGCTGCTGTAATAAACAGAGACTTGAAAGAAACACAGACGAACAATAAGAGACTTCTGTCAGGGAGATAAAAACCAGATGTCATCTCAGCAAACCAGACAGATGCAATAACAGCAGTAATTACTAGAAGGAACAGAACACAATGGACTCAATCAAAGAGAACAGACGTGAAGAGAATCGGGATGGAGCAGCACAACACAAACTTTTCTCCAAGACGTTTGGAGAGCTACATCACTGCGTGTTTGTGTGTGTGTTCATGCTTGTTTGAGGTTAATTACACTTGTCGAAAAATCCCTCCAGCCAGTTGATTAGTCTCTTAGCAACAGTGTCTGCCGGCTGCAGGATCGCACTGACAAACTGTGTGTGTTTGTAATTAACAATTCAGACATTTGTCACTCTTTAATAACCAAGTGCAACAGTAGAAATTCACTCAGCTCCTGCTAATGAGCAACTGCAGAGTGACACAATAACCGATGTTTGGAGCCAAAGAAAACCTCAGCACAGAGCTGGACCTGCTGACCGTCAGGGGATCTGCAGTGTTTTAGTAGTGGTGAAGGGCTGACGGGTAGGTCCTCCTTCCAAGTTTATCCCAAAGGTGTTCTGGGAGGTTGAGGAATGGCATCGCAACGCTGTCTGATGTCCAGAGGCAGGCAGGACTGACCTCTCATTCAGGAAATATTGTTTGATTGATAGCTGCCTATTCTAATAAATTGTGGATGGTGGTGAAACAGCCCGAAAACCACTGTGGAAAACCAAAATACGTAATTAATCTAAAGAAAGATTTCTTTTTGTGACATCTAGGCATCTGAAGGTGCACGTTTTGTGTTATTTGTAAAGCGGTTAAATGTGTTGATTTGTTTGTAAACTAACGGCTAAAGCCGTGTACTAGTATGACTTGTATGTAGTACATATTTTGGGACAGATGTTGTGTTAACATGTCAGAATGGGCCTTTAGGGGGCGTCTCGCACGACAGTAAGCATGATCGGTACGTAATGAGTTACCTTACGATGGTAATCTATACAAGGCTCACCAATGCCAAGCCAGCATGGTTGTAATGGAACACTTTACGTTACGTAAAGGTGAACTGTATTCTGTTAAAGTCACACAATAAAAGACTTAATCAGCTTACTGATATATTTATTTAAAATGGGGATTATTGACAGGATTACAATCCTTTTTTAAACTACTGTGCACATGTGCATGAATGATCCCACAGTACCACTCCACTGAAACGTGCTGGTGAAACCATCAACTCATGTAGCAACGCCTTCACTGGGGGGAAATTTACAAACAATATTGTTTGTAAATCAGAAAACGGGAGAAACATAAACTTTGCTTGCCAGCTGTTCAATTCCGGTCACTATCCAAAGACTAAATACAGTTTTTAACAGATAATTAGTAATTGTATTGCAGTACATTTTTAAAGTTACCCTCCCATCCCAACTGCCAGCCAGTTTAAGGGAGGCAGGCAGGATCGACCACATTCAGGAAATATTGATTGATTGAAAGAGAGAAGCTGCTTGGCTGCAGTGAGTGCAGCTACAGAGTGTTAATAAGAAGCTGTATAATTTATAACTTGTAGACAGCTGTTAACACATTATGCTTACAATCTTGGCCACCATGTTTTCTGTTCCGCCTGCTTTGGACCACATCACACACTGTGCCCACTAAAATGTGGTCTGACTGCACCTTCACCTTCTCTACTCTTCACCTGCATGTATTTGTCTTTACTGTGAGGCAGCTACATTTCAAAATGACTGAGCGGGTTGTTCGTTCAGGCGGAGCCCTGAAGTCACTCTTGCATCAGCTGTGTCGCTCATGCTTCACCATCAGTGGCTCGTTTATCAGCTGTTTGGCTACCAGCTGTTTTAGCCTGACACAACTCAGAATTACAGTTTGCTCCCTCCACAACTTTCTCCTTATGTAACAAGCCTTTATTGTTGTTGACTAAGATTCAGTCCTGTTTGTTTGAGAGCTCCCTCAAACGGCAGAGCCTTTCCTGTCCAGCCATTCGCTATAAATGGTAAATTCACTGACGTCCGAGACCGTGATCCCCAAAGTATCCACCTTTCAGCTTGACAACCATGAGTGCTGAAGGTGCAGAGGGGTTTAGAGAAGGCGTAGTCACGTTAGTTAGGTTTAAGGTTGAGAGTCAAACCTGTTATAATCATTCCTCTGCTTGTTTGCTTGTGTGTGCAGAAGTGGCAGTGTGTGGAGGACGCCACGGGGAAGCTTCGGCTCTTCAAATGTAAGAACGAAGGGGGAGGAGCTAACAACTTCCAGAGGGACGTGACTGGTCGGCAGCGTCCACTCAGCATCAAGTCTCAGCTGTACCGGAAATCCAACGGCTGCCACTGCGACCTCCGAGACCTCCGGCCTCTGAACCTGCGGCCCTCCACGATGAGGCCCTTCAACAACAAACCTTTCTTCTCCAAGAAGAGTGAGTGCTCATTGTTCAGTCCAACAGGGGGCAGCAGGGGGCAGCAGGGGGCAGCAGGGTGCTGCAGGGGGCAGCAGGGTGCTGCAGGGGGCAGCAGGGGGCAGCGGGGGACTGCAGGGTGCTGCAGGGGCAGCAGGGTGCTGCAGGGGGCAGCAGGGGGCAGCAGGGTGCTGCAGGGGCAGCAGGGTGCTGCAGGGGGCAGCAGGGGGCAGCGGGGGACTGCAGGGTGCTGCAGGGGGCAGCAGGGTGCTGCAGGGGGCAGCGGGGACTGCAGGGTGCTGCAGGGGGCAGCAGGGTGCTGCAGGGGGCAGCGGGGGACTGCAGGGTGCTGCAGGGGCAGCAGGGTGCTGCAGGGGGCAGCAGGGGGCAGCAGGGTGCTGCAGGGGCAGCAGGGTGCTGCAGGGGGCAGCAGGGGGCAGCGGGGGACTGCAGGGTGCTGCAGGGGGCAGCAGGGTGCTGCAGGGGGCAGCGGGGGACTGCAGGGTGCTGCAGGGGGCAGCAGGGTGCTGCAGGGGGCAGCAGGGTGCTGCAGGGGGCAGCGGGGGACTGCAGGGGGCAGCGGGGGACTGCAGGGTGCTGCAGGGGGCAGCAGGGTGCTGCAGGGGGCAGCGGGGTGCTGCAGGGGGCAGCGGGGGACTGCAGGGTGCTGCAGGGGGCAGCAGGGGGCAGCGAGGGACTGCAGGGTGCTGCAGGGGGCAGCAGGGTGCTGCAGGGGGCAGCAGGGGACTGCAGGGGGCTGCAGGGGGCAGCAGGGGGCAGCGGGGGACTGCAGGGTGCTGCAGGGGGCAGCAGGGGGCAGCAGGGTGCTGCAGGGGGCAGCAGGGGGCAGCGGGGGACTGCAGGGTGCTGCAGGGGGCAGCAGGGGGCAGCGGGGGACTGCAGGGTGCTGCAGGGGGCAGCAGGGGGCAGCGGGGGACTGCAGGGTGCTGCAGGGGGCAGCAGGGTGCTGCAGGGGGCAGCAGGGGGCAGCGGGGTGCTGCAGGGTGCTGCAGGGTGCTGCAGGGGGCAGCAGGGGGCAGCGGGGGACTGCAGGGTGCTGCAGGGGGCAGCAGGGTGCTGCAGGGGGCAGCAGGGGGCAGCGGGGGACTGCAGGGTGCTGCAGGGGGGCAGCAGGGGGCAGCGGGGGACTGCAGGGTGCTGCAGGGGGCAGCAGGGTGCTGCAGGGGGCAGCAGGGGGCAGCGGGGGACTGCAGGGTGCTGCAGGGTGCTGCAGGGTGCTGCAGGGGGATAGGGGGGGCAGCAGGGGGCAGCAGGGGGCAGTGGGGGACTGCAGGGTGCTGCAGGGGGCTGCAGGGGGCTGCAGGGGACTGCAGGGGGCTGCAGGGGGCTGCAGGGGACTGCAGGGGGCTGCGGTTCGTTAGGGTTGAGGGTCGTCTTGTGATTTTTCCAGAACAGTTCTCTTGTTCTTCTTGGACTCTGATTTGGGGATGTCTGATTAAACACCTTGCAGAACTACCTGCAGATTCTGAATTCTGCTTGTTTCAGTTAGTGGTAGAAAGTATTTAAGTACGTAATGTATATTAAGTAAGTACAAATTTGAGGTACCTGTACTTTACTTTTCACGCCACTTTCTACTTCTACTCCACCACATGTCAGAGGGAGATATTGTGCTTTTTACTTAACTACTTACAAAGTGTTGTGAATGTGTCACTTTGGGACTCAAGATATGCTTAAAAAAAAGGAAAAATTCTGATTACTAAAACTCTACACACCCCTAAACTGAGCCCTTATGTCCCCACCACTTTTCAACACAAAGTGGCGCCCTTGGTTCAGTGAACATGTGAGTTCATCTTGTTGTACCTGTTATGTGTAAAAAATAGTTGTTGCCTGTTTTGTTTGTTATCAGCGACACTATTTATGGCTCTCTACAAGACTGCGAGTGCTGCATTATGGCCGCTGTTAGCTCAGCCCCCCTTCTGACTAACAGACTCTCAGGTGTTTTGTATGTAGAGAACATGTTCATCTAAAAAAGTCTGAATATCGTGGAAAAATTGAGCACCAGAAGAGCCGATCAGAGCTCTTCTCAGGTCAACATTTCTGTATTATAAATTCTTTAGTCTAAAATTCATTTTGAGACACTGGAGTTTTGATTTTTGATCAGCTGTAAGCGGTTATCATCAAGATTAAAACAAAGAAAATATTTCACTTTCTGTGTAATGAATCTAGAATAAATTTTAACATATCTGGTTCTCTGTGGAACTGGTGTCTCAGAGCTGCTGGACTGGTTTCAGCCGGCTCTCCTGGCTCTCTGATGCGACGCTGACCTCTAGTGTTTGAGGTCAGAACTGCACCCCCCCCCCATGATGATGGACACCGTTGAGGTTCTTCCTTTTTTAAAACAGTTCTTCCTTTTTTTTATCTTGTTACTTTCCCAGGAGACGTAAAACTCGTTAATCGTATTGTTCAGTGAGAAATGTGTGTCGTTGATAAAGTCTCTGTGTGTGTCTCAGAGTTCAAAGCCCTGAAGAGTTACTCCAGGAACCGGTACAGCCGCTCCGTGTCCATGACGAACAGTTACCCCGTTAACGACAGCGTGGTGGACGGGGCCGGCTGGGCTCAGCTGATAGGAGACGAGACTGAGGACGAGTTCAGCGGGATGGGAGGCGGTCCCAACGGCGTGTCCCTGCCCAACTCCCACAAAGTCACACACAGGTGAGTTATAGGTTTGTGTGTGCGACAGACTGCATCATGGTTATACCGCGGGGCTTTTCTGCACGGTGCAGTTCATATAAAACAGCTTCGTTTACACTCAACGCAACTTAACTAAACTCCAATGCTGGTCTCTGTCCAGCTTTCACTGTAATTAGCACCAGATTTTATATTCTTTTTTAATTAAGTCACCTACGGGCCACTACGTGCAAGAAACAACTGAACTCTCCGATTCTGTTCAGTGAACTCAACTATTTAGTGGTGGAGAGGATGATGTGATTTAAAGCTTTTGATTATTAATCATTAGAGATTAAAGATTCATATTCATAGATATCCATAGGTGTCATTGACGCTGAAAGCATCTGCTAAAAGTTTTCTGAAAATTAGCTTGCAACAAGAAATGTTAAATAACAAATAAAAATTCTATGAGAAAGGTTTACTTGCACAAAGGGAAATCATGAAATGCAATTTAAATATAGAAGAAACAGATCTGCCTTGTCCAAAAAAAAGGAACTTAGGCAAAAAACAATTGATTACTGCATGATATTCGATAATATTTTTATACTCTGAATTGTCACGAGTCACATGAATTTTGTTTCCCTTCATGTAAATAAAGACATTCCCACCATAAATTGGTGCAGAAAATGTCTCTAAGTTGCAGGAAATTAAGAGTTTAATGCTAAAAATGTTGAATATTTCTTCTGAAAGGCATTGGAGTATCTTGTCTTCTCGTCGTGTTTCGTCACACCCCTAATCTGAGCCCTTAAATGTCCCCACCACATTCAACACAAACTGACGCCCTTGTTGATTTCAGTTACAATTATAAAATAAAACTTTGATTTACTGTTGAGTAATATATGGATTAGTACTTATTACCTAGTGGCATGAAATGTTTGGAGGAAGGTTTTTCATCATGTTAGCATGAAATGCTAAAAAGGGAGAAATGTAATGGAAGTCCAAACATAGTGATGCAAGGATTCATGTAACTCCGGGACTCAGAGAGACTCGTGTGTGATGTGATGCTGAAAATGTGTAAACGAAACAGTCAAAGCATCTCTGTTCTCTGTGCTGTCCAGACTTCAGGGACAACGTGTCTCTGTCGGATGACAAATAACTCGGCCCTCAGCTCTCCGCACTCATTCCAGTTTACATGTTGATGCGAGTCCTTCTGCAGATGATTGAATAAAGAAAGACAAGTGCTAACCTCGGGTGTTTATTTGGAAACAAGAGTTGCCATCACAGCTAAGTACAAACCTGTAAAATGAAGCTTCATCTCTTCAGATGCCAACACAAAGGGCGGAACGCTGGTTCAAACCTTCAATACCGAATCCTGGTGGGAGAACTACTACATAAGGTCCTATGATCAGCCAGAGAACATGATAAACATGATAAAAAGAGACAGAAAGAGACTGATGCGCCGAGTAAATCATCTTTAGAGGCGAGCGGGTAGGAAGCCGGCTTAAACCGAACTGTTTTGAACTTTTTCGAGACAGTTAAGGGAACCTAAACAGTTAATGACCTTCGCCGCTCTCTGTTATTCATTAAACATAATCCAATAACTTCACACAGCTGCAGCGCTGTGTGTAGCGTACACACCTGAAGTTAGTAGTGACTATTATTTACTTAAAGACTCTTTCAGTCTTTTCCAGAACATATGTTCACATGAGGAGCACCGAGCTCTCCGTCCGAAAAGGTCTTTAATGCGTCCAAGCCGGACTTAAACTCTCATCTAACTCTTATCTAACTACAGTCAGCGGTGGCGGGAACTAAATGTTGCGTAACTGCCTCGTCGGCACAGACAGAACGAGTCCTCGACGGCTCAGATTGCTCTGCTGAATCCACCAGCTGTGTGAATCACTGTGAATTATTAAGAGGAATAACACATTCAGGGGAAAGTGTGAACATTATTATTATATTGTTATTCCTGTTTTGCTGCAGATGCTCCATTCTGCCGAACGCCACCGTGAAGTGTGACACGGGAGTTTATCAGTCCCTGCAGGCCTGGAAGGACCACAAGCTGCACATCGACCACGAGGTAACACACAGCTGACCGACTGGCTGACTGACTGACTCTCAGTGCTTCACTGACCGAACGTCTTCTCGCTCTGTCAGATTGAGACGCTGCAGACCAAGATAAAGAACCTGCGAGAGGTCAGAGGTCACCTGAAGAAGGCCCGCCCCCTGGAGTGTGACTGCAATAAGTACCTGTAAGTGACGACGAGCATGCTTACACGCCACAGTGCCATGCCTGAACGCAGACGCAGGGAGAATGGTCGCGCTTACAGCTGGTGTTGATGTGTATGTGTTTCAGGTATAAGTCCAAACTGAAGAATAAGCTGAGGTACAGAGGAGGTGGCCTGCACCCCTTCAGGTGGGACTGAGACATTAAAATGTCGCTGTTAAAAGACAAAAAGGAAGAAGCAGACAGCAGCAAATGACATTTCTTCTTTCATTTTAAGTGAAACCGGGCGATAAAACACTGATGTTGTCCTGTGTCAAATGTCCTGCTTAGTTTTTGTCATATTTAGTCCACTGAATATTATTTTTTTTAGTCAAGTTTTAGTTGACTAAAAGTCTGGCTGTTTTAGTAAAAAGAAAATCAAAAGCATTTTAGTCTAGTTTTAGTCATTAACCATCATTTTAGTCTTTTCTAACTCATTAGTATAATTTTGATTATCAGTTTGGTCAATCTGCTCAAACCAAAATAGAGACATGATTGGAATTTTAGCTCTGTTCTCATTTTTATTGCAAAGGAGACATTAACTTAGCTCAGTTCCCAGGTGGTCAGCCTTGATACGCCGCTTCAAGCTCGCAGTGTTTTTTTCCAACAATCTTATGACCACATCAGTGTGTGAATGATGACAGAGACATATAGAGATTAATGGCAATAAAGCAGCTGTCAATATTTTAGAGAGCCCCGAAATATCACTTGATATCAGCTTTTAGGGGAGCTGATATCTAAGCGCCTCTTTCTCCCAAGCATGTTGTGTTCATCCTCCATAGTAACTTTTTCCTCGCCCACCAGGCGTCGCCTCGGTCGCCCAGCGTTCAAAGCACAGGAAGAAATGAATAAACACGCTGTTCAGGTGGAACAATTTAGAGGGAGAAAATCTGGCCTGTAATATTTTGTCTCCTCATTATACTGACAAAAAGAAAGGTTTTTATTTTATGAATTACATTTTTTTTTACATTTTTCATCAACAATATTGCACGTTAATATAGTCACAGTCAGTGTTTAAGGACATTGTCGCCGTCTCATCTTCGTCTCGTTATAGTCACGGGGAAAAAAAGGTCGTTGATGAAAATATTTCGTTTAGTTTCGTCTGACGAAAGTAACCAGGTCTGTTCCGGTCTGGGTCAGCTGGTGTTAAAATCCTGTAATAAGTGTAATAAGCTTCTGATGTGAAGCCTTCACACGCTGCCGATCGTTCACACAAAGACGTCTTTGAACATGTTTGATATGTACGTACGTTGGCGACTGATGATGTCGTCCGTGTGTCGGCGTAAATCAACATCTTTACCTGAAGTTAGTTTTGTTTGACAAAATTCACTCAGCTCTGCTTCCCTCTCTTCAGTCCTACACTCCTCCATCCAGGATCTCACCAGACTCAGCTTTCTTTCTCCTGGTTTTGGCCTTTTCAGCACAAATAAAGAAGCAGCTGGTTGGCGTCCATTTTTGTTTTGGGCATGAGAAGATAAAAAGTTGTTAGAAAAGCAAGATGATGAAATAGGAGATAAAAAAAACTGGATGATCTGAATAAACAAACAAAAAATCCTGTCATGTTTCACCACAATTCAAAATGTTTGTGTGCGTGCAGGAAGGGCGGGGCTCGGGACAAGAAGGCGTGGCTTCTGAAGGAGCAGAAGAGGAGGAAGAAGATGAGGAAGTTGATCAAGAGGATCAAAAACAACGACACGTGTTCGATGCCCGGACTCACCTGCTTCACACACGACAACCAGCACTGGCACACTCCGCCCTACTGGACACGTACGACACACAAACACACCTACACACACTCTTTTCAACATTTGTTTAAATATTTATTTATTTAAGCTTTATTTGACCAGGAAGTCCCTTGAGATTGAAATCTCTTTTCCGAGGGAGACCTGGCCAAGACGTCACACCAGTTACAATTTAAATAGAAATACAGCAAACAAACAAACAAGCATCACGCATAAAGGAAAGGGACTAAGCCAGATCACATGTGGCAGTTACATTTTCCCCAGCTCAGTAAAAACCCTTGGAACCTGGTCAGAGAGCCACCTGGTGGAACGGAGATGAAATATTGTTCACAAATCTGTCAAAATCTGTGTTAGTGAGCACTTCTCCTTTGCCGAGATAATCCATCTACCTCACAGGTGTGGCATATCAAGATGCTGATCAGACAGCATGGGGATTACACAGGTTTGCCTTAGGCTGGCCACAATAAAAGGCCTTAGGCTGGCCACAATAAAAGGCCTTAGCCTGGCCGCAAGAAAAGGCCTTAGGCTGGCCGCAAGAAAAGGCCTTAGGCTGGCCGCAATAAAAGTCCTTAGGCTGGCCGTAAGAAAAGTCCTTAGGCTGGCCGCAATAAAAGGCCTTAGGCTGGCCGCAAGAAAAGGCCTTAGGCTGGCCGCAAGAAAAGGCCTTAGGCTGGCCGCAAGAAAAGGCCACTCGAATATGTGGGTAAAAGGTGCAGTTTGCGTGTCCTTACCAATATTATTTATAAACATCGAAAATTAAATCGGGGCTAAAGTCGAACCTTGAGGAACACCCTTGGAAATATCTAAAAAGTCTGGTTTAAGACCATCTATAGAAACACAGTGCATTTGCTCTGTAAGTTTTTGAACCAATTGACTGCTGTGTTTCCTATTCAAATATAACTTAATCTATCAACACAGATATTAATATTTATGATATATTTAAAGTGCTGCTTTACCAGAGATGTTGTGTGTGATATCTAAGTTGTGTTGTGATGTGTTTGTGTGTTGCAGTGGGTTCGTTCTGCGCCTGCACCAGCGCCAACAACAACACGTACTGGTGTCTGAGGACGATCAACGAGACCCACAACTTCCTGTTCTGTGAGTTTGCCACCGGCTTCCTGGAGTACTTCGACCTCAGCACAGACCCATACCAGGTACACACACACACTGTCTTGTGTGAATGATATGTAATACAAGCTTCACCTTTTGTAGATTCATGTGATTCAATATTATAAGCTCAAGGTTAACTTACTGGCTTGCTCATATTTCTGGTCTTCTTCGGCGAGAGATGTAATCCTTGCAGGAAATTGCTCCCCATCAAACTACGTCCACTAAAGAGCTTGTTTTTGCCGCTGACAGGCTCAATATTTTAACAACATTAAGGAAAATATCTCTCTTTTTTAAAAGAGTAAGATCCCTTTTTTTTTAACCTGAAACAGTTGCTATAACTCTTTTGTCAAAGCCACCAGACTCCATTAATAAAAACAGTAATTTTACATCTCTGATCTACCTCTGCCTTGGTCGGTAAGTTTGTTTGTGCTATTATGTGACTTTGGTGTTTTTAACCCTTTTAAACCCAAATTACACACAATAACACAAAGAAACTAACCAACCAAGGCAGCGGAAGACCAGCAACTCCTGTGTCATGCAAGATAAAATTGCAGTATTTATCAATGGGGTCTGGTGGCTTTGACGAGAGCGACGTAGTGACTGTTTCTGGTTAAACAAAAAGGATCTTACTCTTGTCTCTGTTGGGATCCTTCCCATAATGTTTCCAGACACTTGTGATAACAATCTGTAACAAGGTTTTACATTGCAGCCCTGTTTGCTGCTGCAGAGTGCAGAGTTCTCAGTCAATCTTAGACCAGTTTGAAAGTTTTTGTCCCTGTTTCGTCGCAGAGACAAACTTACCTAACTTCACAACATGTTGAATCTGCACTCTGGTCCTTTGGACCGCCCAGGAACAAATGTTACGAGGGCCATGTGACCTTGGTGATAAAAGACAGCGAAGGTTTTGGGATTCACACATAAACAAGATCCTCAGTTTTAGGAATTCTATTCATGCAGACCAAACCTGATCACCTCTTAAAACTTACATCACTGGTCTGTTGGAGTTCGTAGGTGATTTTCTGGTGTGAATGTGAATCTTGATTTTGTGTCACATGTTCTCAGAGTTAGATGCACCTTTACAGAAAACAAACCCTCAACCCGTCTCACTCTCTGTCTCTCTGCCAGTTGATAAACGCTGTCAGCTCTTTGGATCGGACGGTTCTGAATCAGCTTCACGTTCAGCTGATGGAGCTCAGAGGCTGCAGGGGACACAAGCAGTGCAATCCTCGCACACGCTCAGTGGAGCAGGGTATGATAGTGACGCACACACAGTCCTACATTACCAACAGTAAGAAGGATTAATTCTTCAAACTTTGTAATTGTTTATCCGTGCAGGAGTGTCAATATCTCTTATTGTGTAGCAGCTAACGGGACTCCTGTCCATCTGTACAGTAAATGCGTCGATCTTTCTCAAACAAGTTGCAGCCCTATACAAGCAGAATGAGGACACAAGTGCACTGTGAAACTAGCAATCTATACAGTAAAAGTAGATGACATCCAATTATCTTTGCAAAATGGACGAGCTATAGTGTCTACGTCTTCCTGGCCACCTAGTCCAGAAACACCCCTCTTTTTTTTTTTCAGCACCCAGGACGCCACAGATGATCAGGGCATTAATTCTGCGTGGTTAGCATTATTGGTAGAAAACAAATGCCGTTTTTCCATTACCACTACCAGCTCGCCTCGACTCGCCTCGGTTTGCCCGTGCTCCGTTTTCCATTGCAGATAGTACCCCTCAATGTAGCTGGTCATCATAGCGACGCCACACACAACTGCCGCGACGTAATGTTCAATGCGACACACACACCAGCGACACACACAGCTTTCTCTTTTTTAAGTTAAAACGTTTGAATCTTCCTCAGAATATAAAGACAGATAAGAGGTATGAAAACCTTCCAGCTGTGTTTTCCTCTGCCGTTGTTGCCGCAGCGGTCTGTGTGACGGCGGGAGCAGAGGGCTCTGTGAGCGGGCGGCCGGGCCGAGTCGAGCTGGTACCGTGCGGTGGAAAAGGGGCTAAACTTCTACCTGCCTCAGAGGTTACAAACAAATCTTTATCAACAATCGTCAATAGCCAGAACAGTCTTCAGGGGCCGACAGGGCGTTTTGCACATGTACAGTGTGAGCTTTGGCTTTACATTGCAGTGGATTTACTCGTACGGTGTGAGTTGGAGTTAAACAACAAGATTTCTAAACACCTACAGCTTCAGTGAGTGATTAAAATACCTGCTCCAGCCAGCATGTCGCTGGTAAATCCACCTGATGAGGTGTGATCTCTGCTCACTAACCAATCAGACTGTCTCTTCAGCAGGAGGGCGGGAACACAGCAGCTTTGATGACTACAGGTAAGCACACACACACACACACACACACACACACACACACTGTGTTTTCCTGCTCTGGATGCTGCATGATTTCCTGACGGCGCTGATGGCTGCTGGTGGTGGAGCAAAGAGAGAGAGTGTGTGTTTGTGTGTGTGTAACACGGTGTGTATGTTTGTTGCATCAGGATGTTTGAGAGGAAGAAGTGGCCGAGAGTCAAGAAACCTTCATCATCTCGAACCCTGTGAGTCTTCCTCCTTGTCTTCCTCTTTGTAGATTGTCTGGCCTGCACTTTGCTTTCACCTGTCTGTCTGTTCAACATACAGCAGAATCATATTTTTACCCTGAACTGGATCCACGTATTCATTACATTCACTTTATTAAACCCCTCAAACATCAGCCTCGGCTTTTGCCACCTCACATGACAGGAAAGCAGCAAAAACAACCTGAACTATGGGCGAACATGGTTTGAGTTACATCTTTTGACCACGTTTAGGCTCAAAATGAAGACAAAAAATTTCTAATGGCTCAATAAAGGATTAATGAAATCACAAATGAAGTCAGCATCTCCTTAACCACTTGGAAACGGATTGACCCGGTACGGGGGGTGTAATCGATGTTCAAAAACAGCGGCCCTTTGTGTCAACAGAGACCATCTGGCGGGCCGCCATCTTGGTGAGGTCGGCTTAGCTCTAAGTTTCATTTCTGTCTCAGATTGAAGAAGAGTTTGCTTTGGCGGAGGCGGTCTTTATCGACCTCTGCTGGCGATGCGTAGGAGCTACACAGACATGTGTAAAGCGTGGGAGTGCTTTTGGAATATTGACTGTTTTTATCAATATTTCAATGTTTTGGAAGCTTTATGTTATTTGGAACGTGGTTGTGTGGAGAGAAATAATGTTTTGAAGATAACTCCCAATAAAAGTCAACATATAAACAGTAATTATGGCCATTTTCATCAAATTTACAGTTACAGTTTTATTCCAGGTGCATTATAATCTACCTTATGATGGTTTTGATGGTTTATTGCATTAAAATATAGCTTTTTTTACCAGGCGAGGATGAAAATATCATATTTTTTCTGTATTTCATCTCCATGTAGTCTGTAATGGTAAAATAAATGTGTTAATGTACAATGGATTTATATTCCTCTGCTTCTGACCTTTCAAAGGAGACCAGAATGATGCATCTAGGCCAAATGGTTGAGGAGATATTACTGATTTCATTTGGGTTTGTTATTTTAGGCGTTTTCCCTGGAAATAGGTACAAGGGTTCATGTTTAACTCCATGTAAAAAGAAATGAGAAACCAGAAACCGTGTCGTTAACAAACACACAGAATCCAAATGTTCGGCAGCCAGCGGCAACTTCCTTTTTGGCCTTTTTGATTCCTAATACCCCCGACAGTTCAGGAAGTTGTTTGCAGTTTTCTAACTTTTATTCGAGCATCGAGTGAGCGAGGAACATTTAGAGGAATTGGCTCTGGTTCTTTTCATATTATTTAAGAAAGAAAAGAAACTAAACCCAACCTGATTTTCACCACATTAAGGCTCCTGTAAAACACACTTATCATAAATGTTGAGGTGTGTTGTGGTTAAAGAATAAAAACATATTTACTTAGTTTTAACTTGAGTTGAACATTATGTTGTATTTTGTCGTGCAGAAGAACAGAAACATTGTTCTTGTTATTATTACGAGTCACAGCAGATAAATGGAGATGCAGTGTTACGAAGAGGAGTATCACTCAAAGAATGAATGAATGATCAATATTTGTTCTCTATCTGGAACATCAGGAAGAGGTCAGGCCAACAACAAACCAACTAGCCCTGTTAGAAATAAAATCTATAAATTAAAGTTAGAATCCTAAACAGGTTAAAACATCAACCTGCCAGGGACTTCAGATGAAAATTAGTCTGTACGACTAAATCTGGCGGAGGTGCCAGTAACAGTAACTCAAATCTAACAGCAACCTTTTTGACCTCAACCTGACAGCACAGCTTACAGCACATAAAACCCTCTGGATGTAATGCCACATTCAAACCAACCGCGAATTTTGGCCTCGCGCCGCTTTCCTCGCGTTAGTACATTCGCTGCAAGTGTTCACACACAACGCGAGAAGGTGAATAAACACAACTCCCTATTACTACAACTGTATGAACCCAAAGTAAACATTCTGCTGTGATTAAATAGCAATAAACGGATCAAACTGATGCTGAAATAACTACAACATGATGCAGATTTGTTAAACATATGAATTCATGCTTTGTTCATTCAAAGCAGAATCTGAACGACTACGGGTGTTTATTTGTCTAAAAGCTGCAGCGCTGCTCCCTGCTCCTCTCCCCCACGTTTAGCAGCTCTCAGCCGGCCAGCAGATTTTCAATCCCTCCATTTAACTAGAGCTAAATGGAGGGATTGCACATTTTAACTCATTTTACACCTTCACCTAGCTGATGTTCCCAGCGTTGATCTATGGACGACAAAGTCACTCAGACCAGTTTTGTCCAGATAAAAAAATCATCATCTCTAAGATGTATTGCCATGAAGTTCTCTAGACATTTCCATCAGCCTCAGCTGTAGTAAATGGCACCTTTGAAGTCACATTGAGGCCCCATCCACACTACATTTTAGTTTACAAACGGAGTTTGAAAACCAATCCGACCCCCGTCCACACCAACGTATCAGAGTTGATCTCCGTCTACATTAAAATGAGTGAAAACGCACATCTAGTGGCCGTTCAGGTACACTGGGCGTGCCACTACAGCTGAATGTAACACGGGAGTTAAAAGCGGCGGTGGCTGGGAGTCTCGCAAAGTAAACGCCGACATGCACAAGTGTCGGCTGTAAGTGTTATTTGCACGGTACAAAATATTTAAATAAAAATACCAAATCAGAAACTTTGTCAGCAGCATCGTGTTTCTGCTTTGCACGACTGATGAGAGCCAATCAGAGAGGCAGAAGTGTTTTAGGTCTTCATTTTTGCCGTTTTAGTCTGGACGGGAGGAGCAAACGTAGCAAAAGGTCTCCGTTTTAAAACCAAAACGCAGCAGTGTGGACGGGGCACGCTGGCACGCCGACGGCAGAGCCTACAGGAAAAATCAGATGGTTCAGTCTCTTGCTCGAGAACATTTTGACATGTAGACTGGAGGATCAAACTGAGCCACTGCTGCCGATCAGCTTCTACCAAAACAAAGATGTGGAACATAGGAAACATTATACCTGCTAAACATGCTAAGAAGCATGTTAGCACGTAGCATGAGCCCCCCCAACAAACCTGATGATCTCTGGTTCGCTGCTTGTTTCTGCTGCTGCCTGTTTTCTGTCTGTCTGCTGACTCTCACACACAAACACACGCTCACTGTGCTCGTAACCTGACTGCGGTTCTGTGTTCTGTCGACCCAGAGGTCCAATCTGGGACGGCTGGAAGGGCTAAGTCTCCCGATTGGCTGGAGCAGGCTCCTGACCCCGCCCACAGAATCCTGAAGGAGCACCGGTCAGCCAATCAGCTTTTGCCGTCTCTGTGACATCATCTGGCCCCACCCCCGCCCCGCTGCTCAGGGAGACGCCGGGACGAAAAACACCCGGCGCACTTCTTCACCAGCTTTTCCTCCTCATCCTCGATCTGAGGAGGGAGAGGAAGATCGAGGAGGAGGAGGAGGAGGAGACGGCAAAATCTGAGAACCTCGTCAGTTGAACGGGGGAAGAACCAGAACTCCCATCTTCTTCCTCCTCCTCCTCCTCCTCCTCGTCAGGTGACCTCCCGGCAGCCATGTTTGTTTTACATGTTCATATGTAGTCTCTCTAACAGTCCAGTAAAGGACCCGCTCTCCCTGTTGTTGTTGTTGTTGTTACTAAACTCAGACTGAGACGGAAGAAGACGAAACTTCCACGTCGAACACTCTGACATCACCGCTGATGTAAATGTGATGTCATTTCCTTATTTTTATTTTTAATTTCTTCCACTAACTTGAACGCCGGTTACAGCGGCGACCGGCGGCTTCACTGGCAACAGAGCTACAGCTGTACTAACCTGGTGACTTGACTACAGTACCCACAATGCAATGCGGCAAGCCCCGATGAGAACAAACGAGGAAGAAAACACAAGATGAGAGGCAGATGTCGGCTCTTGCTCTGTGACGCCACTTGTTATTATTATTATTTTTTTACTCATGTTAACCATCAAACATCGCCGTCCACTCACCTTCTCCCCCTGCACATACGTTTCCTTTTCACTTCAGGTGTTTCCTCCTCTCAGCTGATTTTGTTGTTAGCAGATTTTTCAGCCTCCGTTTTCTCCCTCGCCCGAATCCCAACTCCTGGTCAGAGACGTCCTGAGCTCTAAATTAGAAGATGTAACTTATAAAATGTAAAATATAACTGTAGAAAAACCACGACTGGATTCACACGGGAAGTGAAAAAAATAACTGTGCACACACCTGTTCTGGTGATTTCCGCCCGCCAGCGCTTGCCGATTATGAGCAAGAATATTAAGACGTCAGATGTGTGTCGCTCGCCTCTCAGACACTTCCAGACTGTTGAATCCAAATATCTCACCGCATTTATTATTATTTAATTTTTATTTTCTCTGGTTTGATTTCCTACATTTCCCAGAATGCCTGTCAGCAGCACAAAGACAAGGTGTGTCCAGCTTCTTCGTGCTCTCTCTTTATACCACTGGGCGACAGTACAGAAGAACCCAAATGGTGTTTTTTTTCTCGGCAGGTAGACGACACGTTTCAGATGTTATGGCATCAGCGCGTGAGCTGAAACAGCTTTACCGATTGGCCGATGTTATAGACCAATGAGGTAACAGCTGCTGTTCCTCTGTGCCATATTCCTTTGGCATGTTATGCAGCCTGGTAGGGGTCTTTTGATAAATCATAACCTCCAGCTGCCCTCTGATGATGGATTCATGTGGCCATTTAAATATTGCATCATTTTGTTCTCAAATCACCTAATTTACAGTTACTCCAGCCTGTTTCTGATATCAATATTCAAGTCACAATTATGACGGATTAAACTGCTTTTTATAATAATAATAATAAAAATAATGAAGTCCCTGAAAATCTGAATCAGGATTCAGTGATATGAAGTCGTGGCCGCATGAAGGGGACAACTTCCAGTTTGAGCGAATTATTAAAGCAAATGTGGAGCACGATTTAGTGTTTGATACCACATTATGTTGAGTTTTAGTATTTTAAGGGCACAATTTGAGGTTTGAAGGTTTTGAATTATTAAACTGAGGTGACAAAATACACAAATTGGGGATTCTAGGGAACAATTTATCCCCCTGAGACCTACTAGGCTTTATTTAATGTAGGCTGCCCAGGACATCTGGGCTGCTTGTTTGTTTCCACATATGGTGGAGACAGAAAGAAGCCCTCAAACACCAAAATCTGACATTTGTTGTGTTTCCGGTCGACCCTCATCAGAGTGGGACGTGGCCTCGTGTTGTGGATCTACAGTGTGAAAGTGTTTCAGGCGGATTTTTTTTCCCTTCCTGTGTGAGTGCAGCCAACCAGTCTGCTGTCTATATAGTTTATTTTTTAACCCCAAATGTATTTGCTCTGCGGTGCTATTTGCTGTCTAGGAAAAACCTCCCGGTTGTGTTTGAATGTATTTTTAAATGTTTAGGTGTGTTTTCTAAAGACTAATGGTGAATCGGATTGTTCTGGACCAGCTGAGGCTTCAGATCAGATTTCTGGTTCTGAACTGGACGCACACACACACACACACACACACACGCTGAAGGACAAACTGCTGAGCACTTTGATTGGAGGATGGAGGGATGAATGGACCGACAGAGGTTTGTGTTGAGACAAGAAACGACGACACGTGACGTGAACCTGGCCCTGTGCGGCCAGTAAATACTGATGTAACACACCTGTACAGTCCCCCACTCGCCTGTGGACACAGTGTTTGGTTTTAGTTTGTGAATAAAGTGTCGATTGCTAAAATGCACCTTTTTTGTTTGTGTTTAAATCTAAGGGCTGTATTATAAATTATTCAACTGATTGTTTGGTCGCTAAATGTTTTAATATTAAATATTTTTAGGTTGCTATCATAAAAGAAAACAAATATTCACGTTAGAGATGCTTGAACGGGTTAAGTCATTGTTGTCTAATAGTCTAACAGCTTTCTTGTTTCAAAGGATGACGTCTCAGTGACTGTTGAACAGACTGTCAACCATCGACCAGTCAGAGCTTCATATTGGGCAACCCAAATCTGAGATGTCATGTTCCTTTCATTGCTAGCTACATCTATGAAAAGTAGTACCTGGAAAATTGCAAAATAAAATGCAACAAGCATGGATGAGACGTTTGCAGCTGCAGGTTATTCCAACCCATCTTACCCCAAGGTCGTCACATAGGGGCACATGATCAAGACCCCGTGGCCTTAGCTTCATTAATAGTACAACTTAAGAACAGATAAATCATCAGGATTTCGTTTGTTCTGTCCAACACATTCATATTTTGGCTGTAATGAACACTGCAGCCTCTAGGGGGCAGTAGACTTTCAACTGTTGATGCAACAAACGCCAAGCACAAACCTCCGGGCAATATTATGTAGCAGCAATACCGGAGGCTGCAGTTTCAGGACCCCCGCAATCCGCAGTAGTAGGACCGTAGTTCTTTTGCGACAGCGCCATCTAGCGGAGTGTTGATGGTAGTGCACAGCAACAAGGAGGAGGTTAACTCTGTCTGCTAGCATGTTAGCCATGAGGCCGATGTGCACAGCTGTAGGGTTAACCGGTCGAAATGTATATAATCAATAACTTAAGTTTAGGCACACACTCGGTGATGGTTGTGGTTAGGGTAATTGGCTTCGGGGGGCTGTCAAGAGTAACGCTAGCTAGCTATCAATCTATGAGAAAATGTTTCTACTTGTCAGCTGATTTCTTCCCTCAGTAAACACTTTCCTGATGAGTTTATGGTCTCAGTCGCTAGTTTCAAGTCTTCTTCAACACAGCATGATGTTCATTTAGTAAATTATGGTCCCATTTAGAGGAACAGAGACCAGGAAGCAGGGGAGGCTTTAGGGCGGGGTTACAAGCTGATTGACAAGTCGCTACCATGGCGACCTGTCAATCAGGATAGAGGCGACTCGTATCCGCTGCTCTGTGTATTGTTTATTATTGTCTTGTTTTAAGCCTGTTTTTTTTGCTAGCTAAAATTAGCATTAAAGTTAACATGAATTACAATTCCACTTTGTAAAACAAGCTAGCTGGCACTACGCTCTCGTCCAATTATGTTCACGTCTGGTTCCAAAAAACCAAGAGTGAGTCAAACTCATAGCCTCAAAACGGTAGTCCACAAACCAACAGGTGACGTCACGGCGGCTGCGTCCACTGAATACAGTCTATGGATAAACCTTGTATTTCTTTGTGTGTGTTTGTTTGCAGAGTAATTGTTAATGTTGTTGTTGGTGAACGCTATGATTTGTGTGGTGTTGTGTGGTGTAGAAGAAGAAGTTAAAGATGTCGGCAAACAGTTTGTCAAGGTCAACAGGTATTTATTTTTAAAACCCACACATCAAAAGTCAAACATATAGTCTAAATACAGGCGCCTGGTTTATTATGAATGTCTAACGAATGTCTAATTGTGGTTGTGCGTTTTCCAACTGTGATCACGTTTAAGCAGTGCTGAAGAATTGGGGAGCACTGAAATCCAGCCCTTATAAAATAGTAACATGTTAGCAAACAGCTGCCTACTTCTACATCCAATCGGGTGATTCTAACTGCTCAGAAGATCATTGGTACCCATTTCCAGAGCACCAGCAATATCATTGAGGTGCCTACGAAGAGTCCAAAGGATACTAAAGGACAGTACCCACCCAGCCACAGCCTGTTCACCCTGAGATTAAGAGTCTGATAGTTCCCCCCCCGCCCCCCAAGGTATCTGACTCTTAAACTCTAATTCATCCTCAGCACTGCTCCAGTGATGATAGTTTATTTCTGTTACCATTTTACATAATTGATTCTTTATTAATGTATATTGTCTGCTGTGTAGCAGAAGGGAGTTTCAAAATTCAATTTCATTATATAACCTGTTATATTGTGACAATAAACCCACCTACCTATCCAGCAGACACAGAGCAGCAGGATCATTTAGCTCTGGTTTTGGTCTCCACCAGCTCCTGGGGAAAGATCTAGCTGCTAAATGCTCCAGTATGTTAACCAGCTGGTCTCTAACTGTGTCCATCCGCTATTTGCTGCTGAGAAGGTGGTTGCCTACAGTTTTATATGGCGAGAGCCTAAAGGACTAAACCAGACAGTGAATGCGCCAAAGCTATGAGCTAAAAGAAGCTAAAGGCAGCAGAGAGCTGCAGAGTCAGCATATTGTAATTCAAGTGGTCTGAGAGAAAACTAGATTTCTGCACCTCCTCTTGGCTGTTTTTTCAGCTTTTAGAAAATGTAGCTCGTGACGGGGAACTCTGGCCAATCATGTTGAGGGCTGTTGGCTGTCCTACAAATCTGTGAGAAGACGAGTCAAGGCGAGAGGGGCCAGGGCCTTGGCGAGACTCACGCCATGGAGAGCCAGCCCTACGAGGGATGAGGTTTTGCAGGGTTACTTCTGCTGCCGTTCAACTTGTGGGTTTGGTGGGAGGGGCTTTGCGGTGTGATACGACGCAACAGAGACAGATGCCGAAGGTTTTGCATACTGCAGCTTTAATGCAGGTTTAATATAATGCGCTGTATGTAACCTCTAGCCACTAGTCTTGAATTACTTATTACTTAGTCTCAATTTGTCCTCAACTGTCTGCAACCAGGAAAGTTTTCACTCCTCACAAATGAAAATGGAGGCAGCTTCCAGGAAATACTCTTGCCAGCTCCAACTGTCTCAGCTTTTCTATGCTACCAGTGATCAAACTGAAAGCTTTATAACCTCAGTAAATAATATTACAAACTCACTGAGGACGGCGTGACAAACTAAAAGCAGTTCAGGACTGCTAACCCGTATACTGGACCTGCCTCAGCTCGACTGCTGCTGCCAATCCCAGCTCCCGATCCCAGCTCCCGTACGTACTCAGCACCCTCAACACTTCCTGTACAAACCGGTTCGCAATGCTTTACAGTGGAGAAATCCAGAAACATACTGACATGGTTACATACAATAGAAGGTCCTGGAGTATTCAGTACAAACACATCAGACAGAAACACACAGCAAATCAAACACCAGAAACACACTGGTGGTGTTTGAAGAGGCAGCAGAGCTTCATTCAGCGATCTGCAGAAACATAAACAGCCAATTAGAAACAACAACAACATTTTTTATCATAAAGAAGCACTTTCTGATTCAAGTGCGTGACTCACCATGACGACCTTGTTGGTCTGATCGCGGGTCCGAATCCGCAGCTTGTTCACGGTCGTCTCGGCCACGTCGGCTCTCTCCTCGGCGGCGTCCAGCTCGTGTTGGACTTTCCTGAAACGCACCGTGCTGCAGCTCACCTGCTCCTCCTGGCGGACACACAGAGAAGCGACAGCTGTCATTCTACTTTAAATCTGCTACAACTTTTTTTTAATAGCCACTGAGGGTTCACCAGAAACCAGATGATGAAGTTGAACCTGTTAGCAAACAGTTGCTTATTTCCACCTCCAGTTATAGAGCAACATTCATGTGGAGTCATGTTTGTATTGCCCCCTCTTTTTGCTCTGTTTTTGGTATCCACCAGCTCCTGAGGGAAATATATGTCTCTTTAAGTTGATCTTTAAGTGAGTTGAAACTCACTCTAAAGATCCACAAACCCGAGGAGCAGCAGATTTAGCTGATAACTTTCTGTAGTTTCCGTTCACACTGCACATATTTGTTCAATCAATCAAACTTTATTTCTAAAGCACATTTAAAACAACCAGGTTGACCAAAGACAAAATACAACACAAGACAAATACAACATACAGCTCTCATGCCAGATTAAAAGCCAAGGAATACAAATGTGTTTTAAGTCGCTATTTAAAAACCGGAAGGCTTGGTGCCAGTCTGACATGAAGAGGCAATTCATTCCACAGTCTCGGGGCTGCGACTGAGAAAGCTCGATCCCCCCTGCTCTTGAGCCGTGTTTTAGGGACAACAAGAGGTGACTGGTTCGCAAACCTTAATGACCTTGAAGGAGCATGCGGCTTCAACAGATCAGTGATATAGACTGGAGCTAGTCCACGAAGGGCTTTAAAAACAAACAATAGAATCTAAAAATCAATCCTAAAATTAACTGGGGGCCAGTGAAGGGAGGCAAGAACAGGGGTGATGTGATCTCGCTTACGAGTTCCAGTAAGGAGACGAGTGGCAGCGTTTTGAACCAGTTGTAGTCGAGAGAGGGAGGCCTGGCTAACGTCTACATACAGAGCATTACAATAGTCGAGGCGTGTTGTGACAAATGCATGTATGAACCTCTCAAAGTCTGTGAAGGATAAAAAGGGCTTAAACTTAGTAAGAAGTTGAAAGAAACTAGCTTTCACAACAGAATTGATCTGCTTCTCCATTTTAAAATCACAATCCATTTTTACTCCAAGGTACAGACTTAACATAAGGTTGCAAAGTGGCCAGGTCTATTTGAGAGACATCAGAGGCGCCACTCGGTCTAAAAACAATGACCTCAGTTTTACTCTCGTTAAAGTTAAAAAAATTTAAGGCCATCCAGGCTTTAATATTATTAAAGCAGTCAATCAACCTTGTTAAAGAACTACCATCATTTCTTTTGATGGGCAGGTAGATTTGCGAATCATCTGCGTAGAGATGGAATCTGATGTTATGTCTTTTTAAGATTGATCCAAGGGGAAGCAAATAGAGTGAAAAAAGAATTGGCCCGGGAATCGAACCCTGGGGATCTCCACATGTGAGGGACACAGACGGTGAGACAGAGCCACCAAAACTGACTCTAAAATCTGTCAGACAAGTATGACCATTCTAAGGCGGTGCCCTTAATCCCCACGCCATGTTCGAGGTGAGAAATAAGGATGCTGTGGTCAACTGTGTCAAATGCTGCTGTAAGATCTAAAAGCATAAAAATTGCACAATCTCCAGAGTCAGTTGAGATTAAAAGATTATTAAAAACTCTTAAAAGTGCAGATTCAGTGCTATGAAATGTCTTAAAACCAATTGGAACACCTCAAGAACACCATGCGTATCTAAAAAGGACTGCAACTGTAAAAGACCTATTTGTTGTTAATCGTTGTTGTTGTATATTTTTATATTGTCAATTTATATATTTATGTACACAATAATCTCTTCCGTAGCAGTACTTCGTATAACTTGCATTTGTTTATTCCAAATTTATATATTTCTAGATTTATTTATGTCAGCTGTATGTTTGTCTACATGTTGCACCTTATCACCAATGTATGTGTAAAACACTACTTTGCAATAAAGCTCCTTCTGATTCTGATTCCGTACGTTCATGGCTACCAGAGACACCTTACACATTGTCATTTTATTGTAATAATAAAACATTAATGAAGACTCACTGCGTTCTCGGCTTGTCTCTTGTAGCTCTTGACTTTGGTCTGAAGCTTATCGACCAGCTCCTGCATCCTCAGCAGAGTCTTCCTGTCCTCCTCCGTCTGCAGGGACACAAAGAGAACCAGTTCAAAAGCATGGAGAGAACAAAGAACCGGCAGAACATCCGTCTGATACTGACAGAAGCAGCAGCTGGATGATGGGAGGTAATCACACCTGGTACGTCAGCTCTTTGATTCTCCTCTCGTAGCGACGGACTCCTTTCTGGTATTCCTCGCTCCTCTTCTGCTCCACCATCAGCTCCGTCTGCAGCTCCCTCACCTGCACACAGAAGATGTCTCATCGAGTCACTTTTCTTTCTGCAGCTCTTCACTACTAAAGCCCAAGACCATGAAACTGGTGGCAGTGTTGAAAGATTGGACGATTTTACAATTTCACTCACTCTTGTCTCCAGTTTATGGAGCTGTTTCTTTCCCCCCTTCAGCGCCATCTGCTCCGTCTCATCCAGTTTGACCTGCAGCTCTGTCAGAGACACACGACGACCCCGTTAGCATCAACCTGCAGCAGCACAGGTGAGTTCAACAGCGTTTGAGATTTTTTGTACCCTTCGCCGTTGACTCCACGTTCCTCTTCATCCTCTCCAACATGCTGCTGCTGTCCTGCTCCTTCTTCAGCTCCTCCGCCATCAGAGCCGCCTGGTGAAACACAAACATACACACAAGACCGCAGACGAGGTCAACATAAAGCAGCTGAACACCAGTGAAAACCTCAGGGTTAGTTTTGGTTTGGACAGGGGTCAGAGGTCAGGACTGACATCAGTGATGGCCTTCTTGGCTTTCTCCTCAGCACTGCGACTCTCCTGCATCGCCTCGTCCACCTCTCCTGTCAGCAGAGACAGATCGGCCTCCAGCTTCCTCTTCTGGTTCACCAGACCTGCGTTCTGAAACACAGGAATTCAATGATCAGTCAGTTCACCGATCATCCAATTCAACAATTGGTGGATCAGTCGATTAGTCAATAAGGCAGGTGATTAGTCCATCGATCACTGAAGCAGTCAGTCAGTGCATTAATGTCAATCACTCTATGGTCACTTAGCGGATAAATCAATCGGTCAGTAAAGACAGTCAGTCCGTTGATCAATCACTGGTCACCACACACAGTCCTATCACACGCTCTGCTGCTGCTGATCGTGAGCCGTCCTGTTGGTGCGCCCTGCAGGGTGCGTTTCTGTTCGTACCTGCGAGGCGAGCAGGTGAGCTCTCTCTGTGACCTCCACCAGCTCCTGTTCGGCCGTCCTGCGAACGCGGTCCGTCTGCTCCAGGATCCCTCGCAGCTCCTCCTCCTCAGCCGTCATCAGCGTACAACGCCGCTCCAACAGGACAATCTGTTCCCGGAGCTGATTGGTCAGCTGGACTTTATCTTCCAGGTCCACCTGTTGTTCTTTAACCTACGAGAGGACGCGACACACAACACAATGAGATCTGCCATGCAGCATAGGAAGAGCAACTATACATCCAAATAAATATCTAGGGAGCAGAGAAGCAAACTGAAAATCCAACCTCTGGTTTACCTTCACCGGGATAAGTTGTTCTTGCTAACATGTTAGAAAGCATCCAGCACACAAGTAATATCATCCTACTTTGTGTAGATATGTTCACATTGATCAGCTGATTCCCTCACTTATTCTTTTACATAATGCCAAGAATGCAACATGAGCTTTTGCATAAAGTGCCATATGTAGTTTGAAATAAATCACTTTTTATTGTAAACAGGTTATAACCTCTAGATGAACCATTCGCCAGCTTTCTCGGTCGCCTCTGACGACCACTATGCTGCTTCCTTTGTGAAGAAATAGGTTCGTATTTTCTCCATAATTCATTGGTTTATGGAGGCTGTGTCGTTCATGCGCGCTCCAGAGACTCTTGCCTACTGATTCTGATCTGTACACACGGCGACTGACAACACCCCAGCGAAGGACTTGGAGCCTGCTAACAACCAAAACACGGTCAACATCAGAAAGGCTTGAGTCACGGAGAGAGAGCGCCGCTTTGTTTTGGATATGAAGACCAACACGGAGTTGGCTTTCATTCAACAAAATGTTGCTTTAAGACTTCTCTGACTTTGGCATACCTGTTGCACCCTCCACTGCCTTTTTTTGAAAACAAAAGGTCGACATGATACTCAGAAGACGACCATGACGGCCTTAGAGTATCTGTCGCCTTCAGTAATTTATCCATCCTTGCCTTTATTGTCTTGGTATCTCTTGGTATGAATGCGGAGCAGATGAGACTACCTGTGTCTGTAGGTGTCTGATCATCCTCTGGCTCTCGGCTGCCTGTCTGGTAGCCTGTCCCAGCTGAACCTCCATCTCGTTCAGGTCAGACTCCATCTTCTTCCTCAGACGAACCGCCTCACTGCGACTACGAACCTCCGCCTCCAAGGTGGCCTGCATGGTCTCCAGAGAGAGCTGGTGGCTCCGCCTGGTGGACAGCACTGCTATTACTACTCAAACGCATTTATTGTGCTGGCTTCTGATTGGCTGCGGAGACTGTCAGTAGATTGGTACCTGAGGTTGTCGATCTCTTCATCTTTCTCTGAAATCTTGCGCTCGATCTCGGACCTTATCTGCTGCAGCTCCATCTGAAATCTCAAGGTCTTACTCTCCTCGTGCTCCAGAGTACCCTGGTTGGTAGAGGTGGCAGATGCAGTAGCTTAGGAAACAGTTTAATTGGTAGAGAGTTGACAGGTATCCACAACAGGTAAGTCGTTTACCTCTGCTTCCTCCAGGGCTGCCCTGATGTCACTCTTCTCCACATCGAGGAGCTTCTTCATTCTCTCCAGCTCATTGATGGTCTTCCCTCCTTGGCTGATCTGATCGGTCAGGTCCAGTATCTCGTCTGGAGGCAAACACAGTTACATAACAGTTAGCCAGGCATGGTTAGTCAACATTTTGTCAGAACCAAAACAACCACAGCCTGCTGCTTTGGTCTGATGTGAGGCAGCTGTCAGTGTGAAACAGTCTGAAACTATTTTCCGTGGCTCAATGTTTCTCAAGAAATGAGATGGTGTAAAGTTCGTTGCTGCTGTGGTTTCCTGGAAGATTAATAAAAAACAGCATCAGAGGTTCATAAAGAGGGTTTGATGCCACCATGTTTGCTTTCAGTCCTAAAATGCGTGGACGGCACTAAAAGACGATTCTTGACCCGACAATCACCTCCTTTTAAACAGCAAAGTTATGCTACTCCACCACAGTTGACGGAGTTTGTGAACCACACATTCCCACTCAAAAAACGAAGAGTGGTCAAAATCTGCTCATTGGCGAATTATAGCGTGACCAGACGTTTTCCGGGGACAGTCCCAGGTTTTGGTGGCCTGTCCCCACCAAGACCTGTCTTGGCCTCCAGCACCACTGTGAGGAATCTTGGAGTTATCTTTGATCAGGTTTAAGTCTCACATTAAGCAAATTTCAAGGACCGCCTTTTTTCACCTACGTAATATTGCGAAAATCAGGAACACTAAAAATTATGCAGAAAAACTAGTCCATGCATTTGTTACTTCTAGGCTGGATTACTGCAATTCTTTATTATCAGGCTGCTCGAAAAAGTCCATTAAGACTCTTCAGCTGATCCAGAATGCTGCAGCACGTGTTTTGACAGGAACCGGGAAAAGAGATCACATTTCTCCTGTCTTAGCTTCTTTGCATTGGCTTCCAGTAAAATCCAGAATAGAATTTAAAATCATTCTTCTTACCTACAAAGCTCTTAATGGTCAGGCACCATCTTATCTTAAAGAGCTCATAGTACCTTACTACCCCACCAGAGCACTGCGCTCCCAGAATGCAGGGTTACTTGTGGTTCCTAGAGTCTCCAAAAGTAGACTAGCAGCCAGAGCGTTCAGCTATCAAGCTCCTCTCCTGTGGAACCAGGTTCCAGTTTGGGTTCAGGAGGCAGACACCATCTCCACATTTAAGAGTAGGCTTAAGACTTTCCTCTTTGATAAAGCTTATAGTTAGGGCTGGCTCAAGTGAGTCCTGAACCATCCCTTAGTTATGCTGCTATAGGCCTAGACTGGCGGGGGATTTCCCATGATGCACTGAGCTCCTCTCTCCTCTACTTTCTCTCCCTCTGTATGCAACCTCATCCCATTATTGCATGTTACTAACACAACTTCTCCCCTTTCCAGTAGTCTTGTGCTTTCTCGTCCCTCTCCTCTCTCCTCCTATCACTTCCTGCAGGTGTTTCTGGCTCTGGAGCTGTGGAGTCTGGATCTGTGGCTGCGGGTCACCTGCTGCCCCTGTGTTCCTGCTAGACCTCCAAGTACTTTTGGTACCTAAACCCAACCAAGTACTTTTGGTACCTAAACCCAGCCAAGTGCTGTTGGTACCTAAACCCACCCAAGTACTTTTGGTGCCTAAACTCAACCAAGTACTTTTGGTGCCTAAACCCAACCAAGTGCTTGTGGTGTCTAAACCCAACCAAGTGCTTGTGGTGCCTAAACTCAACCAAGTGCTTGTGGTACCTAAACCCACCCAAGTACTTTTGGTGCCTAAACCCAACCAAGTACTTTTGGTGCCTAAACCCAACCAAGTGCTTGTGGTGTCTAAACCCAACCAAGTGCTTGTGGTGCCTAAACTCAACCAAGTGCTTGTGGTACCTAAACCCAACCAAGTGCTTGTGGTGCCTAAACCCAACCAAGTGCTTATGGTGCCTAAACCCACCCAAGTACTTTTGGTGCCTAAACCCAACCAAACTGCAACCGCTTTACATCGTCAACAAAGTCTCTGGCGCTTCACTTGCCATTTGGGTCACAGAATCTGATAGGTCACACATTTTGGTGTCACACCGGCTACAAGTCCCGAAACACTGGCCGTTGTCCCCAGAGGATAAATCTTCATCTAGCGATGGCCAATGGGTTCCGGGATTGTGGCTAATCTAAGTGAAGAAGACTGAGTGAGGGAGACTGTACCTTGCAGGTTCCTGTTTTCTCGTTTAACTGTCTCCAGGTGGTCGAGAGCTTCTTCATAGCAGTTCTTCAGTTTGAAGAGCTCGGTGCTCAGACTGCGGGACTCTCTCTGCGACGCCTCCAGTTCCATCTGACTCTCCTCAAACTTCAGCTTCCAGTCACTCAACAACTGCATCAAACAAAATGGAAAACACTGCTTATCTTACTGCCACCTTCTATGTCTACAAGTGGTGAGTATTGGATCTTATTTCCTACATTGTTTACGATTTTATTATGGGATAAAGGTCCAGTGTGTCATATTTCTGAGGATCTATTGACAGAAATGCAATATAATATCCATAACTATGTTTTCAGTGGTCTATAAAGACCTTACATAATAAACCATTATGTTTTTATTACCTTAGAATGAGTCATTTATATCTACATAACTGCGGGCACCTCCTTCCATGGACGTTGCCACGCTGCATCGTCATGTTTCTACAGTAGCTGAAAACGGACAAACAGCGCTACAGAGCGTGTTTTGTCACTACATTCTTCTGGTTCTACTTCTGATAATCATCAAAATTAAAAGGAATGAACACTTGAAATACATCAGTCTGTGTGGAATGAATGTATACATTATACAAGTTTCACTTTTTGAATGGAATTACTGAAATAAATCAACTTTTTGATGATATTCTAATTATATGACCAGCACCTGTATACTGCAGGGGTCTGCAAAGTTTTGCATCAGAGCAATAATCAACCATTAAATGGTCTATATTGATATGTTGTTCAGTTAGCTCACTTGGTAATGGGCAGGGCTATCAACCCAAGGGCTGTGGGTTCAATCCCACCTTAGGGCATATTTCAGTTTTTCTCTCTTCAACAAATGGATTCTGTGGCAAATGTTTTTCAGATCACAGCATGTGCTGCAGTGTTTTTGTTTCTGTGTTTGATCAACATCCATCAACCTACGGACGCTTTTTGCATTTCCCCAGTATCTCCAGGCAGAGCACATTTAAGGGAATCACATTTTCTGACAGCTCTTTCAGAGGTGTGTCAAGTAAAAGCTCAGTTCATCTCTAAATACAGCATTGCACTATATATGCTTGTCGCGCTTTTGTTTTGTGGGCAAAACCACTAAAGAGGAAGTGATTATTTGAGTAACTGTTGGTGTCATGACTGAGATCTATTTCAGCAAAGCTATCAAAGTATTTATTTATATTTTTTGCCGCTATCGAGGCACCGTAATCTGGCAGCTGGCCAGATATTATTGCTGGCGTGCAGTTTTGGCGAGGGTCCATAATCACAGAGAGAATGAATGTGTTTCACTTGTCAAAGTTTGTAAAAACTTTATTTAATGTGTGGTTTATAAATGACTGCGGTGCAGAAACAGTGACAGTGTTTCACACTCTTGGGTTACATTAACCATGTTGTCTGTCAGTCGCCAAGTCACAATAACACATTTACTGAATACTTAAGTAAATATAATTTCTTAATAAATATACATAAAGAAACTTCATTTCTTGACTGGCCACTCTCTGCTGTCTCAGAAGAGACATCTTTTGTGCTGTTGTCAGCCACCGTAGCTGTCCGACGCTCTTTGAAAGGTTAGGGGGCAGCGGGAGACTGGACAGGTGGTTGCAATTCACAACCCTCACCACTAGATGCCACTAAATCTTACACACTGAACCTTTAAGGCCGGCGTTGCTGACTGACCTTTTCAAAGTTGCGTTGCTTCTTGTCGAGAGCCAGAGCAGCAGTGTTGGAACGCTCCAGTTCAATCATCAGGTCTTCAATCTCTGTCTGGAGACCCTGTTTGGTTTTCTCCAGGGAGGAACATTTAGCTTGAGACATCTCCACCGTTTCCTCGACAGTCTGCAGTTTGACGACTAACTTCTTCCTACAAACAACAGCACCAGAACTCATGTACTCGACCGCACAGCTGGGAAAAGAAATAACTTGAACCACAAAAATATGCTTCAGGTCAGAGCTGTTATGCAGCTGGTAAAGACACTTGTAGAGTCTTAACAGTGGTGGAGCTAAACATTTAAACTTAAACCTGTGGATGGTGCTAGAAGAAAAGTCATGGTCTCATTGATATCTGAAGGGGTTTATCCTCTGGGGATGAATTTTAACTTTGGATGTTATTATTTTTGAGTGTTAAGTAGAAAAACCAGAGGAAAGGTCAGCAGGTCAACAACATGATTACGATTCAGTCTCTGGGGAACAAGGACAGTCCCCTCCAAAAGTATTGGAACAGGAAGGCAAATTCTTTGTTTTTGTTGTCACTGAAGACATTTGGGTTTAAGATCAAAAGATGAGACAAGAGTTCAGAATTTCAGCTCTCAGTTCTTGGTATTCACATCTAGATGTGTTAAACAACTCAGGACAAACCACCCTTTGTTTGAACCCACCCATTTTTTCAAGTGAGCAAAACTATTGGAACATGTGACTGACAGATGTTTCTTGTTGCCTAGCTGTTGCCTTTTAGCTTGATTGTTCACTAGTCACTGCATGACAAGTTTTCATCCTTGGTTCAAACCTATAAAGACTGCTTTTCCTGTTAAAGAGGATAAACCAACATGAAGACCAGAGAGCTGTCTATGGGAGAAAAGCAAGCCATTGTCAAGCTGAGAAAAGAAAGAAAATCGACCAGAGCCATTGGACAAGCATTGGGCAGAGCAAGCACAACAGTTTGGGCTGCATGGCTGCTTCTGGAACAGGCTCATTAATATTTATTGATGATGGAACTGATGATGGTCGCAGCAGAATGAATTCAGAAGCGGACAGAAACATTTTGTCTACCAATTTACAGAGAAATGCACATACGCGGAGAATGTCAGAAACACATGCAGGTAGACAGACGAGACAAATCAAAGAGTCACATGCTGCATCACAGTCACCGGCAAGTGTCATCTACCTTTGCAGTTTTCAGTTATTCCTGCAATTTCATCGCAACCCCCCCCCCAAACCATCGCAACCTTCATCGCAATTTTTTAGAAAACCTGCCGCAAAATCACAAAAAAAGGCCCAGTATCTCCAGTATCTCTTTGATCACAGCTCCACGTACACCGCTTGTGGAAAAATACAAACACTGACACACAAGTTACTGTTAGTAAGCTATGATCGGACAGTTACTGTAATGGGGAGGGCTTTAGTGCTCAGTTAACTGCCAAGGATCAAAGAGTTTGTCAGACAAAATTACACAACAAAGGCAAAAGCTGAAGGAACGCAAACAGAAGCCTAAATCCTAAAAGCTAACTATATGTTACGTAATACTTGTGTCTGCGCATACTCATCGTTACACTTTTTTGAATACTGAAAAACATCAGCAGTAACAGTCACAGCAGTGGTAGTTGTAGTAGTAGTATCAGAGTATCATACTTTGCGTCTTCCAGCTCCTCTATTCTCAGCACAGCGTCGGTCTCGTACTTGGCTCTCCACTGAACCACCTGGCTGTTGGCTTTAGACAGCTCCCTCTGCAGTTCAGCCTTGGCCTCCTGCTCAGCTTCCAGCTGCTCTGTCAGCAGACTGCAGTCATGACGGGACGCCTGCAAAGCGTGAGCCAGCGCCACACGAGTCTGAAACACACACATATGTAATTACTTTTAACCACGGACCTGATTCCCATATTCCTTTTAACACACCTTTAGCAGAGAGGAACACAAGCTGGCTTATTAAGATCTATGTACAGCTGTTAGCATGAAATAGGATGTAAACAGAGCTGCGACACCCAGCGGGCACAGAATTGAAATGATGGATGAGAGTTATTAGGGTTCAGTGTTACTTTGCTCTCCTCCTCCAGCTGCCTCTTCAGACCCTCAGAGTTTTGGCAAACCCCGGCCTTGGAGCGCTGGAGTTGACCAATCATAGCATCTCGCTCCTCCAGACGACGGCTGTACTCGGCTACAAGAACAACACGGAAAAGAAGATGAACATGGGTAAGTCGAGCCTCCTTCATTAGGTCCTCAAATGTTGTTTCTGGTGACTCAGGAGTTACAGCTGGTCGTCCACTGATCATAGGGTTGGTGGAGTGTCTTTATTATGCTTTTTGACTTTGTCCCTTTTCTTTTATTGTGGTATATACACCTTTTTTGTACATGTAACAGGTTTGCATAGTGAAAAAAATCCAAAAGTCTAGCTCAAAGGGAGTTCCCATCACCCAATGCTCCTGACTGCCTGAAAACAGCTGGATTGTAGTCCGGCCTTTACTTCTATAACCTATCTGAGTCCCTTTGTAACACGTGTCATAATGTTCGCCTAGCGGCTGGTGTGGCACGCCCCCCCCCCCCACAAAAAAAAAACACTGGTGGAGAAACACACTGAGCACACACAGTGACAAGACGTCCGCCTGTTGACTCCCCTAACCCCCACCTGGTCGTCAGTGGACATAAAGCTGTGATGTAGAGACAGAGCTCAGTTAAAACTTTACGTATAAATGATAAATTTGTTGCAAATTAATAACTCACAACTCTGAAACATCTTGCCTCATTACAGGTTGCAAAGCTGATTCGGGAACATATACAGATGTTCTGAACCCATAGCTGTTTCTCAGTCTGCATTCTTGTCTGTACTTGTGTTCTTGTGGACTTGGTGGTGACTTGTGTGGACTTCGGATAGCCAGGTATCCCAGAATGCATTTTGCCGCCAAAAAGCGGAAATGTTGGAGGAGAAAACTCACAACTGTAAGTTATAATACTGCTGTTATTGTGTCACAGAATGCAGTTTTAAGAGTATTTTTTTTGCGGGAATATAGTTTTAGTATGAGGTTGATTTCTCAAGATGGAGCTGATTTAAAAATTTGCAACGACGTTTTCGGAGATGCGAGGTCCCGCCCGCTAATGGGTCTGGCCACCATCAAGTCCGCTGCTGTTCCAATTGCTGAATGACTGACTGCGTGCTCCTGTTCCTGGGAGTTTGTAGTCCCCGAGCCGAACTTGCCAAGTCTGAGTTTTAAAGTACAGAAGTCCGAACTTGGCAAACTTGGGATTGAGAAACATGACGTTCTGAATGTTTTGGATCACACTACCTTGCTTGTCAGGACCCGCCACCACTCTGCTTGTGATTGTACATTAGTCCTTACCAAAGGTACAGAGCATGTGCAACTTAAAACAAAGATCGGATAGAAGTGAGATGCTTCACTCTGTAGCTAAAACAGAGCTGCAGCGATGTGCAGTATGACAAAAATGTGGTGTTTTTTGAAAATTAAAACATGTACACATATATATAAACATGTACATATATATAATATATATATAGTGTGTGTGTGTGTGTGTGTGTGTGTGTGTGTGTGTGTATAAGAGACATCTTCTATCCCAGAAGAAACCTAAATTACTATGTAGCCTAGAGGACGCAAGTCATTTAGGATAATATGGCCGCATTGTGAACCTATGAACTTAAGTCATATTTAAACAACTATTGCTTTGTGTTGTTGACCAGAAAGATAATAGCAAGACTTCCCTCTGTGTGCATGTATCCTATAAAAATAAGATTTTGGCTGTATTACTTGTGTCCCCTTCAAAAATTGCTCTTGAGAAATTTTATGTTTATTGTCCCCCCCCTACTGTGAGGTGAGATTTACGCCCATGGCTGTACCAGTCTCTGTGACCGCTCGTGCTTTCTGAGAAGAAACTTCGGTCAGCTGTCTCTGCAGCTCCTCTGCTCTGCTCCTGCTTTCATTCAGCTGGTCCTCCAAAACCCTGCACATCTTCTCCACAGCTCCCTGTGCACAAACAGAGAGACACAAGTAGATCATAAGTCATCAAACAAGCAGCCGTATCAACTGATGATTGAATCTGGTCCAGTGTCACAGAGGCAACACATTTTTGACAGAAAGCTTCATTACAAAACTGCAGGTGTGGCAGGGAGGCTCTAATAAAATGTTGTATCCAGGGTCTTTGCAGCTGGATCGGTATTAGAAAGTCAGGATATGGAATAGTTGAAAAATTACCTTTTAATATTTGTGGCTTCATATTAATTATTAAAACCATTTTATCTTTTTGCATCAAAGTGTGGATTTGAAGCTTTAGCCTGTCCATCAGAAATAGACTCAACAGTCTCCAGAGACAGTTTAAAAAGCCAATTTTATTCCTTTAGTTTGGAGTTTTATAAGGTTGTTTTATAAGCTGTTTTTACCTTGGACCTGGATAGTTGCTCCACATTAGTAGCCAGGTCGTCGGCCTCCAGCCTGAACTCGGCCTTCTCCTTCTCAAGTTTCTGTTTGGTTCTCTGCAGAGCGTCTATCTGCTCGCTGAGCTCTGCCACCATGTCCGAGTGCTTCTTCCTCAGAGTGGCGGCCGTCGCCTCGTGGTGAAGCCCCGCCTCCTCCAGCTCCCGTCGCATCTTCAGGAAGTCTGCCTCCCTCTTCCTGTTTGACATGAAGTTGGGTACACTTTGTAGTCACAGCGTCCAATGCTATGTTTAGGTACAGTGTAAAGAATGCAGACAGGATTAAGAGACTGAATAAACATTTGAGTGGAGAAGCATCTCACCAATGGCTGCCTCCTTGAGATTGGTACAATGTAGGTTTACCAATTATAGTATTGGATAGCTCATTACGATGTATGAAATGTATAAATGGAATCACAAGTCCTTTGCATTACATTAGACTACACTGTGAAACATTAAGTTAGTTAGTTTTTGTATTATAAAATAATAAATCCAGGATAATAACAGACTGGATGTATCCACCATGTTGATATTTTGTAACAAAGCACCAGACGTTACCATAACTGGAGGAGATGGTAGCGATAGCAAGCCTGGTTAGCAAGGTGCATCTGTAATTCACGTTAACTGTGATTTTAACTGGGATGCTAATTTTTGGCTAGCAATAAAAAAAGGGGGTAAAACAAAACGTACCTACTGGAAAAAATGAACAGCCGACTCCTAATAAGCTTTTTCAACGGAGACTTGTCAATCAGCTTGTAGCCCCGCCCTAAAGCCTCCCCTGCTTCCTGGTCTCTGTTCCTCTAAATGGGACCATAATTTACTAAATGGAAGAAGACTTGAAACTAGCGACTGAGACCATAAACTCTCAGGAAAGTGTTTACTGAGGGAATAAATCAGCTAAGAAGTAGAAACATTTAACCATTATTTCTAATGAAGCCGGACTTCTTTTTGCAACCAAAGGAGTCGCCCCCTGCTGGCTGTTCGAAAGAATGCCGGAGGTTCAGCTTGCTTACTGCCCAGTCGGGAGTATAAACTGCTCCGCAACCAAGATTTACAGGCTGTAATGACACATTAGTCGATGGTACAAATGCTTCTCTTGAATAAACTGTGTGAACGTTTAACGAATGTTCTTGCTAGATGGTAAGTGACCATTAGCAAGGCAACTTGCTTGGAGAGCTATTGTGAATCAGCAGTTAGCTCAGCAGCTACAGCCAGTTCCAAGCTAGCCCTAAAAAGTAGCCATTGCTTCACCAAACCTCTAGCAGGTGAGGACAAGTCGATGAACTTTGGGTGTCCCACTTTCCAAAGAGCAACCAGGCCATAAGGGTCGACAGCCATGCTAGCACCTAGTGTTGTAGTACTCGAGACCGGTCTTAAGACCACTTTTTGATGGTCTTGGTTTCGTCTCGGACTTGACCGCATTTGTACTCTGTCTTGGACATTGAGGACTCGAGATTTTATTTTGAGACCAGTCAAGTAACTTTGGGAATATCAATAAATTGCTTTTGCATTGTGTGATTTGTTAACATACTAACTTTGATTAGATGTAAAACTCGTTGCTTCAAATGCAACCAATAACCCTAAATAAAAATGTGTTGTTTCCGTTAACGGCTGTCCCCCCTCCCCGCGATGGTAAGCGTGGAAGAGGAGTGTTGAATAAAGATGCTTACGTTGATTTCAGCTCTTAGTGTTTGTATGTGAGTGTTTTAATGGGAATGTGGATCTTTCAGATCGATTTGAGAAGCACCTCTCATGTTATTCCACATTTTATTGTGTGTCATGTAATGTGGGGAACTGGTCTTGGTCTCGACTCTGTCTCGCCCTCCATCGGTCTTGGTCTTGACTTGTTCTCAGCCCCTAAAAGTCTTTGTCTTGTCTCGGTAAACTCTGATCTTGGTTTTGACTTGGTCTCGGTTTGGGCGGTCTTGACTACAACACTACTAGCACTTCTGTAAGGCGGTTCTTAGATACAGCTGCTGATAAAAATGCTGATGTTCAGCAGGTATAATGTTTGGTCATAAAGAAAACTATTGGACCCATGAACATGTTGACCTGATGATGCCGATTAACAGTCAGAGGATCACCAACTTGATGGGATCCTGAGCGGAACGTCTGACCCCCATTTCACTACAATCCATCAAATATAAAACCGAAACTGTCAACCCGCTGTTGGACGTTAGAGGATTATAACTGTAGATGATGATGACCTGTTGAGAGCGATCTGAGCGGCCGATGCTCCTCCAGCCTCTTCCAGTTTTTCTCCAAGCTCCTCCAGCTCCCTGGCGATGTCGTTCCTCTGACGCTCAGCTTTGGAACGCCACGCCCGCTCCGCCTCCAGCGCCTCCTCCAGCTCCTCAATTCGAGTCTGAGGGTGCAATCACAAAACAGTCCTGTAGAAGCAGCAGCAGTGATGAAGGGGCCGATCAGGAAGCTAAACGGGTTCTATTCTGAATTAATCTCACCAACCTGAAGCTCTTTCATCTTCTTCTGAAGCTGAGCAGCCAAACTCTGTTCATCCTCCATTTTTGATTGAAGCTGACCCAACTCAAAGTCTTTTCTTCAGGGAGACAAAGAAAGAGTATCAAGGGAAAGGAATAAACACACTAAACTTTATTTTTTAGTTGAGCTCGTCCTTGTGGAGAAATTCTCTTGTCAGGCAGCATGTGTTTTCTTACTTCTTCAGTCTCTCTTCCAGCTCTTCCTTCTGGTTCTCCAGGTCCCTCACAGAGTCCATGGACAGCTTCAGATCTGCCTCCAGCTTCCTTTTGGTTCGTTCCAGATCTATGCGCACCTTCTTCTCCAGCTCCAAGGAACTTTCCACCTGCAGGGAAGAGAGGGGGGAGGCTTAGTCATAGAAAGAGAGTACCTCGACCTTGTAGGTGTTCCAAAACCTTAGAAGGCACTTTATGTTGGGTTTTACTTAAATTTAACACCAATATGTAAATGATCTAGAGGATCTTTAAATCCTTGAAGAAGTTCTGATTGCCATTAAATAGATTCAAGTTTTTTTTTGGTGATTTTCATGGCCTTTCAGGAGTTTCTAGTGGTTCTTTAGGATGATCTACTGGTCAGAAAGTGGTTGCAAATGTCTTTCAGGTTGTCCTTATGGTTACTGAGAGGGTTCTAGAGTTCCTTCTGGTGGTCCTTATGGCCATTCAGTTGGTACTAGTTGTCCTTTAGGAAGTCCCAGGGATCCTTTGGGTAGTTGTAATGAAAAGCCTTATTAAGCAGGTTCAGCAGGTCATTTAGGCAGTTTTGGTGTCATCCAGCAGGTTGTAGTGGTTTGTTGGGTAATTCATATAGTCGCTGAAGAGGTTGTAGGGATTCTGTAGGTGGTTAGGGTGTAGATTTCTGGTGATAATTAAAAATAGAATGTGTAAGAACTGAGACTGGCCACCTGTCAAATCCATACTCCAAAAAAATGGGGGGCAGCATATCACACATCAGTCTATAACTGCTGTTAAGTGCCTTTAACTAGCAAGTTCAGTTAGCCGTGCAGCTAACTAAGCTGTCCTATTAGCTGAGTGAAACCAGAAAGGGCACTAGAATCGGACCTGGGGAAGTAAGGGCACTAGAATCGGAGCTGGGGGAGCAGGCAATGCAACCGGGATCAGCAGCCTCCTGGTGATCATGACCCGACCAGGACCAGCCTCAGAGACAGATGGAGGCCAGATGGATGACAAGGTATACAAGAAGAGGGGATTTACTGCGGCTCTGACCAGGACTTTGTCTCTGGGGTGGACACCGGGTTCAGGCAGGGACAGGAGAGACATCAGGTAGGAGATCAGGCATCAGAAAGGCAAAAAGATTTCACATCTAACTCACTGAATTGCGGGTTTATTTCACCAAACCAGAGCTGGCGATTGTTGGAAAAGTGGAAAGACAATCCATGGCGGTGCTGGTGAGCTTTATTTTGTGATCTGTTAACAAGGCGGTAAGTTCTGTGAAAGACAGAAACCGAAGGTGTACGGTTGTATTTTTTTGAAAAGAAAAATAGGTGTAAGAATATTTTCTTTCTTGCCATTTTGTAAGTTTATTTATTAGACTTAAGGAGGAGGCCTGAGCTATACTGTCTCCAGAACAGGCCGGGGCTACATGGTTAGCATGCTAACTACTCTGCAAGGGTAGATATCTCTGCAACAAAATACATAGATGTCAGAACTGTTACTTCTTCACATTTGGTTGATAATGTTAGTTATTTTTTAAGAGGTTCTACTGTAGAGCTTCCTTTGGTTGTTCTTGTGATAATTAAAAGAGGCTTTAAAGATCCAATAGGTGGTTTTAAAGGCCATTTAGGAGGTTCTAGATCAGAGGTCACTAATAGGCGGACCGCGGTCCGGATCCGGACCCAGCTGCTGTCCTCTCCGGACCACCGACCTACAGCCCATTTATTATTGAGACTTACTACCTCGTGACGGAGCGTAAGATAAAAGAGATTTCACATGACTTTTAATCAAGCATGTACAGATTTTTACATGTACATTCCTCCCACGGGCAGTTCAAAACCAGAATATCTCATAGATCTCCAATATGCTAGCTGGAGCTCACGTTTCTCACTGAACAACAGAAAGTAGGAAAATGAAAGAGAAGAGGAGGCATTACAGCTGTTCATTTGTGTGTTTATTATAAAATTGGTTAAGACTACACTTCATCACTTCAAGCTACACTTTTTATTACATTTTTTCAAAAAATTAGGCACTTTAATTTAGTTTACTTAAATTTAGAATTTATTATTTGAATAGTTATTATTTATTATCCCTCCAGTTTGATGTTAAAACTGACGGAAATATTATTTGATTTGACAGTCCGTTGTTGACTAAAAACATGTGTTGATACAACTATAGGTTATAGTACTGAATGATAACGCAAGTTCGTCGTTTTGATGTTCCGGACCTTTGCTTCAGGAAATTTTCTCTAACTGGACCTCTTTGAAATCTAATTGAATACCCCTGTTCTAGATGGTCATTGTGCTCATTGAGGAGTTTTTGGCTGACAAGACCAATCTACAGTCAGGCAGTTCTTCCAGCCCAGCATGTCGACAGACGTTAATAAATATACATTTTCACACTTCAGGCAGACTTTTCTTACATTGTCCACTTGCTGCTCCAGCCGAGCTTTCGCTTTGGCCAGCATGTTGACCTTGTCCTCGTGTGCCTGAAGGTCATTCAGAACCTGCTGGTGAGCTTCCTGCAGGGCGGCTTTCTCTCTGCTCAGAGACGATATGGTTTCATCCAGAACACACATCTCATGGGACAGGTTCTTCATCTGGACGGAAAGAAAAACATTTAAACCTGTTAGCTCCACCCATCACCAGACTAAAGCTCTCAATCTAAAAGAGAAAGAAAGAATCCTGCAGGGACACATAGCTGTTCGCCAACACACCTTGTTCTCCACTCCATGTCTCTCTCTCTCCACTTTAGCCAGGGTCATCTCCAAGTCGTCGACGTCTTTCTTCAGCGACGCCACCTCGTCCTCCAGCTGACGTTTCTTGGACGTCAGCGTGGCGCTCACCTCCTCCTCATCCTCCAGACGTTCCTGCATCTCCTTCAGCTTCGACTCCTGGGAGATTTTGGACTGAATCAGCTGGTTGCAGCGGTCCTCTGCATCCATCAGGTTATCCTGCTCCTGGATGATTAAAATGATAAAGATGTAACAAATTATAAAGGTATTAAAGAAAAGTGAGAGTTTAGCTGAATAAAGAAGGTCACTAAGGCTTTCTTGTTTTAAATAAATGAAAATAGCTCAACTAGGTCAAATCTTTTATTTCAAAACCAGGGATAAGTTTGTCCTTTGACAAAAGAAATTCAGACACATATGTATTAATGACCTAATGAGGCCAGTAATCACACTAAAATTGCAGATATTAAATTTTTATTAACTTGTAAATCAAACAACTTTGTAGATGTTCAAAGTAAAGTTTTTTTTTTTTTTTACTTTGTTTTTACTTGGAGCTAGACTAGTAGTTTTCCCCTGCTTCCAGTCTTTATGCTAAGCTAGGCTAAACTACCTCTGTAATCGATGCAATTAATTTTGAAATGAATTTGGTTCTAACTCTCTTAAATTTATCTCCTAAATTTAAATATTCTTAAAAGGAAAGGCAGCTTGCAGATCATCTTTTAAATTGTTTATTAAAGGAGACCTATTATGCTTTTCCTCATTTTATGACCTACAATGTGTTAATGTTGGATGTTCATGTTAAACTTGGCCAAAGCTTCAAATAATGAGATTAAAGTATTTAAAAGAAATCCCTGTGAGCGTAAACCTCAGGTTTCCTCCTGTTCTGAATGTTCTGTTTTCAACTGCTTTTTCTACCAACGGCTCCGTAATACGACACACGGAGCCAGACGGAGCTGCTGTTACAAATATGGTCATTTGCTCCCACAGCAACGCTCAGTCTGCCTGTTCCGCCCAGCAACAACAACAGCCTGGTAACATGCTTCAGTTCTTGGCCAATCAGAAAACAGTGGGCTTTGAGAGGGGGGGCCTTAAAGAGACAGGAGCATCTACCATCTATCTCTCGAGTTCGCCAAGTTCGGACTTCTGTACTTTAAAGCTCGGACTTGGCAAGTTCGGCTCTGGAGTACAAACTTCCATTCAGCAGTCATTCAGCAATTGGAACAGCAGCGGGCTTGATGACGGCCAGACCCATTAGCGGGCGGAACCTCACATCTCCGAAAACGTCGTAGCAATTTTTTAACTCAGCTTTGTCTTGAGAAATCAACCACATATTTGTAGTTTAAACAACTATATTCCCACATAAAAAACTCTTTAAAATACTATATGTGACACAAGAACAGCAGTATTATAAGTTAGAGTTCTGAGTTTTCTTGTCCGGCATTTCCGCTTATTGGCGGCGAAATGCATTCTGGGAACTCTGGTGATCCGAAGTGAGAACACATCCGGGTATTTGACTGTACTTGGCTAGATGCGTAATTTGAATTGGAACAGTACTTTGGCTGCGACTGATGAACAGACAAGAACGCAGATTGAGAAACAGCCCTCGTTTCAGACAGAGGCTGAAATGAAGGCCTACATGAAGAGCCAGTCTAAGACAGAAAATTATTTTTTTTAACTTTGAGTCATGAAAAGCTGCCATATAGGAGTCACAGAACTACAATATAGGTCTGGAAAAGCAGATTAATGGGTCTCCTTTAAATTTAACAAGTAAGAGAATTTTCTTAACCCATTCACAAACCTCAGTCCTTAATTTTGTCTGAATAATTATAAATTACCAATATTGGATATGCATGGTTTTCACTGGACAGCAACAAACCTCCCAGATGTTGAACCAATAGTAATTGTATTCTGTGTGTATTTACAACTGCATTGAGATTTATTTTTCCTGATCCAGATAAGAGCTACAGACACCGTTTGCAAGTTAATCCTAGGTGTAAATGGGTGTAAGAAAAATCTTGAATTGTTCCTTTTAATACTTTAGAAGATAAACAGAGATTTCCGGCACAACTTCCCCTACATTCAAGATGCATGGGGAAGGGAAAAAGTCAGAAGAGGTCAAAATGCGGCTTGTGGCCTTCTGGATGACCTAATCAACACGACAGTCACAAGCCGAAAAGCGTCGGTCTGGCAGTAAAGTTGTTCTAAATGGTACAAGCTTTCTTAGGAGTTTTGACCCCTTCGTCATTCTTTAAGTTTCAGTGCTTGCTTACAGCTTGGAGTTGCAGAGCCAGGTCGTTTTTCTCCTGAACCAAAACCACCTGCCGCTCCTCTGCATCCCGCCGCTTTACCTCTGACCTGACGGAGAAAACATAACAGTGAACCACAGTGACAGACAACACAGGCAGGAGGCGGAGCAGCAGACTTCTATCATGATATAAATGCCTGCATGTATTTGATTAAATTATACAAACAGGTGACAGACCTGTCAAAGGCCTCTTTTAGTTTGTTGAATTTGTCATTAAGAGCAGCCAGCTCTTTCTCCACCTGGGCGCTCTTGAGCAGGGGGCGGAGCTTATAGAACAGCATCATCCACGGCCACGTCCTCACAGAGAAGAACGCCCTGAGGTTGAACTGAATCACCAGTACAGCGTCCCTGAGAGGAAGAAGTAAAGACCACACCTGAGTTTCCACCCCCAAAACTAACAAATCTCTTGAACTTTATAATCCAGCCGATGTTTTCCCAAAGTTTCATTGTAGATTGAATCCATTTCTTTCTGGCAGACATTCAGACAAGCAGGCGCTTATTTGTTTTATCTAAACGTTGTCTTATTGACCTTTGCAGCATCATCTTTTGTCGCTCCATCCTCATCAGCTTCCCTCTGGCCATGGCCTGAACGATGGTGAGGATCTGAGACAGACGGGCGTCCCTCATGTCCTCCAACTGACCCAACAGACCTGCCTTAAAAAACACCTGAGAGGACCCAACAGAGAAGATCATAGAGCAACACCATCTAATCTTCATCTCAGCTTTCCGAACAGATGTAAGGACAACATACAACCCCCTCTATCCTCAGACCCCGGTAGTAATATTTACAGTATTTGTACTGCACCTTAGAGTGTCCGAACTTATACTGGGTGGGGTCTATGTCCAGAGAGCCCAGCAGTTTCTCCACAGCCTTCCTGCTGTCCATAAACGAGTCCTCTGGAATCGCAGAAGGATTCAAGATGCGATACCTGAGAAAGAAACGTGCAAAGAGATTCTTAAAAAGTACTAGCTGAGAACATCCGGAGTGAGAAACACTTGTGTTTCTGCGTGTGGTCCGGTTTGGGACTGACCGCTGTTTGAACTCTGCGTACACGATGCGGTTTGGAAAGCCCTTCCTGCAAATCCTGATCCCCTCGAGGACCCCGTTACACCTCAGCTGGTGGAGGACCAGGAAGGGATCCATCACACCTGGAAAACACAATGCGACACCTGAAACATCTTCAAAGACAGTCTGCTGTCCTTCCACATGACGGGACACGTTTCCATTCTTTAGTTTCAGTTTCTGCAAACTTTTAAACTGATTCTTTTTTCAATTTTTTGACATTTCGTAGAGAAATGAAACTATAATCAGTTAAAGTTCTAATTGAAATGCCTTGACTGTTGGAAGTATTGGAACTATGCTTACATTAGAATAACCATGTATGTTAGCATGGTTTGAGGGGATTGTATTAGCAGGCTTAATTCAGGTTTCAGGTCAGACACAGCTCAGGTACAGGTCTCGCTTGGGGTCACTAGCTGACCCCAGAAGTAGAAGATCCCTGAACTTTTCCGCCATAGTTGTTTGCCTCCGTCTCCCTCCTTGTCATGGTGACGACAGCTTGACTGATAAGTGAATCTTCTCTGTTTCCAGACTCACTGTCTGTTATTGGAAAGCATTAGAGTTGATTGAGATGTCGGTTTTGCACTGGAGTCTAAACATCAGCAGTTTGGCTGTGTTGGGATACAAAACTAACGCAATGACAGTAATGTATTGTTGTTTGCTGTAACGCAATAATATAACACATTACCCAAAAGAATTGGTAATATTATACCCGTTACAATCTCTCTACCGTGCGTTTCATCGCATTTAAACCCGAAATTAAGTGGTGTGTCTTTTTAATAAATCACCAACACCAAGAAACATTTCGGCAGCAGAAAAACCAATCAAAGAGTGAAAGGATAACGTTATTTCCTGTTGCTGGAATCCGATGGTTGAGATTGTACGCAGGGTGCAAACTACAGGGGAGCTCGGCTCCTCTTAACAAGCTGCTAGCTCCCCTGATGGATCATGGGTAAATAGATTTCTATAGGCTGTGTGTTTGTGCTTAAACAAATCACTTTCATGATCAGAGAGGCTGCTGTCAGTTCATCCTGACGAACCTGTCGGGAGAAATCTAATAATCACTGACGTCATGCTGCTGTACCTCGTGTGTAAAATGCGCACAGCATAAATATTGTGGGGGTTTTGGTGTTGTATGCTGACACTGTGATCTCCTCAGCCTCGCTTCAATAAACAAAAGCTGTGTAAGTCATCCTGAGTCTCCGAGAACTTCGTCATCACACCTGAAACCTGGCTAATGTGTTAGTAAACAGCTTTGCGGTATGAACATTACAGGCTCCATGGGGCCAATAGCGGGGCCACAGACTGTTTGTGTTGCTGCCGCTGTTGTTTGGTTACCTGGGTTCTTGGACTCGTTGGGGATGATGCAGCGGACGAAGTGGGGCTGAGTGCTGCGGAGGTTAGCCATCAGCTTGTTGAGATTCTCCTGCATTCAAACAGAGAAAGAGTTGGAGACCATCTGTAGTGCCTGTCAAGAGTCTCAGCCTATCACAGTCCATCCAGGGGGTTGCTGCTTTTATAATTGCACTTAGGCCCCACCCCCTTCTCTAAATGACACAGATGGCGGTGAGCACCAAAGCCCAGCCTTGTTGCATTAAGTAGAAGAAGTATTCCGTTTCAGGCTGTTTATTTTTGGCCGGGACGAAGACGGTCTCTGCTTTTAAATCCAGATATTTTTTGACCCGTTTCCCTTGTAGTTCACTTTATTCTGAATGCACGGCTCTGCAGCATCTGTCACAACCACAGGTAAGAACAACAGTCCAGCTCACCTTGTGTAACTGTGAAACTGTCTGGAAGGAAGCTCCTCTCCTCTTCCTGTGTTTGGTCTCAGCCTTGGGATCACCCGCTGAAACAACAGCACAAACACTTGTTCACGTCACTTGGATTTCTGCCTCGTACTTTAAACATTCATATAGTGGCTGTTTGTCTAGTTACCCATCTCAGAACTGGTGTAGTTCTCGAACAGTCCAGCCATTAGTTTGTGGGAGGATTTCTGGAACAGAACCACCACCGTCTCATTCAGAGGATCTCTGTTCTTATCCAGCCAGCCTGTGATATTGTACGGCACCTACAGGGAGACAAACACACAGAACTACTGTGATCATGAATAGATTTTTCACAACCGTACAACATAACAGAGAAGAGTGTGAGGCTGGTATCTCTATAGTTGATCAGTACACAGCTCAGCAAACAAAAACTGTCTCTCTGGTCTCTTCTTTTCAGGATCTACAGGCTCCAACTGGCTACGATCTGACTATGTCTAAGCAGACGACACAAAGACTATAGTCCCTTATAGTCAGTGATTTGGATTTGCCAAAGTTTCTTCTTGTAAAACAAAGATAAAACAGAAATGAAAGGTTTGGTTGCAACAGTAAAAGTTTTCACCTTGAATCCCTGATACTAGAACCACAAACCAAACCACGTCTCAGTGTATGTTGGATGATATTTTAATAGCCATGGCCTTAAGAATAAACCAAGAATTAAAGTACTTCCGTCTGGGAGTGACTCACATGAAAAGAGCACCAAGACGACTTTTGTCACTTTTGTATATAAATAAAATTGAATCATATCTATGCTTTTTTAAAGATGATCAGGTGCTGCAATGATGTCTTTACAAGTTTAGTTTATCGACCCAAAGAGCCCGGCTCAAGGCCATTTTCTGTCTCTTCCACCTCTCCTTTGGATCTTTTCCTTGCAACAGTAAATTACGGAGAACGGTCTAACTGTGTGTGGTTGTTTTAACATCTGTAAAAACATTTTTTCCTTTTTTTACCATTGCATAAATTAGATGGTGTTTCCCACATGTGGAGAGACTGTGGTGGGGGGTCCGGGGCCCGAGAGGGTCCGGTAAAGTAAATTACACGCGTCCATTTACTTTTAATGGACACGAGTTTTGTTTTATACTTTCTGTGAATATAATCCAAATAATCTTATTTCCATCCTGTACAGACGCCTTATTTTGGAAACCGGACGTTGTCACGTGTGTTTCCTCCTCGCACTAAAGTCATCCAGTCCGACCCAGTTTGATAAATGTTGTATGTGGTTCTCGTACAGCGTAAGACTTAGGTAGGACTCTCATACTGCAACACTGACAGGATAACCTAACCTGCCTGTCAGCTCGCTCTGGGCCGTTTCAGTTACCATAAAGGCTAAAATACGTGTGCACTCCAAATTTAGGTGCGGCTAACTTAATCGCCTTCTCACAAGCCTTTGACGTATTAGGCCGAACACCGAAAGAGCTTTTTTTTGCTATTTTCGGCCGATTCATTTCGGTGGCCGAACATTCGGTGCATCTCTTGAACCTGAGTTTTGCTTTTTAGTACATAGACCTGTTTGGACGAACAACAGTGAGCAGAGACACACTGTAAAAGCCACCACTCTATTTAATTTCAGTGCTTCCATTTTTCATTCCAAATCTATGTTTTATGTTAGATATTTCTATTAAGGCCTCCTAAATCCGAAATTGCATGTTTAATTTAGCTGATGTACGGTGACCTGATATAAAGCCCACAGATTAAAGATTATTCACTGGGTTTAGGATGACTTTAGGAGCTCTGTAACAATAACGTTCACACATTTCTCTATAAATAATCTGAAAACATAGAAGGTTACCCCTGCATAGCTTAAGCCTTCACAGTTGAAACGTAGACATGCAGAATTGAGCACGAGTCAAATGCAAGGTTAGCTAGTTTAAATATGCTGACTGTAGTCTTAACTACAAACTAAAACACTCATTATAGAGATAATACAGTACTCTGCGTACTCATGTAATCCATGTTTATTGTTGTACCAGCACCTGGTCAAACTAAATCTTATACATAAGTCCTCCAATTGTCACTCTTCAAGGGGCAGAAATCGAAAGAGTAAAATCTTTTAAATATCTAGGTATTTTAATTGATGACAGTCTTAGTTTTAAAGGACATGTTGAACATTTGGTTAGGAAACTGAGACTGAAAATTGGCTTTTATTTTAGAAATAGGCTATGTTTTTCTTTCAATGCAAAAAAGAAACTTGTAGCTGCAACATTTACACCCATTCTGGATTATGGTGACCTCATTTATATGAATGCCCCGACCCAAGTATTGAAACTATTGGACTCTGTTTACTATGCTGCATTGAGGTTTATCGCAAACTGTAAGCCTCGCACACACCACTGTGAACTTTATACACATGTGGGCTGGCCAGCACTGGAAAACCGTAGACTCAGTCATTGGTATATGTTTATTTATAAGGGTATTCTGCGTCTGCTCCCCTCATATCTGTGTGAATATATTCAACCAAAAGGGGCTGGACTGTATTCTTTAGGCTCACAAGACTCACTGCTACTGTCTGTACCAAGTGTCCGCACAGAAGCTGGTAAGGTGGCATTTTACTTTTCTGCCCCCACAACATGGAACAATTTACAAAAATTCTGGAAATTAAAGGAACTGGTTTCAATAGGCCAATTTAAACTCTTGCTCAAAGGTTTGGAAATGAAATCTATGGTTTGTAAATGTTTTTAAATAGTCTTATGAAATTGTTATGAAATTGTCTGAAATGTACTGAATTGTTGTGATCTGTGCCGCTGTCTTGGACAGGACTCCCTTGAAAAAGAGATTAGTAATCTCAATGGGATTTTCCTGGTTAAATAAAGGTTTAATAATAATAATAATAATTTTACTACTAGCCTCTCTGATTGGGAACCAGCACTCAAATCAATAAATATGGCAAATTCCAACTGCTGTAACTTTAACATGAGAAGCAACTTTAAAGGAACAATATGAGCTGAGACCCACCACTCCAGCATAGTGAACCACCTCAAAGTGCGTCTCATATTTGCGCTTCTTGTCCGGCCGCGGCCGCTGGAAGTTGGGCGACTTCCCCAGATGGTTGTCGTAGAGTTTGGTTTTAAAGCTGTGCTCCGTGGCCTTGGGGAACATACACTCCTCCTCCATGATGGACAGAATACCCATAGGCTGAAAGAAATCCACATTGATTTATTTATTTAGTATTTTTATATCAGATGCACTTTTCCTTCAGGGAAAACGTTGAAAACATCTTTGACCATGCAGAATCATTCACTTCTACCTCATCTGTCTAAATAAAGCTAATATTCCTTGGATAATACTTGTGAAGGATCTCTGCTAGTGTTGTGGTCAAGGCCACCCAAACAAAGTCATAACCAAGTGTATCGTGACCGAGACAAGACCAAGACTTCGAGGGGTTGAGTAGCTATAATTTCAGGAGCTGTATGCAGCTGACATTAGCTAACCTTGGTCTTAAATCTCACACCTGAGTGATTTGCAGGAACCTCTGTCCACCTGTAAACGCGCAGGTGGATCCAGAATATAACTGGATCAAAGTGGCTTGTGGACAGACGTGTCCTGGTTTCTCTGTAGTGTCCGAGGGTTTTTGGAGTTTCAGTGGACCCAAAGATTGCAATGGACCCGAGTACAGACTAGCTAGAGAGAGTAGATTAAATGTACTTCTCTGTTTATTCTCTTTTCAAAATAATTTTCAATTATTTGCTCAGCCTGTTTTTATTTTCCATTTATAGCTTTTAACCCTGATTGTACACTGCACTATAACTTAATGTGTATTTTTTCAATTTCCCTACGTTGCTTTTAAACTTTTTTTATATTTCCCTGTTGCTTTTATATTTTATGTAAAGCATTTTGAATTACCTTGTTGTTGAAATGTGCTATACAAATAAACTTGCCTTGCCTTAACGTTGAAGTAACTTAGCTTGCACATTAGCTACATAGCGTTATGCCGCCTGTCTCGTCATTGTTTATAACAAGCAAAAACGTCCCATCAATGTCTCACGAAGTTAACACCGCATATATTAGCTACTTCCCTCAATCTGTTAACTAAATTAAGTAGCTTGTGTTGCTCCAGCAACTGAAACTAGTTACATTTATTCATTTAGCTGACGCTTTCATCCAAATCGATTTACAATTGCTTCATATTATATAGTAAAAGTAAGGATGTTAACAAATAAATCAGAAGGTGCTCAGGCAATTTATTGATATTCCCACTAGTTGTGGTCTTGAAATAAAACGTTGGAGACCACACGAGAGAGACCACTTTTTAAAGGTCTCAGACTGATCTTGAGTACTACAACACTAATCTCTACCTCCATGATGTTAAAGATGATTGAACTTTACAAACACAGTAAGACATGACCTCCTCCTGACGAAGCCCACCCAAGAGTAACGCACAAACACACACACCCTCTCTATGAGGTCTATGCAGGCCTGTAAGTCCAAACCGAAGTCTATGAAGGTCCACTCTATCCCCTCAGTCTTGTACTCCTCCTGCTCCAGGATGAACATGTGGTGGTTGAAATACTGCTGCAGCTTCTCGTTGGTGAAGTTGATGCACAGCTGCTCAAAGTTATTGAACTGCAGAAAGAGATGGACGACATTTAGCAGCTGTGTTCATCACCGGCCGGTGGGCGTTTTTCTTAGCCTAAGAACAGTTCAATGGAAAGGCGCTAAGGGAGCCTTTACAAATCCCACCACGTTAAATTCAACTCTCATGGTTAATTTAACCTCCTGCACCCTGTATTCTTTTTCTTTTAAGGTCAAGGTTAACATTTCTGGAGATCAACAAGGTAACGTTTATTTTCTGGGAAGGTCACAAAAACGAACTGGGGGCCAAATCAAATATTAACTTAACCAAGTGAATTCTGGGGGATCTCTCATAGATTCAGATAAGAATCTGTGCATCTAATACAGGAATAGTTCTGGGACATGTTTAGCGTAGCTTCGCACAGGACATCCATCCAGCGGTCAGCTGGGTTTGGAACAGAGTGGAAACTTGACTATGTGTCTCATGTCATTCGCTCCTCTTTACCTCAAAGATCTCGAAGCCGGCGATGTCGAGGACTCCGATGAAGTACTGACGAGGCAGAGAGGTGTATAAGGAGGAGTTGATCCGACTCACCAGCCAGTTAAACATCCGGTCATAGGTGGCTTTGGCCAGAGCTGCCACTGCATAGTTGACCTGCACACACATTAAATGGCCGGTGACTGCAAAGATAAATGGTTTCAGTGATCCTACTGCTGTTAGCATGATGTGGTAGAAGAGACCGGGATGGATTGATTGATTGATTGATTGATTGATTGATGGGTTACCTGTTCAACAGTCTGTCCTTTAACGATGAACTCGTTTCCGACTTTGACGCGGGGGTTCAGCAGGCCTTTCAGCAGGTCAGCAGAGTTGATGCCCATCAGATAGGCTGCTTTATCCACACCTCAACACACAACACATACAGCTCATCTCATCTGTCTTTAAAGCCCATTAATCCACAACTACATGGATATTCCACAACTGTGATGAGGAGGCAAAGAATCACCTGACGTGAAACGTTGACTGTCCACCTGCCTCGTTGGGTATAATATCTTACTTGACTTTAGTTCACCCAACTTTGGCTAATTTGTCTCCAGTAATTAAAAGGAGATTTAAACCACAATTAAGAAACTAGAGCTCAAACAAAGAGCCAGGTCTTCAGCTCCTGTCAGGTCTAAAACACAAAGGCTGTTGGACGACTTCAGCTCCTTCAGGGATAGAACCGAGAGAGCTGAGCACACTTCGCCAGTTCTTAAATCTTAAATAAAGTGCTGCTGCTAATTTATGAATCACTCAGTAATCTCCAACAACACATCTCTGATCTCTTTGCGGAACATGAAACCCAGTAGGAACCTTAGATCTTTACAGGAAGCAGTAAGCTGGTAGAACCTCGAGTCAGAACCATACAGCTCACAGATGGAACCGACTTCCTGATGATCTGAAATGCACTCTGCTCTTTTATTCAGTTTTTTTTGCACTGTAACTGTATTTCTGGTCTATTCTATTTGTATTTTAATTGATTTTATTTTTGTTTTTGTTGTTTATTGTTGTTGAATGCTCTTTGCAGGGCAGGAACTTCACGAAGGCCTCGTTTCTGTCCATGTTTTATAGACAGCAGTTTCCTTTGCTGAGACTTAGTTCGGCCAAACAAAAGCGAGAGAGATGCTTTGGTTATTGCTTCAGCCCACATCCTCCTCCTCCTCATCACCAGTTCAACTGCTGGATCGAGGTTCTGCAGCTGAAGCAGAAAGACAGAAGCCTGACAGATCCATGTTATTCATGCTTGATTCCTCTGTGACATGTCTGTATCATCACTGCGTTGCGTCATCAGAAACTATGATGAACCGGCCGTGGGTCAAATCTCTCTCTTCATCTCCTGCAGATCTCATGCTTCGGTTCCTGTGCAGCCGCTGTGGCAGTATGTTGGCATTCTAGTTTGCTGTCATGCAATGAAATCCAGTCTGCGAGACCACATCTGGAGGTGGTCTAGCTTGCTTTATGAGCAGATCTCAGTCTGCTGTCTTGGGGTAAAACGTTCTCACATTGTAGTTTATTACTTATATTATTGTAAATAAACTGTTCTTAAAGAACTTGCCTTGTAAAATAAAGGCATAATAAAATAATCATTATAAAATATTAGACAGAACTGATCCTGGCCGTTCAAGTGGATATGATAAATTTAGCCTACCTGTCTACCTGCGTGCACTCTGCCACTGCACTCATGGGCAGTTCCCTCATGGTGATGTGCTTTGGGAGGGGGTTTTTCGGTTGTATACTATAAAACTAAAATCTAGTTGTCTCTTCCTGTTTCTCCAACGTTGCCTACTTCAGCCTTAATAAATTTGAAAAAAAAGTAAAATTATCCTCAAGCCTTGAGATAAACTGATCATTTATGTGGACTCATTGTTTTATTGATGCCCTTGGCCTTTGTGCCCTCAAAAAACTGAAACACCAAAGGCCAAGTGACCTTAAAATGATGAAAGTCCAGGCCTGGTTCTTTGAGTTGGCTGTCTAATCAAGCTGCCTTATTAAGAAGCTTATTTGAAGCTTTTTCTATGCTTCTATGGCACAAAATAAATCATCTTGTGTCCTTGCTTTACCGACCAGCAGCAGTTCTATCTGAGCCGATGAGACGGTGAGTAAAGGTGCGTCTTACTCTCGGTGCCGTCGGCCTCGGCCTGCTCCTCCCTCTGCTTCTTCTTGAACTTCATGTTACCAAAGTGCATGATGGCTCCAACGATCTTATAGCAGCCGTACTTCTCCTCTGGAGTGAAGCCCAGCGTGTCCATGGCGTGCTGCACATACAGAGACTGTAGTTTAAATGTCATCACAGAACAGCGTGTGTGGTTTTGGGGGTGAGGAGTTTGTCTCTTACGTCCGTCAGCATCAGCTCCTCTCCGTCGTTGATGCCTTCCACTTTGGTCTCTCCCTGAGAGCAGAAGTGGTAGTCGTAGGGGTTGGTGGTCAACAACAGCATGTCTGCAACACAGTACAACCACAGTAATTCCAGCGTTAAATAATCTTAATTATCATAATCATCGCTGAGCGTTAACAGGTTATTGGATGTATCATATGCCAGTCAAATTCTTCTTTTAGAGTCACTTGCCTCCCAAGAAATGAGCAGAAAGTTGCATCCCTTTCACTTGGGTCCATTTGTCTTTAAAACTAATATTAAAGACCACAATGGAAGCTAAAGTGTGCACAACAACACACACAACGTCAGTTTTTCTAGTTGACTCTGTGGTCCATCGACTCATCGGTGAATACAGTGTTCGTACTTTAAGTGACAACTTTATTTATATACCATGTAGAGACGCGCTGAGAAAACCAGTTGAAAGTGCTGATGTGGGACTTTCTGCAGACCATAACACAATTTTGAAAGACATTTTTAAAACTATAATAGTTTTAGTTCTTACATATATCTGCTGTATTTGTTTTTATACATAATGGCACAATATTGTTTACAACCTTGAACTGTTATATAATAATTTTTTACATTTTTATATGCGCCGGCGTATGGGATTATTTTCCTGTCTTAAATCAAGAGCGTAGTCTTTCAATGCGAGAGCATGACTTATTGATTTCATGTTCACATTTGTTTTTTTCCTTCTGCTTAAACTGTGTGCTTGAACTCTTGAATTATTTGTTAAATTGACAAAAGGAAAAGTCCAACTTCAGAAATCTGGAAAAATGATATCATGCGTGTGGGGTAAGGTCAGTTTAAAATGTGCTAAACAGAGTTATCTCTGTTTTTTTAGCACTGGTTTGGTCTATCCATCTCTTTGGCTGCAAGATGTTCCACTTCATGTTTATGAGAGCAAAATTAAGTAAAAGTACAAAAGTATTAACATCAAATATATACACTCTGTAAGTACCACAAGTAAAAGTTCTTATTACGTAGAATGGCCCATTTCAGAATTAAATATATTGATGGATTAATGTGTTCACACCACATACTGCTAACTTTCCCACTGGGAATCAAGACATTCTTATCTAACACATTATAACAATATTCTATTTGGTTTTCTTAATCTGAATTTACAAAGTAACTTGTTACTAAAGTTATCAGATAAAAATAGTGGAGTAAAATGTGCCCATAATTTGCAGCTAGTGGAAATATAAAGTACAAATTAATCAAAAGTGTACTTAGTTACTTCCCTCCACCGTTTTGCAGCCATCTGTTAGAAATGAGTGAAACAGCGCCCCCCTTGTTTGTAACGGCCACACATGATACTGCAGCCTTCCAGAGTGCGCAGGTGGAAACCAGGTGCAGGTTAATGAACTAATCAGGTGAGTCAGTGTCATCATGTGGAAGGAGCCTGTGAAGTGAGCGGAGACCGACACAAACAGCAGATAGTAGCATCGCTGAGAGTTGTTCCCCAGTGCTGCTAATGATGGCAGTTTAGTTATAGCAGCAATGGAGGTGATCAATAACATCACAGCTTCAGAAGGACCAGTTCGCTTCCGTGAAGGCAAGAAAAAGCCTTCAGCGTCAGTTAACGTGAGTCAAATTCACCCTGTCTGTCGGTTCAGCTGGTGCAAGTTATCTTCTGCACTTGTTTGTGTGGACATCTGTGCTGCTGCTGCTGCATGTTTACTGGTCTTTCAGTCACCTGTTGACTGTGTGCGGTTTGTGAATGAGCCTCTGCACAGGTTCAACCTGTGTGAGAAGTATTTTTAGATAAAGTGCTAAAACCACACTGATTCAAATTCTTATTGAATGGTTGTGGTTTGTTCTTTGTTACTTTGCTGATGAATAATATCAGGAATAGGTGGTGGGTGGGGTTACCTGAGTTACAGCGGTGGGTGGGGTTACCTTGTAGTTCCGGCTTGTGATTGGATGAGTTACAGTGGTGGGTGGGGTTACCTGAGTTACAGTGGTGGGTGGGGTTACCTTGTAGTTCCGGCTTGTGATTGGATGAGTTACAGTGGTGGGTGGGGTTACCTGAGTTACAGTGGTGGGTGGGGTTACCTTGTAGTTCCGGCTTGTGATTGGATGAGTTACAGTGGTGGGTGGGGTTACCTGCGTTACAGTGGTGGGTGGGGTTACCTGCGTTACAGTGGTGGGTGGGGTTACCTGCGTTACAGTGGTGGGTGGGGCTACCTTGTAGTTCCAGTGGTGGGTGGGGTTACCTGAGTTACAGTGGTGGGTGGGGTTACCTTGTAGTTCCGGCTTGTAATTAGATGAGTTACAGTGGTGGGTGGGGCTACCTGAGTTATAGTGGTGGGTGGGGTTACCTTGTAGTTCCGGCTTGTAATTAGATGAGTTACAGTGGTGGGTGGGGTTACCTGAGTTACAGTGGTGGGTGGGGTTACCTTGTAGTTCCGGCTTGTAATTAGATGAGTTACAGTGGTGGGTGGGGCTACCTGAGTTATAGTGGTGGGTGGGGTTACCTTGTAGTTCCGGCTTGTAATTAGATGAGTTACAGTGGTGGGTGGGGTTACCTGCGTTACAGTGGTGGGTGGGGCTACCTTGTAGTTCCAGTGGTGGGTGGGGTTACCTGAGTTACAGTGGTGGGTGGGGTTACCTTGTAGTTCCGGCTTGTAATTAGATGAGTTACAGTGGTGGGTGGGGCTACCTGAGTTATAGTGGTGGGTGGGGTTACCTTGTAGTTCCGGCTTGTAATTAGATGAGTTACAGTGGTGGGTGGGGCTACCTGAGTTATAGTGGTGGGTGGGGTTACCTTGTAGTTCCGGCTTGTAATTAGATGAGTTACAGTGGTGGGTGGGGTTACCTTGTAGTTCCGGCTTGTAATTAGATGAGTTACAGTGGTGGGTGGGGTTACCTTGTAGTTCCGGTGGTGGGTGAGGTTACCTTGTAGTTACAGTGGTGGGTGGGGTTACCTTGTAGTTCCGGTGGTGGGTGGGGCTACCTTGTAGTTACAGTGGTGGGTGGGGTTACCTTGTAGTTACAGTGGTGGGTGGGGCTACCTTGTAGTTCCGGCTTGTGATTGGGTGAGTTACAGTGGTGGGTGGGGCTACCTTGTAGTTACAGTGGTGGGTGGGGCTACCTTGTAGTTACAGTGGTGGGTGGGGCTACCTTGTAGTTACAGTGGTGGGTGGGGCTACCTTGTAGTTACAGTGGTGGGTGGGGCTACCTTGTAGTTCCGGCTTGTGATTGGGTGAGTTACAGTGGTGGGTGGGGCTACCTGAGTTACAGTGGTGGGTGGGGCTACCTTGTAGTTCTGGCTTGTGATTGGGTGAGTTACAGTGGTGGGTGGGGCTACCTGAGTTACAGTGGTGGGTGGGGCTACCTTGTAGTTCCGGCTTGTGATTGGACAGGATCTGGTAGTAGATGTGGTAGCTTCTCTCTCCTGGCTGCTGGAACACAACTCTGGACTTTTCTAGAAGATCTGATTAAATACAAACATAAATACATCCTTTAGTGAAAATTCTAACTAGTTGAAGGATAATCTGATAAATGTGACTCACAGATGCCGATGTCAGCAGACGCCAGCTTCCCCGTTGGCCCAAAATGAATTCTGATGAACTTTCCCTGAGACACACAAACACAGATCCATACGTTACTCAAATGTGAAAATCACTCTGTTAAAGTCCTGCAGTCAAAATGTACTAAGTAAAAGTAGTTAAAGCAGTAAAATGTCCCCTTAGCCTGTTGTACTATTATATCATCATTTTAGTATTCCTTATTCATTCATGTGCAAGCACGATTTTACTGATGTATTTGTTTTGTATCGGATTGCAGCTAATGATTATTTCCATTATGGATTAAACTGCTGATTATTTATTTCTCTACCAAGCGGGAACTTCCGGATCTGCGAACTTAAGCCAAGTTTGAAGTGCCATTCTCTGTAACCGCCAGCAGGGGGCGACTCCACTCGCTGTCTAGAAGTCTGTGAGAAAATGTTTCTGCTTGTCAGCTGATTTATTCCCTCAGTAAACACTTTCCTGATGAGTTTATGGTCTCAGTCGTTAGTTTCAAGTCTTCTTCAACACAGCATGATGTTCATTTAGTAAATTATGGTCCCATTTAGAGGAACAGAGACCAGGAAGCAGGGGAGGCTTTAGGGCAGGGCTACAAGGTGACTGACAAGTCGCTACCATGGCGACCTGTCAATCAGGATAGAGGCGACTTGTATCCGCTGCTAATGGATGCAGATGGTCCTGAGTCCAGGTTCCACTCCACTTGTTAAAGGGGAGCTGCTGGGTCTGGACGGTCTAGACCTGCTCTATTTAAAGTAAAATAAGATAACTTTTTGGTAATATATATAAATAAAATTCACCATTAATCGCCTGATTGTTTGGTTTGTAAAAATTCTGTCACAGTTACCCAGAGCCCAAAGTTACATCTTCACAATGCTTGTTGTGTCCAACCAACAGTCCAAACCTTCAAAAATATTAAAGAAGGGGATTTGAAGTAGAAAGTGGCATGAAAAGGAAAATAGACAAAAACTACAAGTAGCTCACATAGTTACATTTGATATCTGACACATAACTATACCCAGCACTCCCTCCTCAGCTCCAGCCTGTGCAGTCATTAAGACTTTATTAAACTTACAAAGCGAGAGGAGTTGTCGTTGCGGATGGTTTTGGCGTTGCCGAACGCCTCCATGGCCGGGTTAGCTTCAATGATCTGGTCCTCTAAAGACCCCTGAATAAAACAGAGAGACAGAGGCTGACACGCATGTAAACACAATAAAGTCCCAGTATTCACTTATTTAAAATCTACTGTGAAGCAACAAGACGCTAATAAATATAAGTGGAACACTGAGAAGACGTACGCCTTTTTTCACGTGTTCCCCCAGAGCAGCGACGATGGCAAAGTACTGGATCACCCTCTTGGTGTTGACTGTTTTCCCTGCGCCTGACTCGCCACTGACAGGACGACATAACGGACAGAAGGATTGTTCAAAAATAAAGTGAAAGATCACGACTGCTGTGACTCAGATTAAAGAAGAATAAAAAAGGCTCTGGTGGTGAAGACGCTCTCTTTTATAAAGTGCATGAAATATAACCAGTGATGGAAGAAATACTTAGATTCTTTATTCTGGTAGTAAGTAGAAGTAAAATATTTGCCTCTGAGATGAAGTGGAGTAGAAGCAGGACGTTGCATTAAATACTCAAGTGCAAGTACCTTAAATTTGTACTTAAGTACAGTATTTTCGATTGAATGTTCTTTAAATTGTACATTTCACCACTGCGTAAATAGTAAATAGCTTAATTTTGAAATTTCTGGCTAATCCAACAGCCTGTAATGATGAAGCCGCTCTGACTCACGTGATCAGCATCGACTGGTTCTCACGATCTGTGGAGGGAAATGAAGCCAAGTTAAGGACCCGTAGAGGAGCAGCGGTAGAACCTGGCATTTATAATTGAAGGTCTAATTAACCTTAATTAACCTGGAAATGCTATTCGCTGTAGCTGACTGGGACTTTCTTGCAGAGAGTTAGATTCGAACATTTATACCTATTTCACGTCTGTAAGCTCAATATGGACTTAAAGCCAGCTGACAACCAACATTAAGAGAGTCTACATAAACACAGCACAACATATTTTAGAAAGTCTTTTTAATTTCAACAGCTTTTAGGTGTATAAAGACAGAAATTCAATCTATCATTCGAATGCCTCTGGAAATTCATCCACCCTTAAATTTGTACTTGAATTATCGATCAATAAAGTGAAAAGTTTAGTTGGACACAACTGAAGACTCGTATTTCTGTTAATAATTAAATAACACGTGTTGGTAAAAGCTGAGAAGTTATTCAGAAAAAGTATTTTCTGTAAAAGAAAAGTCTTTAATTTAGTTAAATAATAGTTTTTGAAGGAGCCAGGCATTTCCAGTCTTCGAGATAGTAGTATGAAATTATGTATGGGAAGTGTTTGGCAAACTAGTGTTAATGTTAGTAAGCGCTCTGACTGCACATGAAATTGTCCCTCCATTACTAAAGACGCTGTGCGCATTAATGCACAAGGTAAAATCTCCCTGTCAGGATGCACTTTACAGCAGCCTCTCTAATCAGGAAATCAAATAGTTAAACACATGTAGAATAAAATGCCTAAAATCTCAACCATCCAACTTCAGCAGCAGAAAATAACGTCACTCTTTTACTCACAGATATTCTTTTTTTCTCTGGTGCAGAAATGTGTTGTGGTGTTGGTGAATTATTAAAATAACAAATCACCACTGATTTCATGTTTCCTTACTGAGATTAGTCATGTTATTTACTGTGTTACAACAAAAAGCTACATTACAGTAATCACGTTACTTTAATAACTCGGCCGCATCCGTATAATCTGATTTCATTGTTGTAAGTTAGGAAGGAAATAAAGGGTTTGCAGGTCTGATTAAATTACAATTGTGCAGTAAAATGAACGGGATAACTAAAAGAAATACCTTAAAGATATTCTAGTCTAATATTGTAGAGCTTTATGGGGAGCAGAGCTGCACATGAGCAGTAAAGAGGAAAGCTGGATGGACGTTTGTAGTGTCGTAGTCAAGACCGAGACTTTTAGGTCGAGACCAGTTCCCCACATTACATGACGCACGATAAAATGTGGAACGAGATCTCAGGTGCTTCTCAGATTGATCTGAAAGATCCAGATTCCCATTAAAACACTAAGAGCTGAAACCAACGTCAGCATCTTTATTCAACGCTCCTTTTCCATGCTGACCATCGCGGTGAGGGGGGACAGTCATTAACGGGAACACATGTTTAATTAGGGTTATTGGTTGCATTTGAAACAATAAGTTTTATATCCAACAAATAAATCAGCCAATGCAAAAGGAATTTATTGGAATTCCCAAAGTTATGGTCTTGACTGGTCTTGAAATAATAAAATCCAGAGTCCGAGACAAGACCGAGTACAAATGTGGTCGAGTCTGAGACAAGACCAGGACCATCAATATGTGGTCTTAAGACCGGTCTCATGTACTAAAACACTAGGATAGTGGCCTGAAGCATCTAACGGTGTAAAGACCAGGTGAGGTCAACCCACAGGGCTAATGTTAGAGGTTACAGGGGACTCACTCTGCAGCAGGTCACTGTAGGCGTTGTCGGCGATGGCGTAGATGTGGGGTGGCGTGTCTGCGCGACGCCTCCCTTTATAGGCTGTTACCACCTCAGCAGAGTAGACCGGCAGCCATTTGTAAGGGTTGACTGTCACACAGAACAGACCAGAGTAGGTCTGACACAGAGACACAGCGTTAGAAAGGCCCAGACGAGGAGGAAAGAGTGCTGCAGGTGTGTATCAGAATAAACACTAACATAGATCATCCACATGCTGTATCGCCTCCTCAGGTTGAAGAGGACAGACGCTTCGTTTAGGTGAGTCAGCATGGCCATGTCCTCCATCATGTCAAACTTCGGAGGGTTCATTGGCTGGAGGTCGGCCTCCTTTACTATCAGAAACTGGAACACACATATATAAGAGAGAGGTTTGGCTTTAAACCAAGTCTTTCATTATCAAAAGATATTTAGGTTTACGTAAAATAAATACAATATATTTGTTTTATTTAACTCTTGAATATTATTATTGTCCCTAAAAATATGTATTGGTCGCTCTATAGTATAAATGACGAGCATAAAAACTTCCAGTCTCTTCTTCACAGTGAGGAATACCGCTTATTCATTTTACACTGGCCGACACCCAAAGCCCAGGTATTGGTGTCGGTCCCTAGTGCAGTCTAGTGTTGTAGTCAAGACCGCCCAAAACCGAGACCAAGTCAAGACCAGTTCCCCGCATTACATGACACACAATAAAATGTGGAACGAGATCAGAGGTGCTTCTCAAACTAAGTGGAAAGATCCACATTCCCATTAAAACGCCCACATACAAACACTAAGAGCTGAAATCAACACTCCTCTTCCGTGACCATCACGGGGAGGGGGGACAGATGTTAACGGGAACAACAACATTTTTAATTAGGGTTATTGGATGCATTTGAAGCAATGAGTTTTCCATCCAATCAAAGTTAGGATGTTAACAAATAAATCAGTCAATGCAAAAGAAATTTATTGGTATTCCTAAAGTTGTGGTCTTGACTGGTCTTAAAATAAAATCCCGAGTCCTCAGTGTCCGAGACCGAGACAAGACTGAGTACAAATGCGGTCGAGGACAAGACCAAGAGCGGTCTCGAGTACTACAACACTAGTGCAGTCCTCTAGAAAACTTACTCCGTCCTTTTATGCCGGAGTGAACACGCAAGTAAACTATGCAGCCAATAACATTTGAAAGTTCAGTACAGTCACATCACAGCCTGTAGAATTAATATATTGCTAAAACCAAACTGATAACTACTGTTATTGACAACCTGAGTGACTTGTACATTAAATGACAAAAAAATGAACGCATTAATAATATTTAAAGATTAGTAAACTGATTAACTAACCCGTCCGTCCTTGGTCTCCACGGTGGCCTTGTCTCCATTCACCTCTTTAACCTCCACTTCGATGTACGCTTCAACCTCATCAGGCATCCAGACACGCTTCGTACCTGGAAGAATTAGATTACACAGTTTCTCATTTAGTACTCAGTAAATGTACACTTAAAATATATATATATATATACACTGTAGACACAAGTCTATACCGTCGAAAGCCTGGGCCTTGGCAGCCAGCTGCTCCAAGTTGGTGAGACGAAGGTAGCGACCAGATTCTCCAAACTCCTTCATATCCGTGAACCGAGACATCTGAACACAAGAACACATTGAAACACACGTTCCTTAGCTGTTTTGAAGAGTCGTGATCAGAATTGACATTTTACTCATTTGGCAGACGCTTTTATTCAGAGCGAAATGCAGTAAGAGATCTACACGTAGCAGGAAAAGCAGCAATAAATACTTCTAAGAGCTGTTAGTGCAGACGGCTTCTCTGGGGTCAATATCTAGAGAAAGAAGTCAGGGTTAGTTCTATCAATACGAGAGAGAGGAGAAGAAGAAGAGCACAGGAAGTGCATGTTAGAGGTGTTTTCAGAGGAAGTGTTATCTGTAGAGTTTTCAGGAGCTTCTTGAAGTTAGAGAGGGACGCCGCTGCTCTGACGGCGTGCGGCACCTCGTTCCACCATCGTGGGGTCAGAGATCAGAACAGGGACTGAGGTCGCTTTGTGTGAAGGGATGGCAGAGCCAGGCGGCGTTTAGTTGGAGGAGCGCAGTGAAGGAACGTAAACTTGTATTATGGAGTTTGGGTAGATGGTGCAGACCCAGTAGTCGTTTAGTTGGAGGTGGCAAGTCTTCATCTGTGCGGATACGTCTGAGAAACTGTCCGAGAGACAGTCCGTGATCCCCCTGAGACGATGGGGTTGGCGGGAAGGATGGGTAGAGTCGTGTATTGTCTTAAGAGAAGCCATGCGAGCTTAACGATCGGCCCCAGTGAGGTGGTGTGCATTGATGTAATGGCACGCTAAATAACAAAGTGAAAAGAAATGAAAATTCAGTCTGATCGTCGTGCTGACAGCAGACACATGAACTGTTCTTGGTTACACACCAGGCCCCCAAACAACACATTAACTAAACACATCTGCTGTTTCCTGACAAAATCACTGTGTGTTGTCCAGCAGATCGCCCTCACAGGATTCTGGATTCTGCAATTTTCAACATAAACAATCCATCAAACACTAAATTTTGATAATAAAATAAAGCGAATTGGTTCGAAATGGAAAAGGATGTTTATACTAGTGATCCCCCCCAAGACCATTGGGTCCTACTGAAGACCAAAATCTTTAAAAACACCTCACAGATGTCTCTATGTATATTATGGTCTTCAAGCCTGGTCATGATAATATATATATGTGTGTATGTGTGTTACTATTATTATTATTATTATATAGTTTCATGCTTCAAAAAGGCTCAAACAAACCGGAGGAAACAGGTGAATCCACATGTGGTGCTGTAGTGAGTATTTGGATCAGCAGGACGGTGTGTGTGGGACTGAGTCAGAATAAACTACAGAGTGTGTGTGTTCATGGTGATGAAGGAACATGTGACCCAGTGCAGCAGTGAGACATCGCGCTGAGACACAGTACTTGTTAGGAGATTTGTTGAACATATAGAATATCACCTGCTGCAAGGATTATTTCCCAACATCACAACTGAAACCAGTTGTCTCCTTCACTGAGCTGTAAAACCCAAAGACAGACCCAAACTGAAGTATGATGTCAACAAATTGGCATGGCAGCCATTTTCACTATGTTTGGCTCACCGCAACGCATAACTCAGGATTTCACAGTGAGCTAACAGCTGCCACATCAGCTCAAGAGGATCCGTTTGCAATGCTCGGGCCTCTCCCCCTATTATTTTCTTTCCATGCCTGAGATAATACGAACGAACTGCGGGGACAAATCCTAACTGTACATCTAACCACGTGATGGTCTTGAGCCATGGTCAGACAATAGATGTTGCTCTTTATGAGTGTGATCGTGCTATAAATGGGCTCAGAAGCAAGATGAAGCCTTCTCGCCTTCCTTTTCACCATCAGGACAAAATGCCAAAAAATATTACAGCGTTAACTTGATGTTAACAACGTTAAACCCTGAAGAGATCTGAGAGCTTCAGCTTGTCTTTCTGTGAAACTAATGTTAGGGTTAATTTTGGGCTCTGGAACGACCTGCCCGAGGAAGTAAGGCTCTCAGAGTAAGTGTCTTCTTTTAAATCTCTCGAAAACGCACTTTTATCCGAAGGAATATCCTGATTTTATCTGAGTTGCCTGTTTATTTTGGTCATATAAAGTTACTATTTATTCTGGTCTCATGCTTGTGATTCCCATTTCTTTTTCATTTTGTATCTTGCATTGGTGTTACGTGCCCTTTTTCACCCTGTGTTTATCTTTTGTAAGTGATATATAAAGAAAGTTATAATTATAATATTAATTATAGCTGGATTAACCTAAATTTACTCTTCGCATCCCCATCCTCCCACCTGTGGGCCGCTGTGAAAACCCTGTCGCCTCAGGCTAACTAACAGACTTTAAAGGACCCCCTTGTTTGTATTCCATCATATCTAGGCGTCTGCTTCAAGGCTGAGCAGTGCGACGTATCGTCCGGCCTTAACAGAAGGCAAAAAAATTGTGGGTAAGACACAATATTTGTTGGGGCACATTTTCAGACGCTCTCTCCTGAAAGACATTCATGGCGTTGCACTCAGTAGTTCACATGAAAAGTGACGTGAAGTGAAGTTAAGTTCTACCCTCTGTTTACTTTCACACCTGCACACACCTGAGCGATGACTGCGTGAAGAGTGTGGAAATGTCGGATTGTTCGTTGTCAGGCGCAGACCCTCAACAAGGACTTCTGTCGAAATATATTGGCAGCTCCGCTATGCTGACCTGTGCTGATATTTGATTGTGGTAGTTTGATTAAACACAGTTTTATTTAGTAAAATATGAGCATAATATAAAGTAACATAAGTCAGCAAGACAGGACCACAAGATCTATGTTGTACGTAAGTGGACTTAATCTGGACCCCCGGCTCAGACGCCCCCCTTTGCTCGTTTGGTTGACTGAAAGAGTTAATAGCATTTCCATTCAGTATTATTTTTTTTTGTTTTCCATCCAAAGATGTACGTTATTCTTCTATGGTTCAGCATTGAATAAATATCTAGTAATCATGTTTGAACTGAAACCTCAGAGATGTTTGGAGTAGTATTTGTTTCATATTTATTCTCATTATCTCCCCATGAGCTTCCTCCTTCTTAGAGTTTAATGAATTCGTAAGTAAAGAGGTAAAAATGAAACACCAAAGTGTGTTTAACATTTGTATTACCTTGTCTTTTGCGTGAAACCACAGCAGCGGCCGCTGAGGCTCATGGGTAATGAAGTAAAGTGTACTCACTGTGCTGGGTTGGTTTGAAGGTCTGAAGCTCCTGGTTGATTTTATTTTTTGTTGTTGCTGCTGCAGCGTAGTTTGTGAGGATGTGCAGAAGAAGAGAATAAGTCACCCCACGGAGCATCACCTCGCTTTATAACCTCTCTGTGAAGGTCACCGCAGCATGTGACCTCCTCTGCTGCGGCTGGTTGGTCAGAGCAGTCCTGTTGGCTGGTCATAAAAGGCCGGCTGTGGCTGGGATGAAATACCAAAATGACCTCTGCTCCCTCCTCATCCCTCTTTCCTCTCTCTGTCACCTACTGTATCTGTGGGCTATCTATGGAAAGTGACTGCTCTCTCTGTTCTTTCACTCTCTTTGTTTCACTCTCCATCCATCTCTCTGTCTTTGCTCTGACTTTTAAATTTAAGTTTATTACAACTCAGTTGAGTCTTATTTTATCCATCACCTTTGTTGCCTTTGCTAAGCCCATTAAGTTCATTTTCGCATTTTAGCCCCACGTTCTTCAAATATAACAAACTCTTATTTGTAAAATACATGTTCTGAATGCTAATCCTGGCCACACACTGGAGGATAGTTGGGCCGATTTTGGGTTTGATTCGCTCCTCCTGACAGCTGATCTGAGGCTGGTCTGACCAGATAATCAGCCCAAAACGATCCTGTCGTGTGACGGACATAATCTTAGGGTCACCAACTGGATTGGAGGCTCCTGAATATCTGGAATACGATTCAAACTCGGGGAGACTCTGATTGTTTCCTGTCCTGTGTAAGGAACAGTGACGGAATATTGAGCAGAAACCCGCAAGAGCCAATGAGAGCGAGCTGAGCGGGAAGCTTCACCATCGTGTTGTGTATCTGCTCGCGCCATAAAATGTATTAACCTGCTGATTCCCTCTTCTCAGTCTCGAGTTCGTCCACAGTTTGATTCTCTTGTTTTTCTTTGCAAAACACAGCACCCACAAGGTCAACCAGCTGCTGACGACAGTCTGTTTGTTTCTGTCTGAAATTAGGGATCCAACGATCTGATACTGATATCGGATCTTTGCCCGATACTAGGGCTGAACGATTAATCATTTTCAAATTGAAATTGCGATTTGAAAGAATGCGATTTAGCTAATCGTGAAGGTTAGTTATACAGCGCAAGAGTCTTGCAGTAACAGATTCAATCACAAGCGCTGTGCGTCTCCTGTTACGGTCCTCCTCACCAATCAGAGGGGGCACAGGGCGTGTACATTTTACAATAACAAATGAAACAAGAGAAAAATGTGGGATCATGGCGCCAGAGCGTTTTGCCTGCCTGATTTTGCTGACTTGTTCAAATTTTGCTTATTTTTTAAGTTGTCCTTCATTTTTGTGCTTCTACCATGGTTAAGCAGACTACGTAGTTAAATTGTGTCTTTTTTTTGGTCTGTTTTCACTGTGTTTATAGTTGATGTATGATAGGGAATCTGCAATGGGTGTTTTATTTTGAAAATCAAGTGGATTCTCTATGTCGTTCTGTGTCTGACTTCCTGCCTGGTTCATCTGCTCTGTGCTGCTTGACGAGGCTTCAGTCAAAACAGACTGGCAATGAATATTGAACTTTAGCTAAAATTTAATTTTAAAAATTTGCACAAATTGAATCGTAATCGCATTATCTGGCAGAAAAATCGCCATTCCTGAAATCGGTGCACCTGAAGTCACGTTTGATCACGCCGGTTTCTGTGAGATCTGCTTACTCTGAAATCGTTAAGTACGTGTGGTCCTGCGTCTGGACTGAATCATCTGGTGTGTGTGCTTAAGATTAAAATACTTAAAAAGTGCTTAATTCTGTCTTTATGTCTGTGGTATCCCACTTTTTTAAAATCAGTTAAGATTTGAAAATCCTCTAGTGTGCATCAGGCATTAAACGCTAATTTACCGGTGCTGCAAAAAATCTGGGACGAAATCACTATTTAAAGTCAGTTAATGATAAGCTAACTCTTAGCCTTGGAAGTAGGGCGTGGTTATCATTGCAGTGAGCTGCTTGGGTAGGCCTGCTGGTGTTTGCATCTTACATCAGGGCAGGCAAACGCTGTTAAATCAACTCATTTTACTTTTGATCTGTCAAACGGCAGGTCAGAGCTGAAGCAGGAAGTGGGTCAGTAAACTGTGATGGATGTTTCCAACAGACCATTTGACCAATAATCTCACCTCCTTCTCTTCCAGCTCTTTGTCTGACCTGTTGGGGTTTTTCTCCAGCCCGTCTGATCGTCGTGCTCGTGTTTCTCGACCCGCCAGACTTGTTTTTAGTGATGCCGCCGTCCTCCAGATCCTCAAATACTGAATATAATAAAGTAAACCCCCCCCAAACAAGTCCTAAGTTGTTATAGACTAATCAAATAATAATGTAATAGACTGGAATTGTCCTTTAACCCAAACATAGGCTCTGTCTTAATCTCCCATCATCCCTTTCCCTCCCTCTCTCGCTCTTTAATCCCCTCATCAGTGAATGACAGTTATAAATGAAGTAATGAAACACTCCCGGTCTCATTGACTGATATTATGACTCCCTCTCGCACACAGTGATCACCATCAGGATTTGGACAGCAGTGTATTTAATTTCTCTGTGTGCAGTTAGAGTGAAACAACAGCTCTGCGGTGGGATTAAACAGGAGGCCTTCAGCTTCAACACGATGCTATTTTTACTCTTTAATACTCAGAAAGTTGACTCTTAGGAGAGAATTAGTCCTCTGCAGTCTTCAGCCTCTGTAAACTACCTAACCCATGAACCCTCACTTCTGTTCTCTGATCAGCTGGCGCTTTCTGCTGCAGGTTTCAGAGCAGTGAGAACGGTCAGGCTTGTTGTTTCAGTGTCTGCTTTTGCGTATTGCTGCATCCAAACACGGCAGTGAGACTCACAAAGACCCGGAAAGGGCTCTCGTTACTGCAGGGCTTCCCTGCTCTGGCTGCAAATCCTGCAGGAATTTTAAGACGCATGCCCTTAAAATGTCTCTTTTATGCCAGAATCCCAGTACAGTGTTCGTTGGACCTCCTACAGACTGTTTACTTGGCACGGCCAATAGTTAATTTGCATTGACTGGAACTACTCCCCCAAACCACAATCATCCAATCACAGCTCAGCGATCATAACGAGGTGCTGCATGTCTGAGAATCAGGATTTCTCCAAGCGTTGTTTAACTAGTGTACACGAAGCTGTAGCAGAACTCTGTATCGTAAAGGTTTTGAGGGCCGTCTTTGGACCGTTCTAAAGGTGAAATAAGAGCTGAGACTCTGATGGATATTCCCAGAGAATAAATCCTAATGATCTTCTAACCCTGACCCTAACAAGCTTAACCTGGTGAGCACTATACCGGCCTGTTAGCATACTGATGAGGCGAAGCATCATGTCATGTTTGCAACTGTTTTTGATTAGACTTGATTTTAGAATGACAGACAACAGTACAGTCTCAGTGCAGCAAGGCCTTTTATTTAAGGCTGCTATGGCTGAGGGGATCCTGCTTTTCCCAAAGCGAGCCCTCCTGTACCTCACATGGTGATTGAGAGTGGGTGCATGATGTCCTGTGCTATTTAGGCTGCAATGCATGCAATGGCCTTAAAGGATAAACCTGGAAACCTGAAACCTATTTTCACATTTTGGTGTCGAATTTTTTTTTAGACTCCATGTGGTAGATGGCTGCAAAATATTATTTTAGGTCAATTTTCAAAATTACATCCACAAAAAGCGCTTATTTTTTTCAGGACTTTTTATTTCTCTTCTGTGATAGTGAACACTCGATTTATGATTTCGGAGAGAGAGACGGGAAGAGGCGGGGCCAACAGGTGTGTTTGCAGTGAGAGACCAGAGGTGTAGGTGTGTGCAGGTGGGCAGAAAGAGAAAGGGGGCAGATTCAAGTATATAATAGACATATAATTGCCACAGTTACACTGTGTTAATGGGAGCTCAGCAGTCCAGGGAGCTGGTTCTGTTCTTCTGAACTGCGAGACAAGTCTGTTTCAGAACTGATACAACCCTGCAGGTTACCCACAAGGACACTGTCCATAAAGAGGAGGCTCAGCCGGCAACACCGGAGAGTTCGCCGCTGTTAGAAAACATAGTAACGCTATAAAACAGATGTGGAGGAAGTAATCAGATCCTTCAGTAAAAGTATTAAAATACTCTGTTACAAGTAAAGTATATTCAGGAAAAGGTACTTAATACTTTAAGTATTAAATGTATTAAATCCTTGCAGCTCACCCACCTGCTCATTGTCAACTATTTTGAGCTGATGATTAATTTCTCCACAAATCGATTGATTGGTTTGTAATGATTCTGCCGTAAAGTTAAACCTTCACAATCCTTGTTGTGTCCAAACCTACAGCAGTTACTACAGTCATTCAGAGGAAAAGCGGCAAATCTTCAGCTGTTTCTACACACAGTCCTTACATCCTGAAGTCGTTACAAAGGAAACGCTGTACATCATGTCTTCTGCAGTTTTTATGCTGAACTTAAAAAAATACTTTGATCTGTAAGTGTTTTCATTTCACCAGCCATTAGCCGGTAGACCAAGCAGTTAATTTTGGACCCCGCGTGTTGCCGTTACGCTGGCTGACTCCTTTGTGACCCTTTTGTGTAGAGGTTTATAAATAAAAACTTGCTGCTGATACCACTACACATTTCTCTGAAAGCCCTCCATCCATCTCTATCTATCCATCCTCCCATCCCTACCAGCTGTCTCTCTTTTCTCTAGCCCTCCATCCCTCTCTACTCTCCCCTGCTCTCTTTTTGTTTTCCATGTTTATTCGCATCTCTTTGCCGTTTCTCTTCCTCCAGTTGTCTCTCTCGTTGATTCTCTCTAATCCGGGGTAACTTTGTGTGAAGCCTTAATGCTGACCGACTAATAATACCCTGTATTGTACACAATCACTGCACACACACAAACACACCTGCAGCTCTGTAACACTGTACCATTGACCCACGCACCAGTGGTGGAATCTAACTAAGTACATTTACTCAAGTACTGTAGTGAAGTACGAATTCGAGATATAGTACATTTGTCTGACAGCTTTTGTTACTATTTATTTAACAGATTACAGTTTTTCATCCACGTATCTCCAGATGTTGGTGATAAACTGCAGGATGAAGTGTTCCTTTACATATGGAGAAAATCCTTCTTCAGCTAAATAAACTCCTTAAATCCCCCTCGGATCAGCTGAAAAATGCATCGCCACAAAGCTGAAAACAGGCTGTTCTTCTGACTCTACAAACACAAAATTAATTTCATTACATTTTAAATATAATAGAACATGATGCATTGCTGTAGATTAAACTACCCAACAGGATATAAAGGAGTTAAAACGACCTCAACCTTAAAAATCTACAGCAGTAAAATTCAACATCCACATTAAAGCAGCAGCAATATTTATCCAGAAACATCAGATATTATAGAGAAACAGTGACAGGAAGATTTTACTGCACAATGAGTACTTTTAAGGACATTTAGCTGATAATACCTGCATACCTAAGTATGGTTTTTAATGGAGGACTTTTAAAACATCTGAATTCTTCCTCCACTGCTGTCATGCACCCACCAGACTCCTATTAAAATTCTATTTATTTTGGTTAATCTTTGCTGACACTGTCCCAAACTACAAAATGTAACCATTTGGCAGTTACCCAACATGCATTGCAAACTGGTGTCTGTATGCTGGGGCCAAAGATAGTTGGCGAGAGATACCACTGTGTGTATGTATTTATAGTTTTGGTTTGTGAGGATTACATCTTTTTAGTTTTTAGTGGTAATGAAGACCAATAGAGTGATCGGTCTGTCCGTCAGTAAACAATTTAGCATTAGCTATCAGCGAATGTTATTTTCCAGCTGTGGAACTTGCACTGCGACTGAGCAGCCAAGTATTGACCGATATAGTAAATTATACTCGGAATCCTTTAGTTCTACTTTTAAGCACATTACATCACTATTTTAATCAAATTAATCAGAATCTCTGATTATTCAGGAATCAGCAGCAGCTCTCTGCTCAGAAGCAGAGATTTGCGCTAGCTAACTTGGTTAGCATGGTGCATCTGTAATTCATGTTAACAGTGATATTAGCGGGGATGCTAATTTTGGCTAGCAACAAACAATGAGCAGCCGACTCCTAATAAGTTTCTTTTCAGCGCCGCTGGTTAAGTGGATACGAGTCGCCTCTATCCTGATGGACAGGTCGCCATAGTAGAGACTTGTCCAGCACCTTGTAGCCCCACCCTAAAGCCTCCCCTGCTTTCTGGTCTATGTTCCTCTAAATGGGACCATCCGTCCATCCATTCATTGTCAACCACTTATCCTGCGTAAAGGGTCGCAAGGGGGCTGGAGCCAATCCAAGCAGACATCGTGTGAAAGGTGGGGTACACCCTGGACTGGTTGCCAAGCCTCCCCTGCTTCCTGGTCTCTGTTCCTCTAAATGGGACCATAATTTACTAAATGAACATCATGCTGTGTTGAAGAAGACTTGAAACTAGCGAGTGAGACCAGAAACTCATCAGGAAAGTGTTTACTGAGGGAATAAATCAGCTGACAAGTAGAAACATTTTCTCACAGACTTCTATACAATCACACTTCTTTCTGCAGCCGGTGGAGTCGCCCCCCGCTGGCTGCTAGAGAGAACGCAGCTTTAAGGCACTTAAGCATCAGCTTCAATTTGCAGACCCGGAGGTTCCTGCTTGATTCAGATAGACAACAGCACATGTATTTCATGTATTTCTTAAGTGCGAGTGCCAACATAACAGCATCATCAATCGGGAACGCACTGTGTTGGTCAGTCGTACATATGCAAGCACAAATTTGTGGGAGATTAGTTTGGAACCTGAGCAGCATAGTTCAACTTTTAACCTTGTGACTGTGGAAATAGAGGGCAAAAAGATTCCTGCAGAGTTGTAAAATCATATCTCCATCATTTTGAACCATTGTGCAGTGTTTTTTGGCGTCTAATGAGCCTTCATCTGTTAATCAAAATGGCCTTCCTGGACTGAAATCACCGTTCTGCAGGTTACCTAAAGTACTCACCTCCGCACGCTTAAATGGTGTGAAGGAGAAAAGGAGGCAGGATTACCTGCATTAGGGATTCCCTGGAGATGGTTGTGATAATGTTCAATAATACAAATAATACCTGCAGCAGCAGCAGTAGTAGTAGTTGTCATCTGCAATAATACCACACACCACTTGCACGCAGTGTTAATACCTAATGCTAATACTGTATTAAACCCTCTACATAGAGCCAGACTTCACACACACACACACACAGAGCTCAGTGTGTCCCAGAACAATAGGCCAATGCTATAAACCTATTTTAGTTGAACAACAGAGAGACGCCAAGGAAACCCTGAGCTAGTCCCCTCAATCCCCCTGCTGTCACTCAGGATGACACTAATGCTCCAGACACACACAGAACATACAGGACACACACAGCATCAGTTTTTTATCTTTATTTATCCTCTAACAAATGACGTGAACTGGTGTTTTCACTGTCACTTAACCCGGTCCTTGCTTGTAAAATATTCACGTGTCTTGTAGAGTAAAACCAGATCACATCTCCCTGTTGTTTCTCTGCAAAATGCTAAAATGGGTTGTCATTTACGTGGCCCCTTAGAGGCCAAAAAGATAATATAACGCAGAGCCTCTCAGGTGTGACTGGTTACCAGATTTTCCTGCTCTTGAAAGTGACCGTTCACTTAAAGGATTCTCTCCTAACAGAGAATGAAATGGAGAAACCATAACTAGAGTGACTATTGTTTGTAATGTCGGTCATGTAAAAATTAAAGGTGTCAGTGTAATTGACGCTAGGGAGATGGACTTTTCACCTCATGTGTTTCTGATTCACTGAAGCTAAATGAGCGAGCAGCTGCTGCAGCCTGTGACAGCGAACAGCTGGAGCTGCGTGCCACTGAGGCTCCACAGCAAAGCTCCGAAATCCTACTGGAAGCTCTGCACACACACGCACACACACACGTGTAGATCATAGGTACCACAGACTATGAGGTCTCCTGTTCTAATGCAAACATGGTATGGACCAATGAAGCATTTCCATAGGTCAGACATAGACTGACAGCAGAATGAGCGCAGAGCAGTAAACCCTATTTGCAGTCCATTATGCACTCAGACACCCAAGTATAGAGAAACACACACAATAACCCACAGTGTGTAGGACTGTGTGTTCGGAGTACAGTTTATATGTATTTTTGTACTCGCGACAAACACATACTGATGAAAATTTACACGCCAACACGGATTTGCATTGACTCAGCTTACGATGGAGGTTAGGGTAAGGAAATAAAGATTATTTAGGGTTCGTTGTTTAGGTTTGGTATTAAAAATCTCATATCGATTGAGTTCTAGCTGATATTAAAGGTTCAGTGTGTAAGTTTTAGTGGCATCTAGTGGTGAGGGTTGCAAATTGCAACCAACAGCTCAGTCACCGCTCAGCCCTCAGGAGATGTGTTGCACTGCGTGAGGCAAATGGTGGTCACACCAGATATTAACTGGTTTCCGGACTTCCCGGACACATTTTCGAGTAAGCCTTTTATTGTGGCCAGCCAAAGGCCTTTTATTGTGGCCAGCCTAAGACATACCTGTGCAATACCCCTTCTGTCTGATCAGCATCTTGATATGCCACACCTGTGAGATGGATGGACTATCTCGCCACAGGAGAAGTGCTCACTGACACAGATTTAAACAGATTTGAGAACGATTACTTACTTTTCTTTGACATACTATACTATGACTTACTTTTCTTTGACTTACTATACTTTGACTTACTTTACTGTGAGATACTGTACAAGTATGACTTCCTTTACTATGACATACTGTACTATGACTTCCTTTACTACGACATACTATACTATGACTTCCTTTACTACGACATACTATACTATGACTTCCTTTACTATGATATACTATACTATGACTTCCTTTACTATGACATACTATACTATGACTTCCTTTACTATGTCATACTATACTATGACTTCCTTTACTATGACATCCTATACAATGACATACTATACTATGACTTCCTTTACTATGACATACTATACTATGACTTCCTTTACTATGACATACTATACTATGACTTCCTTTACTATGACATACTATACTATGACTTCCTTTACTATGACATACTATACTATGACTTCCTTTACTATGACTTCCTTTACTATGACTTCCTTTACTATGACATACTATACTATGACTTCGACATACTATACTATGACTTCCTTTACTATGACATACTATACTATGACTTCCTTTACTATGACTTCCTTTACTATGACATACTATACTATGACTTCCTTTACTACGACATACTATACTATGACTTCCTTTACTACGACATACTATACTATGACTTCCTTTACTACGACATACTATACTATGACTTCCTTTACAATGACTTCCTTTACTACGACATACTATACTATGACTTCCTTTACTATGACTTCCTTTACTACGACATACTATACTATGACTTCCTTTACTACGACATACTATACTATGACTTCCTTTACTACGACATACTATACTATGACTTCCTTTACTATGACTTCCTTTACTACGACATACTATACTATGACTTCCTTTACTATGACTTCCTTTACTATGACTTCCTTTACTATGACATACTATACTATGACTTCGACATACTATACTATGACTTCCTTTACTATGACATACTATACTATGACTTCCTTTACTATGACTTCCTTTACTATGACATACTATACTATGACTTCCTTTACTACGACATACCATACTATGACTTCCTTTACTACGACATACCATACTATGACTTCCTTTACTACGACATACTATACTATGACTTCCTTTACAATGACTTCCTTTACTACGACATACTATACTATGACTTCCTTTACTATGACTTCCTTTACTACGACATACTATACTATGACTTCCTTTACTACGACATACTATACTATGACTTCCTTTACTACGACATACTATACTATGACTTCCTTTACTATGACTTCCTTTACTACGACATACTATACTATGACTTCCTTTACTATGACTTCCTTTACTATGACTTCCTTTACTACGACATACTATACTATGACTTCCTTTACTATGACTTCCTTTACTACGACATACTATACTATGACTTCCTTTACTATGACTTCCTTTACTACGACATACTATACTATGACTTCCTTTACTATGACTTCCTTTACTATGACATACTATACTATGACTTCCTTTACTATGACTTACTTTACTACGACATACTATACTATGACTTCCTTTACTATGACTTCCTTTACTATGACATACTATACTATGACTTCCTTTACTATGACTTCCTTTACTACGACATACTATACTATGACTTCCTTTACTACGACATACTATACTATGACTTCCTTTACTATGACTTCCTTTACTATGACATACTATACTATGACTTCCTTTACTATGACTTCCTTTACTACGACATACTATACTATGACTTCCTTTACTACGACATACTATACTATGACTTCCTTTACTACGACATACTATACTATGACTTCCTTTACTATGACTTCCTTTACTACGACATACTATACTATGACTTCCTTTACTATGACTTCCTTTACTATGACTTCCTTTACTACGACATACTATACTATGACTTCCTTTACTATGACTTCCTTTACTACGACATACTATACTATGACTTCCTTTACTATGACTTCCTTTACTACGACATACTATACTATGACTTCCTTTACTACGACATACTATACTATGACTTCCTTTACTACGACATACTATACTATGACTTCCTTTACTATGACTTCCTTTACTATGACTTCCTTTACTACGACATACTATACTATGACTTCCTTTACTATGACTTCCTTTACTACGACATACTATACTATGACTTCCTTTACTACGACATACTATACTATGACTTCCTTTACTACGACATACTATACTATGACTTCCTTTACTATGACTTCCTTTACTACGACATACTATACTATGACTTCCTTTACTACGACATACTATACTATGACTTCCTTTACTACGACATACTATACTATGACTTCCTTTACTATGACTTCCTTTACTACGACATACTATACTATGACTTCCTTTACTATGACTTCCTTTACTATGACTTCCTTTACTACGACATACTATACTATGACTTCCTTTACTATGACTTCCTTTACTACGACATACTATACTATGACTTCCTTTACTATGACTTCCTTTACTACGACATACTATACTATGACTTCCTTTACTACGACATACTATACTATGACTTCCTTTACTATGACATACTATACTATGACTTCCTTTACTACGACATACTATACTATGACTTCCTTTACTATGACTTCCTTTACTACGACATACTATACTATGACTTCCTTTACTACGACATACTATACTATGACTTCCTTTACTACGACATACTATACTATGACTTCCTTTACTATGACATACTATACTATGACTTCCTTTACTATGACTTCCTTTACTATGACATACTATACTATGACTTCCTTTTCTTTGACATACTATACTATGACTTCTTTTACTACGACATACTATGACTTCTTTTACTACGACATACTATACTATGACTTCCTTTACTATGATATACTATACTATGACTTCCTTTACTATGACTTAGTTTACTTTGACATACTATACTATGACTTCCTTTACTACGACATACTATACTATGACTTAATTTACTATGATATACTATACTATACTATGACTTCCTTTACTATGATATACTATACTATGACTTCCTTTACTATGACTTAGTTTACTTTGACATACTATACTATGACTTCCTTTACTATGACTTCCTTTGCTTTGACATACTATACTATGACTTCCTTTACTATGACTTCCTTTACTACGACATACTATACTATGACTTCCTTTACTACGACATACTATACTATGACTTCCTTTTCTTTGACATACTATACTATGACTTCCTTTACTATGTGACATACTATACTATGACTTCCTTTACTATGACTTCCTTTACTATGACATAATATACTATGACTTCCTTTACTATGACTTCCTTTACTACGACATACTATACTATGACTTCCTTTACTACGACATACTATACTATGACTTCCTTTACTACGACATACTATACTATGACTTCCTTTACTATGACATACTATACTATGACTTCCTTTACTATGACATACTATACTATGACTTCCTTTACTATGTGACATACTATACTATGACTTCCTTTTCTTTGACATACTATACTATGACTTCCTTTACTATGACTTCCTTTACTATGACATACAGTGGGGGAAATAAGTATTTGACCCCTTGCTGATTTTGCAGGTTTGCCCACTTACAAAGAATGCAACGATCTATAATTTTAATCATATGTACATTCTAACAGTGAAAGACAGAATCCCAAAGAAAATTCCAGAAAATCACATCATATGAATTTATTAAAATTGATAACCATCTGATGAGGAAAAACAAGTATTTGACCCCCTGGACAAACAGCATGTTAATATTTTGTAGAAAAGCCATTATTGGCCAGCACAGATGTCAAACGGTTTTTATAGTTGGTGACAAGGTTTGTGCACATTTCGGCAGGGATGTTGGCCCACTCCTCCCTGCAGACAGCCTCCAAATCATTTTAAGCTCCCTCCAAAGATTTTCAATTGGATTCAAGTCTGGAGACTGGCTAGGCCACTCCAGAACCTTGATGTGCTTCTTCTTCAGCCACTCTTTTGTTGCTTTGGCGGTGTGCTTAGGGTCGTTGTCGTGCTGAAACACCCATCCTCGACCCATCTTCAGCTCTCACTGAGGGAAGGAGATGTTGGTCCAGAATTCCACGATACATGGCCCCGTCCATCCTCCCCTCAATACGATGGAGTTGTCCCGTCCCCTTGGCTGAAAAGCACCCCCAAAGCATGATGTTGCCACCACCATGCTTGACAGTGGGGATGGTGTTCTTTGGGTTGTACTCTGTGTTCTTTGCCCTCCAAACACGACGAGTTGAGTTGAGGCCAAAAAGTTCTATTTTGGTCTCATCTGACCACATCACCTTCTTCCAGGCCTCTTCTGAGTCGTCCAGGTGGTGAATGGCGAACTTCATGCGGGCCTGTACATGTTTCTTCTTGAGCAGGGGGACCTTGCGTGCGCTGCAGGATTTCAATCCATGACGGCGTAGTGTGTTACCAACCGTTTCTTTTGTAACTGTGGTCCCAGCTGCCTTCAGTTGATTCATCAGTTCCCCCCTTGTGGTTTTGGGATGATTCCTCACCGTTCGCATGATCAGGGACACCCCACGAGGCGAGATCTTGTGTGGAGGCCCAGACCGAGGGAGGTTGGCGGTGGTGTGGTGCTTCTTCCATTCCCTGATAACTGCACCGACAGTTGATCTTTTCTCTCCAAGTTGCTTTCCAATTCTCTTGTAGCCCATCCCAGCCTTGTGCAGATCAACAATCTTGTCCCTGATGTCCGTAGAAAGCTCTTTGGTCTTGCCCATGGTGGTGATGTTGGATGCTGGTTGTTTGGGTGTTGACGGGTGTCTTTTATACAGGTAACGAGGTGAGGCAGGTGTATTTGATGTAGATAATTAGTTGGGATTGGGGCTGTGTCTTAAAGAAAGACTAACTGGCTTGTAGGAGCCAGAATACTTGCTGTTTGGTAGGGGGTCATATACTTGTTTTTCCTCATCAGATGGTTATCAATTTTTATAAATTCATATGATGTGATTTTCTGGAATTTTCTTTGGGATTCTGTCTTTCACTGTTAGAATGTACATATGATTAAAATTGTAGATTGTTGCATTCTTTGTAAGTGGGCAAACCTGCAAAATCAGCAAGGGGTCAAATACTTATTTCCCCCACTGTACTATACTATGACTTCCTTTACTATGACTTCCTTTACTATGACTTCCCTTACTATGACTTCCCTTACTATGACTTCCTTTACTATGACTTCCTTTACTACGACATACTATACTATGACTTCCTTTACTATGACTTCCTTTACTATGACATACTATACTATGACTTCCTTTACTATGACTTACTATACTATGACTTCCTTTACTATGTGACATACTATACTATGACTTCCTTTACTATGTGACATACTATACTATGACTTCCTTTACTATTACATACTATACTATGACTTCCTTTACTATGACTTCCTTTACTATGACTTCCTATACTATGACTTCCTTTACTATGTGACATACTATACTATGACTTCCTTTACTATTACATACTATACTATACTATGACTTACTTTACTATGACATACTATACTATGACTTACTTTACTATGACATACTATACTATGACTTCCTTTACTATGACATACTATACTATGACTTCCTTTACTATGATATACTATACTATGACTTCCTTTACTATGACTTCCTTTACTATGACTTACTATACTATGACTTCCTTTACTATGTGACATACTATACTATGACTTCCTTTACTGTGACATACTATACTATGACTTCCTTTACTATGACATACTATACTATGACTTCCTTTACTATGATATACTATACTATGACTTCCTTTACTATGACTTCCTTTACTATGACTTCCTTTACTATGACTTCCTTTACTATGACTTACTATACTATGACTTCCTCTATTATGTGACATACTATACTATGACTTCCTTTACTATGACTTCCTTTACTATGACGTACTATACTATGACTTCCTTTACTATGACTTCCTTTACTACGACATACTGTACTATGACTTCCTTTACTATGACATACTATACTATGACTTCCTTTACTATGACTTCCTTTACTATGACATACTATACTATGACTTCCTTTACTATGACTTCCTTTACTACGACATACTATACTATGACTTCCTTTACTACGACATACTATACTATGACTTCCTTTACTATGACTTCCTTTACTTTGATTTCCTTTACTATGACTTCCTTTTCTTTGACATACTATACTATAACTTCTTTTAATACGACATGCTATACTATGACTTCCTTTACTATGACATACTATACTATGACTTCCTTTTCTTTGACATATACTATGACTTCCTTTACTATGACTTCCTTTACTATGACTTCCTTTTCTTTGACATACTATACTACGACTTCCTTTAGTATGACTTCCTTTACTATGACATACTATACTATGACTTCCTTTACTATGACTCCCTTTACTATGACTCCCTTTACTATGACTCCCTTTACTATGACTTCCTTTACTATGACTTCCTTTACTATGACTTCCTTTACTATGACTTCCTTTACTATGACTCCCTTTACTATGACTTCCTTTACTATGACTTCCTTTACTATTACATACTATACTATACTATGACTTCCTTTACTATGACATACTATACTATGACTTCCTTTACTATGACAGACTATACTATGACAGACTATACTATGACTTACTTTACTATGACAGACTATACTATGACTTCCTTTACTATGACAGACTATACTATGACTTCCTTTACTATGACATACTATACTATGACTTCCTTTACTATGACTTCCTATACTATGACTTCCTTTACTATGACTTCCTTTACTATGACTTCCTTTACTACGACATACTATACTATGACTTCCTTTACTACGACATACTATACTATGACTTCCTTTACTACGACATACTATACTATGACTTAATTTAATACGACATGCTATACTATGACTTACTTTACTACGACATACTATACTATGACTTCCTTTTCTTTGACATACTATACTACGACATACTATACTATGACTTCCTTGTCTTTGACATACTATACTATGACTTCCTTTACTATGACTTCCTTTACTATGACATACTATACTACGACTTCCTTTACTATGACTTCCTTTTCTTTGACATACTATACTACGACATACTATACTATGACTTTCTTTACTATGACATACTATAATATGACTTCCTTTTCTTTGACATACTATACTATGACTTCCGTTACTACGACATACTATACTATGACTTCCTTTACTATGACATACTATACTATGACTTCCTTTACTATGACATACTATACTATGACTTCCTTTACTATGACATACTTTACTATGACTTCCGTTACTACGACATACTATACTATGACTTACTTTACTACGACATACTATACTATGACTTCCTTTTCTTTGACATACTATACTATGACTTCCTTTACTACGGCATACTATACTATGACTTCCTTTACTACGACATACTATACTATGACTTCCTTTTCTTATACATACTATACTATGACTTCCTTTACTATGACTTCCTTTACTATGACTTCCTTTTCTTTGACATACTATACTACGACTTCCTTTACTATGACTTCCTTTACTATGACATACTATACTATGACTTCCTTTACTACGACATACTATACTATGACTTCCTTTTCTTATACATACTATACTATGACTTCCTTTACTATGACATACTATACTATGACTTCCTTTTCTTTGACATACTATACTATGACTTCCTATTCTTTGACATACTATACTATGACTTCCTTTACTATGACTTCCTTTACTATGACATACTATAATATGACTTCCTTTTCTTTGACATACTATACTATGACTTCCTTTTCTTTGACATACTATAATATGACTTCCTTTTCTTTGACATACTATACTATGACTTCCTTTTCTTTGACATACTATACTATGACTTCCTTTTCTTATACATACTATACTATGACTTCCTTTACTATGACTTCCTTTACTATGACTTCCTTTTCTTTGACATACTATACTACGACTTCCTTTACTATGACTTCCTTTACTATGACATACTATACTATGACTTCCTTTACTACGACATACTATACTATGACTTCCTTTTCTTATACATACTATACTATGACTTCCTTTACTATGACATACTATACTATGACTTCCTTTTCTTTGACATACTATACTATGACTTCCTATTCTTTGACATACTATACTATGACTTCCTTTACTATGACTTCCTTTACTATGACATACTATAATATGACTTCCTTTTCTTTGACATACTATACTATGACTTCCTTTTCTTTGACATACTATATATGACTTCCTTTTCTTTGACATACTATACTATGACTTCCTTTACTACGACATACTATACTATGACTTACTTTAATACGACATGCTATACTATGACTTACTTTACTACGACATACTATACTATGACTTCCTTTTCTTTGACATACTATAATATGACTTCCTTTTCTTTGACATACTATACTATGACTTCCTTTTCTTTGACATACTATACTATGACTTCCTTTACTACGACATACTATACTATGACTTCCTTTTCTTTGACATACTATACTATGACTTCCTTTACTACGACATACTATACTATGACTTCCTTTACTACGACATACTATACTATGACTTCCTTTTCTTTGACATACTATACTATGACTTCCTTTACTACGACATACTATACTATGACTTCCTTTACTACGACATGCTATACTATGACTTACTTTAATACGACATACTATACTATGACTTCCTTTACTACGACATACTATACTATGACTTCCTTTACTATGACTTCCTTTACTACGACATACTATACTATGACTTCCTTTACTATGACTTCCTTTACTACGACATACTATACTATGACTTCCTTACTATGACTTCCTTTACTACGACATACTATACTATGACTTCCTTTACTGTGACTTCCTTTACTACGACATACTATACTATGACTTCCTTTACTACGACATACTATACTATGACTTCCTTTACTGTGACTTCCTTTACTACGACATACTATACTATGACTTCCTTTACTACGACATACTATACTATGACTTCCTTTACTATGACATACTATACTATGACTTCCTTTACTATGACATACTATACTATGACTTCCTTTACTGTGACTTCCTTTACTACGACATACTATACTATGACTTCCTTTACTGTGACTTCCTTTACTACGACATACTATACTATGACTTCCTTTACTACGACATACTATACTATGACTTCCTTTACTATGACATACTATACTATGACTTCCTTTACTATGACTTCCTTTACTATGACATACTATACTATGACTTCCTTTTCTTTGACATACTATACTATGACTTCCTTTACTGTGACTTCCTTTACTACGACATACTATACTATGACTTCCTTTACTACGACATACTATACTATGACTTCCTTTACTATGACATACTATACTATGACTTCCTTTACTATGACATACTATACTATGACTTCCTTTACTGTGACTTCCTTTACTACGACATACTATACTATGACTTCCTTTACTGTGACTTCCTTTACTACGACATACTATACTATGACTTCCTTTACTACGACATACTATACTATGACTTCCTTTACTATGACATACTATACTATGACTTCCTTTACTATGACTTCCTTTACTACGACATACTATACTATGACTTCCTTTACTACGACATACTATACTATGACTTAATTTAATACGACATGCTATACTATGACTTACTTTACTACGACATACTATACTATGACTTCCTTGTCTTTGACATACTATACTACGACATACTATACTATGACTTCCTTATCTTTGACATACTATACTATGACTTCCTTTACTATGACTTCCTTTACTACGACATACTATACTATGACTTCCTTTACTGTGACTTCCTTTACTACGACATACTATACTATGACTTCCTTTACTGTGACTTCCTTTACTACGACATACTATACTATGACTTCCTTTACTATGACTTCCTTTACTACGACATACTATACTATGACTTCCTTTACTGTGACTTCCTTTACTACGACATACTATACTATGACTTCCTTTACTACGACATACTATACTATGACTTCCTTTACTATGACATACTATACTATGACTTCCTTTACTATGACATACTATACTATGACTTCCTTTACTATGACTTCCTTTACTACGACATACTATACTATGACTTCCTTTACTATGACTTCCTTTACTACGACATACTATACTATGACTTCCTTTACTACGACATACTATACTATGACTTCCTTTACTATGACATACTATACTATGACTTCCTTTACTATGACTTCCTTTACTATGACATACTATACTATGACTTCCTTTACTACGACATACTATACTATGACTTCCTTTACTATGACATACTATACTATGACTTCCTTTACTATGACATACTATACTATGACTTCCTTTACTGTGACTTCCTTTACTACGACATACTATACTATGACTTCCTTTACTGTGACTTCCTTTACTATGACATACTATACTATGACTTCCTTTACTACGACATACTATACTATGACTTCCTTTACTATGACATACTATACTATGACTTCCTTTACTATGACTTCCTTTACTACGACATACTATACTATGACTTCCTTTACTACGACATACTATACTATGACTTAATTTAATACGACATGCTATACTATGACTTACTTTACTACGACATACTATACTATGACTTCCTTGTCTTTGACATACTATACTACGACATACTATACTATGACTTCCTTGTCTTTGACATACTATACTATGACTTCCTTTACTATGACTTCCTTGTCTTTGACATACTATACTATGACTTCCTTTACTATGACTTCCTTTACTATGACATACTATACTACGACATACTATACTATGACTTTCTTTACTATGACATACTATAATATGACTTCCGTTACTACGACATACTATACTATGACTTCCGTTACTACGACATACTATACTATGACTTCCTTTACTATGACATACTATACTATGACTTCCTTTACTATGACATACTATACTATGACTTCCTTTACTATGACATACTTTACTATGACTTCCGTTACTACGACATACTATACTATGACTTACTTTACTACGACATACTATACTATGACTTCCTTTTCTTTGACATACTATACTATGACTTCCTTTACTACGACATACTATACTATGACTTCCTTTACTATGACTTCCTTTTCTTTGACATACTATACTATGACTTACTTTACTACGACATACTATACTATGACTTCCTATTCTTTGACATACTATACTATGACTTCCTATTCTTTGACATACTATTATATGACTTCCTTTTCTTTGACATACTATACTATGACTTCCTTTACTACGACATACTATACTATGACTTCCTTTACTATGACTTCCTTTACTATGACATACTATAATATGACTTCCTTTTCTTTGACATACTATACTATGACTTCCTTTTCTTTGACATACTATAATATGACTTCCTTTTCTTTGACATACTATATATGACTTCCTTTACTACGACATACTATACTATGACTTACTTTAATACGACATGCTATACTATGACTTACTTTAATACGACATACTATACTATGACTTACTTTAATACGACATACTATACTATGACTTACTTTAATACGACATACTATACTATGACTTCCTTTTCTTTGACATACTATAATATGACTTCCTTTACTACGACATACTATACTATGACTTACTTTAATACGACATGCTATACTATGACTTACTTTACTACGACATACTATACTATGACTTCCTTTTCTTTGACATACTATAATATGACTTCCTTTTCTTTGACATACTATACTATGACTTCCTTTACTACGACATACTATACTATGACTTCCTTTTCTTTGACATACTATAATATGACTTCCTTTTCTTTGACATACTATACTATGACTTCCTTTACTACGACATGCTATACTATGACTTACTTTAATACGACATACTATACTATGACTTCCTTTACTACGACATACTATACTATGACTTCCTTTACTATGACTTCCTTTACTACGACATACTATACTATGACTTCCTTTACTGTGACTTCCTTTACTACGACATACTATACTATGACTTCCTTTACTGTGACTTCCTTTACTACGACATACTATACTATGACTTCCTTTACTGTGACTTCCTTTACTACGACATACTATACTATGACTTCCTTTACTACGACATACTATACTATGACTTCCTTTACTGTGACTTCCTTTACTACGACATACTATACTATGACTTCCTTTACTACGACATACTATACTATGACTTCCTTTACTATGACATACTATACTATGACTTCCTTTACTATGACATACTATACTATGACTTCCTTTACTATGACATACTATACTATGACTTCCTTTACTATGACTTCCTTTACTACGACATACTATACTATGACTTCCTTTACTATGACTTCCTTTACTACGACATACTATACTATGACTTAATTTAATACGACATGCTATACTATGACTTACTTTACTACGACATACTATACTATGACTTCCTTTTCTTTGACATACTATACTACGACATACTATACTATGACTTCCTTGTCTTTGACATACTATACTATGACTTCCTTTACTATGACTTCCTTTACTATGACATACTATACTATGACTTCCTTTACTATGACTTCCTTTTCTTTGACATACTATACTACGACATACTATACTATGACTTTCTTTACTATGACATACTATAATATGACTTCCTTTACTGTGACTTCCTTTACTACGACATACTATACTATGACTTCCTTTACTGTGACTTCCTTTACTACGACATACTATACTATGACTTCCTTTACTACGACATACTATACTATGACTTCCTTTACTATGACATACTATACTATGACTTCCTTTACTATGACTTCCTTTACTATGACATACTATACTATGACTTCCTTTTCTTTGACATACTATACTATGACTTCCTTTACTGTGACTTCCTTTACTACGACATACTATACTATGACTTCCTTTACTACGACATACTATACTATGACTTCCTTTACTATGACATACTATACTATGACTTCCTTTACTATGACATACTATACTATGACTTCCTTTACTGTGACTTCCTTTACTACGACATACTATACTATGACTTCCTTTACTGTGACTTCCTTTACTACGACATACTATACTATGACTTCCTTTACTACGACATACTATACTATGACTTCCTTTACTATGACATACTATACTATGACTTCCTTTACTATGACTTCCTTTACTACGACATACTATACTATGACTTCCTTTACTACGACATACTATACTATGACTTAATTTAATACGACATGCTATACTATGACTTACTTTACTACGACATACTATACTATGACTTCCTTGTCTTTGACATACTATACTACGACATACTATACTATGACTTCCTTGTCTTTGACATACTATACTATGACTTCCTTTACTATGACTTCCTTGTCTTTGACATACTATACTATGACTTCCTTTACTATGACTTCCTTTACTATGACATACTATACTACGACATACTATACTATGACTTTCTTTACTATGACGTACTATAATATGACTTCCGTTACTACGACATACTATACTATGACTTCCGTTACTACGACATACTATACTATGACTTCCTTTACTATGACATACTATACTATGACTTCCTTTACTATGACATACTATACTATGACTTCCTTTACTATGACATACTTTACTATGACTTCCGTTACTACGACATACTATACTATGACTTACTTTACTACGACATACTATACTATGACTTCCTTTTCTTTGACATACTATACTATGACTTCCTTTACTACGACATACTATACTATGACTTCCTTTTCTTATACATACTATACTATGACTTCCTTTACTATGACTTCCTTTTCTTTGACATACTATACTATGACTTACTTTACTACGACATACTATACTATGACTTCCTATTCTTTGACATACTATACTATGACTTCCTATTCTTTGACATACTATAATATGACTTCCTTTTCTTTGACATACTATACTATGACTTCCTTTACTACGACATACTATACTATGACTTCCTTTACTATGACTTCCTTTACTATGACATACTATAATATGACTTCCTTTTCTTTGACATACTATACTATGACTTCCTTTTCTTTGACATACTATAATATGACTTCCTTTTCTTTGACATACTATAATATGACTTCCTTTACTACGACATACTATACTATGACTTACTTTAATACGACATGCTATACTATGACTTACTTTAATACGACATACTATACTATGACTTACTTTAATACGACATACTATACTATGACTTACTTTAATACGACATACTATACTATGACTTCCTTTTCTTTGACATACTATACTATGACTTCCTTTTCTTTGACATACTATAATATGACTTCCTTTACTACGACATACTATACTATGACTTACTTTAATACGACATGCTATACTATGACTTACTTTACTACGACATACTATACTATGACTTCCTTTTCTTTGACATACTATAATATGACTTCCTTTTCTTTGACATACTATACTATGACTTCCTTTACTACGACATACTATACTATGACTTCCTTTTCTTTGACATACTATAATATGACTTCCTTTACTATGACATACTATACTATGACTTCCTTTACTACGACATGCTATACTATGACTTACTTTAATACGACATACTATACTATGACTTCCTTTACTACGACATACTATACTATGACTTCCTTTACTATGACTTCCTTTACTACGACATACTATACTATGACTTCCTTTACTGTGACTTCCTTTACTACGACATACTATACTATGACTTCCTTTACTGTGACTTCCTTTACTACGACATACTATACTATGACTTCCTTTACTGTGACTTCCTTTACTACGACATACTATACTATGACTTCCTTTACTATGACTTCCTTTACTACGACATACTATACTATGACTTCCTTTACTACGACATACTATACTATGACTTCCTTTACTGTGACTTCCTTTACTACGACATACTATACTATGACTTCCTTTACTACGACATACTATACTATGACTTCCTTTACTATGACATACTATACTATGACTTCCTTTACTATGACATACTATACTATGACTTCCTTTACTATGACTTCCTTTACTACGACATACTATACTATGACTTCCTTTACTATGACTTCCTTTACTACGACATACTATACTATGACTTAATTTAATACGACATGCTATACTATGACTTACTTTACTACGACATACTATACTATGACTTCCTTTTCTTTGACATACTATACTACGACATACTATACTATGACTTCCTTGTCTTTGACATACTATACTATGACTTCCTTTACTATGACTTCCTTTACTATGACATACTATACTATGACTTCCTTTACTATGACTTCCTTTTCTTTGACATACTATACTACGACATACTATACTATGACTTTCTTTACTATGACATACTATAATATGACTTCCTTTTCTTTGACATACTATACTATGACTTCCGTTACTACGACATACTATACTATGACTTCCTTTACTATGACATACTATACTATGACTTCCTTTACTATGACATACTATACTATGACTTCCTTTACTATGACATACTTTACTATGACTTCCGTTACTACGACATACTATACTATGACTTCCTTTACTATGACTTCCTTTACTATGACTTCCTTTTCTTTGACATACTATACTACGACTTCCTTTAGTATGACTTCCTTTACTATGACATACTATACTATGACTTCCTTTACTATGACTCCCTTTACTATGACTCCCTTTACTATGACTCCCTTTACTATGACTCCCTTTACTATGACTTCCTTTACTATGACTTCCTTTACTATGACTTCCTTTACTATGACTCCCTTTACTATGACTTCCTTTACTATGACTTCCTTTACTATAACTTCCTTTATTATGTGACATACTATACTATGACTTCCTTTACTATGTGACATACTATACTATGACTTCCTTTACTATTACATACTATACTATACTATGACTTCCTTTACTATGACATACTATACTATGACTTCCTTTACTATGACATACTATACTATGACTTACTTTACTATGACAGACTATACTTTGACTTCCTTTACTATGACATACTATACTATGACTTCCTTTACTATGACATACTATACTATGACTTCCTTTACTATGACTTCCTATACTATGACTTCCTTTACTATGACTTCCTTTACTATGACTTCCTTTACTACGACATACTATACTATGACTTCCTTTACTACGACATACTATACTATGACTTAATTTAATACGACATGCTATACTATGACTTACTTTACTACGACATACTATACTATGACTTCCTTTTCTTTGACATACTATACTACGACATACTATACTATGACTTCCTTGTCTTTGACATACTATACTATGACTTCCTTTACTATGACTTCCTTTACTATGACATACTATACTACGACATACTATACTATGACTTCCTTTTCTTTGACATACTATACTACGACATACTATACTATGACTTCCTTGTCTTTGACATACTATACTATGACTTCCTTTACTATGACTTCCGTTACTACGACATACTATACTATGACTTACTTTACTACGACATACTATACTATGACTTCCTTTTCTTTGACATACTATACTATGACTTCCTTTACTACGGCATACTATACTATGACTTCCTTTACTACGACATACTATACTATGACTTCCTTTTCTTATACATACTATACTATGACTTCCTTTACTATGACTTCCTTTACTATGACTTCCTTTTCTTTGACATACTATACTACGACTTCCTTTACTATGACTTCCTTTACTATGACATACTATACTATGACTTACTTTACAACGACATACTATACTATGACTTCCTTTTCTTTGACATACTATACTACGACTTCCTTTACTATGACTTCCTTTACTATGACATACTATACTATGACTTCCTTTTCTTTGACATACTATACTATGACTTCCTATTCTTTGACATACTATACTATGACTTCCTTTACTATGACTTCCTTTACTATGACATACTATAATATGACTTCCTTTTCTTTGACATACTATACTATGACTTCCTTTTCTTTGACATACTATAATATGACTTCCTTTTCTTTGACATACTATAATATGACTTCCTTTACTACGACATACTATACTATGACTTACTTTAATACGACATGCTATACTATGACTTACTTTAATACGACATACTATACTATGACTTACTTTAATACGACATACTATACTATGACTTCCTTTTCTTTGACATACTATAATATGACTTCCTTTTCTTTGACATACTATAATATGACTTCCTTTACTACGACATACTATACTATGACTTACTTTAATACGACATGCTATACTATGACTTACTTACTACGACATACTATACTATGACTTCCTTTTCTTTGACATACTATAATATGACTTCCTTTTCTTTGACATACTATACTATGACTTCCTTTACTACGACATACTATACTATGACTTCCTTTTCTTTGACATACTATACTATGACTTCCTTTACTACGACATACTATACTATGACTTCCTTTTCTTTGACATACTATGACTTCCTTTACTACGACATACTATACTATGACTTCCTTTACTACGACATACTATACTATGACTTCCTTTTCTTTGACATACTATACTATGACTTCCTTTACTACGACATACTATACTATGACTTCCTTTACTACGACATGCTATACTATGACTTACTTTAATACGACATACTATACTATGACTTCCTTTACTACGACATACTATACTATGACTTCCTTTACTATGACTTCCTTTACTACGACATACTATACTATGACTTCCTTTACTGTGACTTCCTTTACTACGACATACTATACTATGACTTCCTTTACTACGACATACTATACTATGACTTCCTTTACTATGACTTCCTTTACTACGACATACTATACTATGACTTCCTTTACTATGACTTACTTTAATACGACATACTATACTATGACTTCCTTTACTACGACATACTATACTATGACTTCCTTTACTATGACTTCCTTTACTACGACATACTATACTATGACTTCCTTTACTGTGACTTCCTTTACTACGACATACTATACTATGACTTCCTTTACTGTGACTTCCTTTACTACGACATACTATACTATGACTTCCTTTACTATGACTTCCTTTACTACGACATACTATACTATGACTTCCTTTACTGTGACTTCCTTTACTACGACATACTATACTATGACTTCCTTTACTACGACATACTATACTATGACTTCCTTTACTATGACATACTATACTATGACTTCCTTTACTATGACATACTATACTATGACTTCCTTTACTGTGACTTCCTTTACTACGACATACTATACTATGACTTCCTTTACTGTGACTTCCTTTACTACGACATACTATACTATGACTTCCTTTACTACGACATACTATACTATGACTTCCTTTACTATGACATACTATACTATGACTTCCTTTACTATGACTTCCTTTACTATGACATACTATACTATGACTTCCTTTTCTTTGACATACTATACTATGACTTCCTTTACTGTGACTTCCTTTACTACGACATACTATACTATGACTTCCTTTACTACGACATACTATACTATGACTTCCTTTACTATGACATACTATACTATGACTTCCTTTACTATGACATACTATACTATGACTTCCTTTACTGTGACTTCCTTTACTACGACATACTATACTATGACTTCCTTTACTGTGACTTCCTTTACTACGACATACTATACTATGACTTCCTTTACTACGACATACTATACTATGACTTCCTTTACTATGACATACTATACTATGACTTCCTTTACTATGACTTCCTTTACTACGACATACTATACTATGACTTCCTTTTCTTTGACATACTATACTATGACTTCCTTTACTATGACATACTATACTATGACTTCCTTTACTATGACTTCCTTTACTACGACATACTATACTATGACTTCCTTTTCTTTGACATACTATACTATGACTTCCTTTACTATGACATACTATACTATGACTTCCTTTACTACGACATACTATACTATGACTTCCTTTTCTTTGACATACTATATGACTTCCTTTTCTTTGACATACTATACTATGACTTCCTTTACTACGACATGCTATACTATGACTTCCTTTACTACGACATACTATACTATGACTTCCTTTACTACGACATACTATACTATGACTTCCTTTACTATGACTTCCTTTACTATGACTTCCTTTACTACGACATACTATACTATGACTTCCTTTACTATGACTTCCTTTACTACGACATACTATACTATGACTTCCTTTACTATGACTTCCTTTACTACGACATACTATACTATGACTTCCTTTACTACGACATACTATACTATGACTTAATTTAATACGACATGCTATACTATGACTTACTTTACTACGACATACTATACTATGACTTCCTTTACTATGACTTCCTTTACTACGACATACTATACTATGACTTAATTTAATACGACATACTATACTATGACTTCCTTTTCTTTGACATACTATACTATGACTTCCTTTTCTTTGACATACTATACTATGACTTACTTTACTACGACATGCTATACTATGACTTACTTTAATACGACATGCTATACTATGACTTCCTTTACTACGACATACTATACTATGACTTCCTTTTCTTTGACATACTATACTATGACTTCCTTTACTATGACTTCCTTTACTATGACTTCCTTTACTACGACATACTATACTATGACTTCCTTTTCTTTGACATACTATACTATGACTTCCTTTACTATGACTTCCTTTACTATGACTTCCTTTACTATGACTTCCTTTACTACGACATACTATACTATGACTTAATTTAATACGACATACTATACTATGACTTCCTTTTCTTTGACATACTATACTATGACTTACTTTAATACGACATGCTATACTATGATTTCCTTTACTACGACATACTATACTATGACTTACTTTAATACGACATGCTATACTATGACTTCCTTTACTACGACATACTATACTATGACTTCCTTTTCTTTGACATACTATACTATGACTTCCTTTACTATGACTTCCTTTATTACGACATACTATACTATGACTTCCTTTACTATGACTTCCTTTATTACGACATACTATACTATGACTTAATTTAATACGACATGCTATACTATGACTTCCTTTACTATGTCTTCCTTTACTACGACATACTATACTATGACTTAATTTAATACGACATGCTATACTATGACTTCCTTTACTATGACTTCCTTTACTATGACTTCCTTTACTATGACATACTATACTATGACATACTATACTATGACTTCCTTTTCTTTGACATACTATACTATGACTTCTTTTACTACGACATACTATTCTCTTCAGACTTTGATGAATAGAGGATTCCTTCTTTTCTTACAATCAGAACTATATATATATAATGAAATTAATCACATTCATGATTCCCAGAAGATTTTGGACTTTTTCCTTTTTTGTCTATTTTCACTCTCGTCACATCTGATTCGTCAGTTGTTGTTAACAAGATTTTGCTGTATAATTTTTTCATCCAGGAATTTGCAATCCTGAGATCATTCAAATTAAAACAATCCTCACAATATTTCTTCTTGGTATTTTATTTCAAGAATGCCAGCGGCACCTGGCTTTTAATTTTATTTTTTACAGATTAGAGTAAAACCACAAACTGTAAACAGTCATGACAGTGTAACTTTAAATAGACATGTGTAGATTTAACACATTTAACTGAAACCCCAACAAACCACATTGCAGAATTTCGAGAGTCAATGAAGTGACAGAACATGCATTTTGTTCTTCAAAGTAAAAGATTTTTTTTTTTTTTTTGAAGACGTGCGGTCTGCATTTCACCGCTCTCCTCCACCTCCTTCCCACTCTGTACCTGTCTGCTCTCATTGGGGGAAAAAAAACGTTGTTTTCTGTTCACAAACTTGCAGTTTTGCTAAAAGCAGCATAATCCAGTGTCTGTACTGAGCTAGTTACAGTGTTAAAAATAAAACAGGAGCTGCTATCTCCATAAATATACTACTATTAAACCACAATAACACAAATCTCTTCAACTACAATTTCCCACAGATTTACAATAAAAAAAACAAAAACACAAACTGCGTTAGACACACTTCACATTCAAACAAAGATCATAAGCAAGAAACGTTGCACGTCAGTCTCTATTTACATTTTCTTAAAATGACCAAAGTGAGTTGATGTCTGGTAATTCTGAGCATACACACATGCTTGATCACATTTTAGCATTTTTCTATGACACTGAAAAGAGCGTGACGGCTTGTAGTCCTCCAAACAGGAAGTCTGTGATCCTTCGATTTGGGTCAATAATGGTGCAGATTTTTGGTAATTATTTTGTTGAATCAAAAGTATGTTGATTTTCAATACATAGAAAAAAAACAGTGATTTCCATTGGTAATCTGATGCAGGAGCTCTGAGGTTTAGCAACTTCCAAGTTGAGCTAAAAAAAAACATAATTGTTTGACTCTATCGAGGCTTAATAGCTCGATCACAAATCTCCCATTTCAGTTCTGGCTACATCTCCACAAGTCCACAGTAATGGCACAAAGTGTATAAAGAAAGGGTTAATATTGCATCTCAAACACAGACACCGGGGACCAGAATGCTCCCCCAACCCTTGTAAGAGGGAAGAATCTGGACCAAATTGATCCAAACCTGTCCAGTAATCTGAGAAGATTCAACCAGAAAGCGTCAATAATATCCACAGCTAATTTTAGCTTTTACTAAAAACGTTAGCCGGCATACCAAGCCGATGTTAGCTGAACACAAAATCAATCAGATGGATCCGTCCCACATCTGAGGACCTCTACCATGGCGCTCAAAACGTGATTCACATTTCATCTCCAGCTCTGAATATGTTTGAAACATTTCTGGTCTGACACAAGATAAACATTTAAAACCAAGTGTCTTTATTGCACATGTATTTAACATATTTAAATGAATGAATAGATGAACTAAACTTAGCTCGGACACTAACAACATGTCTTAGTTCTACAGATTAATGGTGGTCCATCAGTGACTGCAGATCTAACTCTGATTCCTATCGTCTGGTTGATCCAAACAAAGACATTGTTCTTGTGATTTTAGAGCGGTACATTTGACCTGCATGTTTTCTTGCTATGTTCTAGTGTTTTTCTTTACAATGACTTTGTGAAAAATGTTCTCCTTTGGAACAGTCCTTCAGGACAGCTGTGATGTTTACAGATGAGGATCTTGTGCGTGTTCCATGTCTGCTGATCAGTAATCTAATCTCTATGGTTTGTACATCTGGTGGTTTCCTCCTGCAGCGCTGGGAGGCATCGATGTGCCAGCTCCTCCCTGGACGTCAACAAATCCCATCCTCTGCCTCCTCTTCCTCTGCTCCGTCATCTGCAGGAACACAGGAAGTGCAGTAAGTCTACGCTGTTTAAATTAAAGTTGTTTTAGTTTAATCAGCATCTATTACATTATAAAACAGGCAGCTAATTATAAATTCTGCATTATAATTATGAATTGTCACCTGCCTGCTGAATTTTTTTGTTTCCCTTTGTATAAATGAAGACTTTCCCACCATAAATTGGAGCAGAAAATGTCTCCAGAATGCAGGAAATTTAGTGTTTAATGTTTTCTGGGAGAGGGCCCCCAGACCCCCACTCATATTCCAACATTTAAAATTTCTGTATAGGCGGGGCAAGCCGTGTGTTTACCTGAGGTGTAGGCCTCTTGTGAGGAAGGTGCCAAGCATATTTAAAAGTTATCATAATAATGTTTGTGGTGATTAAAACTCGATGCCAGCTCAACGTCGTGATGACATGGACGATGGCATCGTCTATCGGCCCAACCCTAGTGCGTTTGTGTGTCAATACCTGCTCTTTCAGCTCCATCAGCTGAGTGGTCAGGGTCTGGACCACCTTCATTGTCGCTGCCAGTTTGTCCTGCAACATCCTCATCTCGTTCTGCTCCCCGTCGCCATCGGTTACCACCAGAGACATGGCCTGCATCCGCGGGAACCATTCCAAGTTGTTGTTCTGAAACAGAAGAAGTGTCTGTGTTTAGGCGGAGTGTTTGTGACTTCCAGTATTTAAATGATTCGTGTACGCAGATGTTTTACTTTGATCATGTGCGCGACGTAGCTCTCCGGTCCGGTGTAGTCCGTCTTGTTCTTCTCCCGAACCAGAACGATAAAGTACAGGTAGTTCCAGATGTTGTGCTCCAGCTTGATGTGCTCCTCGAACGACACCGTCTTGTTGTCAAACTTGTCTCTCTCCAGACCTGCAACGACACACAACGCTGGAAGTCAACGTTTTTGCAGGACACGTTTAAACGCCGACCCCACACGGGGACACGTTCCTGCTGTGAGCTCATTGACCCGCCAGACCACCCACCGCAGATGAAACACGTGGTCTTCAGGATCTCCTCCTTCTTCTGCTTCTCGCTCCTCAGGTCGGCGAACGTGTCGATGATGACGCCAAAGATCAGGTTCAGGACGATGATGATGACGATGAAGTAGAACAGCAGGTCGTACACCACGCGGGCCGGAAACAACGGCTCCTACACACATTATGAACAATCATTATACTGGATTATCATCACTGAGACATGAGTTTATGAGGTTTAATCTATTATATGCTGGTACAAATTTTACCATTAATATTATGATATTGTCATAACACATGGTGGCTGCGCTTTAATCTTGAGAAGCTGCAGAGCTGCAGTCTCTATTCATTGAACTTACACTGTAAATTTCTTGTTCTCTCTCTCGCTCGGCCTGTCATTCACCGGTCTTGTGCAAAGTGTAGCGTGCAAGTGTCGCAGTTCCTTGCGGGTCTATTTCAAGTAGCCGGCTATTTGAAAACGATAAAATATTCTCTGTGTGGTTCATCAACGGTGATAAATTATCCAAAAGTCCCGCGAGGTGCGAACAACTCGACGCAACACCAGTGAAGATGGAGCTCCGTCTCTTCAAGTGTTCCTCTTCCGCCGCCACACATTACGCCTACGCATGCGCACGCACGACCCAGGATTAGGGTTACAATTCTGGATTTAAAGTTTATTTACAGCATTAAATGTTTATTGTAATAGGCTGTATATTAACTTATTGGAATAAAACTGGTACTTCTATGTAAAATCAGACGTTGGGCACCCCCATATTGCCAAAATGGCGTGATCCTCGTTTCGCTGCGAAGCTTCGACTGTGAGATTGACAGTCGATCCAGGCTCTGCCCCCCAGCTCTCATCACTACAAACTGTATCAGCACTTCTAGTGTCTGGAGTTTGGGCCCACATCTCTGCTTTTCCTGTCTTGGCACTTGGCGATTCTGACACACCAAAACTTAAAGTTACAGATGAGTTACGAACTTTTGCCGTTTGATTGCAGGAAAGTAAAAAATCATGTGACTGTAGCTGCGTTTTTGGAATTTTAAAAAGCTGTTTCTAGTAAAACAAAGTTCGATAAATAGAGACAGAGGGGGGTTAGGGGATGAATGTAGAGAGGTTTGTTTACGTTCTTGGATGGTTTCCGGAGAACGTCTCCGACTCCTCCTCCGTTCCTCAGTCCGTGGTTCAACACTGTGACAATACACATCAACAGAGTGTCGCACGCTCGCTCTGAGCTGGGCTCCTCTGAAACACAAACACACACTTTGTCACTGCGGGTATTGAAAATAAGGGTTTACATCATCACAAACAGCCAGCTCTACTCACTGAAATAATCACGACTCTTACCTGCCTCTTCAGCGGCGCCTTCGGTCTCCGCGGTGCAGCTGACTCTGTCTGTAGAACACGACTTGAGGAAATCCTGCGAGGCTTCGCTCTGCTGGGGAGCTGAACAACAAAACACGCAGCCGGTGTTAACACATCTGGTGCTGACTGGACTTCAAACCAGCGGACTCGAGCTTCAGTGACAGAGTTCCTCAGCCTTTTCTGGATGCGTTCACAGACCGGAGTCTGTTTTGCGGGACAATAAAGACTGAGCTCTATTAACTGACAGCTGAAGTCCACTGGGTTTTATTTGTCAGGTCTGACAGCAGCTTCACTAAAGAAATGTGGGGATTATGCAACACTATATTAGAGCAGTCTACAGGTCGTCAGACAACTGTAACGTCAGATGGCACGCGAAAGTCGCAGGTGGAGCAACAGCACATTTTATTCACAAAGACAGTTTTAGCACATTTCATGATTTTGCAACAAAAGCGCCAACTAGTGGCTGATTGGCACCAACTTTTGCACAGACCCTCTGTGGGGAATGTAAAGGTACTGGCTTAAATTGCGTGTTAATTGGACTAATATGTAGATATGACATCACTTCCTGTTTTGACCATTTCGTTATAACCTGCGCATTTGTTTTCATGATCATGACGGTCTAAAAATTTCGTGCAGATCAGACTCACTGCCTGGGAGTTTGAAATGCACATTTGGGGGTGGCGATGGCGCAGTAGATAAGTCACATGCCTTTGGTGTGAGAGACCCGGGTTTGATTCCCCATCCACCAATGTCTCTCTGTCGCTTCAAGTCGCTCTTGGATAAAAGCGTCAGATAAATGTTAAATTTCACAATTTTGTGAAACAAATTATAGCAACAATGGGCGTGGTACATATCACCAGATGCAGCTACATTCGGGGAACGCGTGTAAATTAGGTATTTAAATATGCAACATAATATGTGGAAGTTAGGGGCCAAACCACATCTGAGCGCCCCTGGTACTGGGATCCACGCTTTGCATGTTTTTAACTTGAGCTGAACCAGGAAGTGCTTTATAGGCGATCAGTGACATCAGATTTAAAGGTGACCGGTGAAGAGAAGCTGAAACAGTTCTTCTAGTGTTTGTTAAAACTTGAGCAGCTGAAGGTTTTTAAACCCTGAAAACAGGCATGACTTTTACTCTACTGGAACTTTCTAACAAAAGGATTTACAGGATGAGTTCAGGAGTCAGCGGCGTGTCGTTACCTCCAGCGATCTGCAGCAGCGGGTCGACCTCCATGATGAAATCTTCCTTCAGGCAGAGGAAGCCGACGATGGAGAAGAGGTAGACGAGGATGAGAGCGAGCAGCGCCGTCAGCAGGATGGAGCGACCGTTGCGCGTCACGCTCTTGATCACGTTAAACAGAGTCTCCTCCCGGTAGATCAGGTCGAACAGCTGCAGGGAAATACAGCAGAAACAGAGATCATGGGTGGGAGCTACGGGGGACCTTGCTCCTTTTCTGGTTGTATGGTGGTGGTGGTGTTTACCAGGATGCTGTAGAAGAGCTCGTGGACAAACAGTCCCAGTGTGGAGGTCAGGACGTACGCCAGGTGGTACAGGAACTCCACATCCATCACCATGGCCTTGTATCCCATAATAAACGTCCCGTTGTTCCCAACAAAGCTCACTACAAACACCACCTTGTTGATCAGCTGGAGGTGAACAGGAAAAGAGCAGGTTAGCAGGTTGCTGGTGTTTTAACCAGAAGAGACAAAAACAAGAAACAATGTGATTTGAAATTAAGAGAACTTTAAAGGGTAACTAGGGGTAACATTTTTTTGTCTATGTAAGTAATTGGGATAACTTTTTTAAAAAATTGGTCCAGTATTGAGCGCAGAGGAGAAACAGGGCTGCAACGTTCCATTGATAAAAAATTTCATTTCATTTTACTTCACAGAACCTGGGAACTGCTGGTTTAAGGCTTGGTGTTCAAAACTACGTCAAAGCTTTCCCATAAGAGGTTTAGTGTTGATGAGTATGCCTCATATGCCCAGGGGGTAGATGGGTAATGTAGTGTTCCTTACATTGAGGGATCCCAGCAGTATGAGCGTGTTGCCGATGCCCAGGTGGTAGATGGATCTCAGTATCAGGGCGAGGGTGAGAGGCTGGAGGCCGTAACGCTGAGAGAACAAACCCAACACCGAAAGACCCATCAGGATCCAGAACAACATCAACAGCAGGGAGTCGTCAATCGCTCCCTCTGAGAGGAAGAGGAGGAGGAGGAGGAAGAGGAGGATGAGGAGGAGAGACTGAGTTAGTGTGAGCACTGAAAGGCTAGAGGTACAACTAGTTGTTGTAATAGAAATCTACATCGGAAGTTTAATGATCATATTCCTGCTGTAATGACCCCCAGCACACCCATTATGTCCCTTTGTATGGAAGTCTAAAGCTGCCAATATTAAAAAATCCTTTCATCAATAAATTTAATTCAGTTTCAGGTTTGAAAATGTACTGTCAAAAAAAAGAAAACTCCAATGTGTAGCCTACACTCAAACTGACTCGCAAACTGGACTTTTATATTTAAATTTTGTAAATAAAACTTTAATTCTTTATAACCACAGGATTCTCCTTTTTTGTTAAATCTGTCAAGGTCAACCATTAAAATAATTTTTTTTATTAAAAATAAACTAAAACCAGGACATAATTCAAACGCAAAAAATCCAATTTGCATTTTTATTTTCATGGTATTTACAACAGTACCTTGTCCTGAGTCATAGGGGTAGAAGAAGGCGATGATGAGGTTGATGAAGACGGCGAGGTTGAAGGAGATGGTTCCCCACAGAGACATCCTCCTGGAGAACCAGTACAACACCGGCATACCTGCAGCAAACCAAGGTTATTATCATTAATGAAAAATAAAATAAACAAACTAGGTGTAAAAAAACATTTTAATAAAAATTAAAGACGCTTTACAAAGAAACGCTAACTTTGCAAAAAAAACTAAAATGATGGAGTAAATGTCTTTAGTTTTCATCTTTGTCACTTTATTCCATAGGGCCTACATTAGCCTAGTATTTGGGGTGGATATGAAATCTACATTCTAGTTTCTTAGCTGTTCCAGTATTTAGTCCATGCCCCTCGCCCAGCATCATGGTGGTGAAAGTCATGAGAAAGCGGCCGATATTACAGAAAAAAAAAGACTAAACTAAATGAAACTAGTAAAAACTAAACTAAAACTAACTGGGGCTGGACCCAAATAATCGAATATGAGAATTAAAATTTTGAGTTTTTTTCCCCGCGCGCTTACAGCAGTGAGTGTAACGCTCCAGTTCACATCAAAGGGAAAACAAAATGAAGCCCTCAGCTGTGTGGGAGCACTTTAAACTGAGTGACTGAACTGATCTTAATTCATTACAGATTAAAAAAAATACAACAGCATACATTTTAAAATTAATCAGTAGCCTAAGGCGACAACGGTGGCAGTGGCGCAATGGATAAGTCACATGTCTTTGGTGTGAGAGACCCGGGTTCAATCCCCCATCCACCAATGTGTCCCTGAGCAAGACACTTAACCACTAGTTGCTCCAGAGGCGTGCGACCTCTGAAATGTATAGCAATTGTAAGTCGCTTTGGATAAAAGCGTCAGCTAAAATGTAAAACAAACTAACAACAACATAGTGAACACATTTAAATCATTGTATTAGGTTGGTTGAAGAAGAACATGCCGTAGGCTATAATAATAAAAGTTTAAAGTGATCACGCATAAAACACTTCAATAGCGCTCATCTCCTCTGACGCCCGTCCGTCTAATATATTCCCCTATTCTGCTCTGGACCTGCTCAGTTCAACCTCTGGACTCTCTGGAAGGTACAGTTCCAACCTGCTCTGCACAGCAACCACCAACCTGGTTCTTCCGCTTTTTTACGGCTCAATCTCCCGTCCCTTCAACCCCACAGTAAATATTCTTCTTTTATCTAACTCCTCATTCTCTTAGTCCTGCACCAGGGTCTACTAGCACAGTTAACAGCAAAGTCTGTCCCCCCCCACCTAAAACTAACTCTGAAACTAGTAAAAACTAAACTAAGCATTTTCAAATAATAAAAACTAACCAAAACTAGCAAACCCACTCTAAAAACTAATTAAAATTAAACTGAAATTGAAAACAAAGTCAAAACGAAATAACTATTGAAAAATGCAAAGCTACAATAACTTTGCATTTTTCAGTCGAAAATTAATTATCACGGTTTATTTATTATATTTATTTGGAGTTTAAAGGCTGATTTTTTTTCTACTGAGGGAAAGTTGAAGAAATCTGATGGTTAATTGTGGTTTAAACTCATCTTTATGGTCAACACTTGATGCCAAACAGTGGATCACTTCACAAATCTGATGTAGAACATTCAAAACAATTATGATAAAATCTTTTACAACACATATGCACGAGTAAAATTAAGTAAAAGCTTTTTTTCAGTCGCATATTCCCAATAACCATCTTAATAAAAAATTAAGTCTTAATTTATGATTCAAATGAATAAAATCAAACATTTACTGAATATTTATTTGTTATATTGTTATTGAAAAAATTATGTTGCGATAATTATTGTTTTATTGTCCAGCCCTACCTTAACCTATAATAATAATCTAATAAGAAAAATGATTTTTTTGCCGATTACATTTTGTGTGATCAATCGAAATGCAAAGTAACTAACGTTATAAAATAAATGTAGTGTAGTAAAAAATTTATTATTTGCCTCCGAGAGACGACGTATAAAGTATCAGAAAACGAAAACACTCATGTAAAAGTACTTAAGTTACTTCCCTCCACCGGTTTACCACTGTTACAGTGTAAAAATGTGTGTACTCACTCCTCAGCTTCTTCTGCCACTCCATCTCTCCGTGCAGGAAGGAGGTTTGTTCGAAGAAGTGCGTGACCTTTGACCCCTGCTCGTCCTGCTCGGTGGTGTTGAAGACTCTCGCCTTTGACTCCTCCGTCAGAAACTCACAGATGGGATGAACAGGAAACACGATCTGCTCCATGCTGCGGTCCTCGCGAACAATCTGAAGAGAGGGACGAGTATTTCAGTGTTATCAGCCACCTGGACCAGAACCACATGGAACCAGTACTTCTACAAGCTTATAGTAGTACTGTAGTAGTAGTAGTCTGCAGTATTAGTACACTAGCAGGGTGTAACAAGTTCACTAACAGCAGATACATACATATGTGTGTCTATCTGTTCCTTCTAAATGTTATTTAGTTTTCCTTTTTTATTTCTTCCTTTCCTTTTATTTAATTTGTTATATTTTATTGTTTTATTCTATTAAAATAAAAAAATAAAAAATTTGAACATTTGTTTCTACATTTTGTCTGCAGCGTGGAGGATCCTGGGCTGAAAAATGTCAAAGGTTCAGCTTTATTGACAACGTTTCATGAACAGCGACCTGTCTAATAGGACTAGTATTCGTGTTGTAATTTTATCAGTAGTTTTGGTATTGGTGCTTTATCTGTGCAGTCTGCTGGCTGTAGTACTGCAGTGGTACAGTAATAGTAGAACTTTTGCAGCATAAACAACAGAGTACACTTTAATTATTCTGCATCTTAAAATCATTTAGTTACGAATGATTTGATTTTTATTATATACTCTCACAAGACTGATTTGCTGTATACCGTAAAATTTCAATTAAAAGAGTCACAATTAGACCCCGGTCCCTTTTACTGGCCTGATCTGTTTGTTGTTGTTTTTTTGGGATGTATAAAACCTCACCTGCTTGAAGCAAGCTGCTTAGATTTTGCACACAAATATACATATTTAAACTTTTGTCACTCTGGACATTAGGGCTGACCCCGAATAGTCAAAAATTCGATAGGAGGAGCCTGATTTGTCAATCTCACAGTTGAACCTTCGCAGCGAAACAAGGATCACGCCATTTTGGCGATATGGAGGTGCTCAATGTCTGATTTTACATAGAACTACCGGTTTCCTCCCAGTAAGTTCTACAGCCTATTATGATGTAATTTCAACATATAATGCTGTAAGATTCGACTATAGGCAATCCTTGATCATTTTTATTTGATGTAAATCCTTAGTTGGGGAAAGCCCTAATGGACAGTCAATCGTTCGTTTCAGTTTACATAAAAGATGAACATTATTCATTCAGATTTACTGGCATGGCAAAGGAATTAAGGCCTGTCCCAAATACAGGCAGGGTGAGTTGTGATTTAAGCAAATAAAAGCCTGGGCTACTAACTGAATGTTATGGTAATGACAATGAAGTTGAACTGAAGTAGTAGTTGTACCTCTATCTGTGAAGTCAGCTGGTCGTAGTACTCCAGTGGGTCCTGTTCGACTACTGCAGCTGGAGCTGAGGACTTCAACATCTGGGACAGAGGACGGTTGTTCAGGTTCAGCTGCAGACAGAAAAACACAAACACCATAAAGTTGGACTTCTGCGGAACTGATCCAACATCACTGCCTCTGCAGGACGGACGGACGGACGGAGAGTTTACCATGGAGGAGATTCCCTCCTCTCCCTCTATGCTGTTCTTGGGAGGTTTCAGGAGGTTCTGCAGGACCTTGTTATGTCTGGCCAGCTGCAAACAAACAAGACAGAAACGTTATTTACAGAACTACATTATGAACTACTAGAGAACTACTATGAAGAGCTTGTGTTTAGTCACCTGCTGAGCCAGGATGTAGATGTTATGTCCCACCTCACGGGGGGAAACCTCCATCTCCTCACACTCACTGTCCTGTTGGTAGGCCTTCTTTATCACCTCCACCTGCACACACACACACAATTAAATCACATCTGAACACACATCATTCACTGCTAAAGAAAAAACTCGATGAACTGCCGATGAGAATCTGCTCTGACCAGCTCTCGTGGTCGGAGGTTGAACAGGATCCTCTCTGCGTTCTCGCTGTCATGACGACTCTCCATCAGAGCCAGCAGCAGCTTGGAGGCGTTGTCCTGGCAAACGGGAAGAAAACAGCAGCAGTCAAAGGACAGGCGTGACCCTGACAGGTCCCGTATGACCCCCGAACCAAACTTAAAATGTGTTGCTTTGACTTTAGATGAAAATCTGCAAGGCTGGTTCTTCCTGAAGTGAATTACGCGAGCTTTATTCTGATCTAGAGGCGTACTGCTAAGATGTTTACACTATGACTTTCTCTCACAATCACTACACAAACAAGCACTCAAAACACTAGATAGTGTTTTACTATGTTATGGTCATAGAAATGATTTCTCTATTTCTAGAGATGAAAGACGTTTCTAAACTGACAGTCCCTGACTGCAGTAGTGTGTCCTTGGTTCAGTCATGGGCAGTTAAGTGGAGGTTTCCACAGTCTGAATAAATATCCTGCTACACAAGTTCTTACATCGTACATTTGTGTCACCTTCTTTGCATAGAATAAAAGACTTAAAGACATCCTGGTTGAATCCTTTTTCATTTCAGAAGACTCACTGATATGATAAATTCCAGAAGACCCATCAAGCACAGTAACACGACGGCCAGCAGACCAGTTACCAGTCGTTTTTTAATCTGAAAAGAGGACTTTGGGCTTTGGACTGAGAGATTAAAAGACTCAGGAGACCTTTGCAGGTGTTTTGAGTTAATTAGATGATTAGAGCTCTTCTCAAGTCGACATTTCTGTATTTTAGATTCTTTGTTTTAATATTGTGATATATTTTGAGATACTGGAGTTTTGATTTCCATGAGTTGAAAGATATATATTGTATAGATGTAGATCTATATTTAAAAAGAAAACAACTGCCCTCGACAGGTAAACTAACGCACCTTTAGCTGGAGCACCATCTCCATCCGATAACGGCACAGAGGACTGATGTCATTCAGGATCAGGGCCGTGATGATGTCGATGCCGTTGGACTCGTGGGTCACAATACACGTCTGCAACACAAACACACACAGAGAGTGAACGTGCATGTCATTGATGAGTCCGGTGATAGACTTGTCCCTCATGGCTGCATCAGTCTACCTGGTTCTCCTGGCAGGGGCCCTGGCAGTACTCGGTGAGTGTCTCCAGGGTCTGAGTGATCAGGTGGACGTTTGATTCGTTGATGTAGAGGCCCAGCAGGCCCAGGCCTCCGGTGGTGCTACCACACATGATGTCCAGGAACTGCAGAGTCTCACACACCAAGTTATAGTTGGTCTTGTTGTTCTGGCAACGCAGGAAGTTCTGGAAAAACATACAGAAGTTAAGCTAACCTGTAGGTCCCTGTTTATTATTACAGTTAGAAGAAACTAACCTGTAGGTCCCTGTTTATTATTATCGTTAGAAGAAGCTAACCTGTAGGTCCTGGTTTATTATTACAGTTAGAAGAAGCTAACCTGTAGGTCCTGGTTTATTATTACAGTTAGAAGAAGCTAACCTGTAGGTCCTGGTTTATTATTACAGTTAGAAGAAGCTAACCTGTAGGTCCTGGTTTATTATTACTGTTAGAAGAAGCTAACCTGTAGGTCCCTGTTTATTATTATAAATAGAAGAAGCTAACCTGTAGGTCCTGGTTTATTATTACTGTTAGAAGAAGCTAACCTGTAGGTCCCTGTTTATTATTACAGTTAGAAGAAGCTAACCTGTAGGTTCTGGTTTATTATTACTGTTAGAAGAAGCTAACCTGTAGGCCCCTGTTTATTGTTAGAAATAGAAGAAGCTAACCTGTAGGTCCTGGTTTATTATTACAGTTAGAAGAAGCTAACCTGTAGGTCCTGGTTTATTATTACAGTTAGAAGAAGCTAACCTGTAGGTTCTGGTTTATTATTACAGTTAGAAGAAGCTAACCTGTAGGTCCTGGTTTATTATTACAGTTAGAAGAAGCTAACCTGTAGGTCCTGGTTTATTATTACTGTTAGAAGAAGCTAACCTGTAGGTCCTGGTTTATTATTACAGTTAGAAGAAGCTAACCTGTAGGTTCTGGTTTATTATTACTGTTAGAAGAAGCTAACCTGTAGGTCCTGGTTGTGGTTCTCACAGAGCAGCTGTAGGAACCTGAGGATTGGCTTCATGATGGTCACAGCTGGTCCCATCTCCATCTCCACCTCTCTCACCTCTGCCACTGGCTGGACAGTGGGGCCTGGTACTGGGGCGATGGACTGGCCCTGGACCATCAGAGGGTGACTTGTTCCAGGAAGTGCTAAAGTTGTAGAGGCAGATTTACAAAGAGGAAAAGTATGATGAGCCTCACTGAGGATTCAAACCTCTGAACTTAGTAAACACGTTCAAATACCCAAAAGGATCCTAAAATCAGTTCCTCAGGCTCGAAACAATAAGCTTATTGACTAAAGACGAAAACAAACCTGAGCTGACATCCCAATACCAAAGTATCGGAAAAACTTCCCAATTAGACGACTGTCCTTTATACTGACCTGGTGTGGCTGCACGTTTTGACAAATAAACACAGTCTCAGTTAGAAGCCTGGTCTGTTTTTTTATGGAAGTTATTTGAATTTATAAAAGATGCTTAGATCAAACATAAAAATATAACTGTTTAAACATTTGTCAGTATGGACATGCGATGCATCGTAAGCTCAGTGAGATTCTCTACAATTCAATCATGATTAAATCCAAGTTAAAATAACGACAGTAACCTTCGGCTTTCATCCTTTCTAACATAGTCTTTCGCTCTTCTAGGGTTCCTACTTTTTTCTAGAGATACTTTCCCAGGACATTTTCAGTTCAGAGGTCACTAATAGGCGGACCGCAGTCCGGGTCCAGACCCAGCCAATGTCCTCTCCGGACCCGGACCTACACCGTCCTTATAAATTAAATTTTAACTGTCTGCCTGAAGACCAATAACTGAATATCATTAAACAGTTAGCAGCCAGCAGAGACTAACATTTACCTTCGGGGGATAATGCAACAGACATTACTCTGAGTTTCAAGCTTGTGCTACCATGTGACATGACTCGGGGGTGTGTTCACAACGCTGCTGCAACAAAATGTTAAAAACTTTTTCCAGGACAACACAAGACTTTCCAGGACATTTAACTTGGTGTTTTCCATGACTGGAAAATTGATCAACTGTTTTCCAGGCTTTCAGGTTTTCAAGGGCGCGTGGGATCTCTCTCTCTCTCTCTCTCTCTCTCTCTCTGAGCTACATCAAAAGAATGATTCATAATTGATATGTAATCTAATAGCCTCATTTTTATACAAGTAATATTAATACTGGTTGAAATAAACAATTTGATAGCAGCTTATTTCACATCTTTCACATCACAGCAAGAGGTTTGTGGGCAAAGAATTAAAGGCCTGTTCCAAATAGAGGCAGCAGGAGTTCAGTGACTGAATCAAATAAAAGCCCAGCCTGTTAAGTTTTACCATAGATTTACTAAACAGACAAAAAGAAACTAAAACTCAAATTAAGCTGAATACAAATTTATGTTTAAAACTTAAAAATGTCTGAAGATGTCAATTCATATTCAGTTATGCTGGATGGATAACAATTATTTAATTTAATAATAAACTTTATTATATACAGTTACACGACTGCAAGGGGGTAACAAATTGAGAACAAAGTCAAAACATTAAGAGAAAAAAATTTATAACATTTGAGAATAAAGTTCCTCTGGAAATATTTTAATAAAAAAAACAATTGCATCTTTAGACTTGCAAAATTTGCTCTTTTAACTTTATTTAAATTTATTCTTGAAATATCATGACTTTCTCAAAATATAAAAATCTAATTTACTTTTCGTAGCTCCACTAATGCTGCCTTGTTATAAATGTTTATTATAAACCACTTTTAAAACTGAGGTTTACACACACAGCTGAAACATGCAGCACCAAAATAACAGCGGTAAGTAAAGTAAAACTCTCACCATTAATGGTAAAATGACGTCAAACAATAAAACAATCAAAAACAAACAGAATTTTAACTGTAATATCAGATTTATCAGGCAGGTTGTGAAGCGTCTCTCACCGTTCTCCAGCTCCTTCTCGTTGGCCTTGTGCGTCATCTCTCCCACGTTAACAGAAACCGTGGCTTTGATGTCCGTCTGGGCTTCTTTCATCCTGTCGTGCAGAACCTTAAAGAACTTCTCTGACTTGTTGTCGCCCATCATCAGTTTGTAGAAGGAGTTCTGCAGGAGAACGACAGGACGTCCAGGTTAAATCATTCTAACGTTCTCAGAGACGGCTCCTGCTGAAAGTCTGTATGGTGGGAGTTGAGAGTGTGGAGAACTGAACCGTTGTGTTTAAAGCGTCAGAAAACTACACATGAATGTTCCTTCCTTACGAAACAATCCCAACTGTTCACTCCTAACGGCTCACTCCAGAGCTCATTCGTCCTGGAGAAGGATCTGTTGGCATGCGAGCTCATTTGATCCAAACACTTCGGACTTCTCCATGTTGCCTTAAACTGATTCAGACTGAGAATAATCAGCTGACTGTGTGATACAGTTGGAAGCTCTGAAAAAAAGCCACTACAAGGATCTTTAGTTGGTCTCGTTACAATAAAACTCAATCCAGCTGTGATCGCCACCAACGTGGCTTTATCAGTAAGCATGGAAGAGGAGTGCTTACGTTGATTTCAGCTCTTAGTGTTTGTTTAATGGGAATGTGGATCTTTCAGATCAATTTGAGAAGTACCTCTGATCTCGTTCCACATCTTATCGTGCGTCATGTAATGTGGGGAACTGGTCTTGGTCTCGACTCGGTCTCAGCCCCTAAAAGTCTTGGTCTTGTCTCGGTTCTCGATAAACTCTGGTCTTGGTCTTGACTTGGTCTCGGTTTGGGCGGTCTTGACTACAACACTAGCTGCAACCATTAATCGATCAGATGTCAACTATTAAATTAATCGATAAGTATTTTAATAATCGATCAATCAGTGTCCAGCTTCTTAAATTCCTCCTCTATGACAGACGTCATGTCGGGCTTGGAGAAACACTGATCGACATTTTATAGATTAACCAAGACAATACATGCATGTTAATGGACAATCAAAATAATTGTTAGCTGCAGCCTTGTTATAAAATACTACAACCACTACAGCCAAATTTATACTTCTGCATTAAACCTAAAGTGCACCTCCTCAAAAATGTAACTACACGTCGAGGCGACTCAGACCGCAAGAACTGCGTTTGGTCAGCTTGGTGGCATCGACCAGTTCAAGGGTCGTACATCTCATCTCCTCTGACGCCTTCTCTCGTTTCTGCGTTTTAGTAATTTCACTAAAAGTAACGGCTGTTCAACATCGACACCGCTTACTTTCAGCCGCCACTGTTTGAAGCAGCCTACACCAACGAAGAAGAAGAAAAAATGCAGACGGATTTGTCGGTTGCTGCCGATTGGTCAGGATCAAACAAAACAAGCAGTTTGACGAGTTTTAAAGCTCAGAACACGCAGTAGTTTATTCTGACTCCACCGTCCAGCTGCCCTAAATACTCACTATAGAGCACCAGGTGTGGATTCATCTGTCGACGATAACAGAAAACATCTAGAATAATGTCAGAGTGGAGGGTTGACCCACCGTGTGTGCGTGTTACCTGGATCTCCGTGTTTCCTCCCTCCAGCAGGCAGATGGCCAGCTGGATGCTCTCATTGAAAATCTTGTCGTTCTTGGTGCTCATCACCAGATCAGTGAACAGCTTCGTTCCTCCCTCTCTGTCCAGGCGACACTGAACCGCTGCCACCGCCGCCCAGTCCCGCTCCTGCTCCGCGCCTGACACACAAAAATACTTACTTACTTAATAAAAACACTAAACACTTACAAATCTAACGATATTAAAAAGACAAATACATTTGATTGACAGGAGTTGTTAACACAGTTTATAAAACAAACTCTCCAGGCGAAGATCAGTGTGAAATATCAGAAATCATTTTTGGTCTTCTAGGGAACTCGTATCCTCCTGGGAGTACATATTTAGTTTAAATCTCAGGTGGAACAAAGTGTTTACTTTCATTGGAGGTTGGTTGGAGCAAACAAATAGATCCTGGGAATAATTTGTATTCTGCAGTATCAGTTCATGGTACAGCTTAAAGCTTGACTTCTACGTATCTACACTAGAACCGCCAACGGGTCAAATTTACTCGCGGCTGTTTTTTGATTGTATGTCATTTTGTTTCAAGTCCCAGAGTCTTTGACTGGGTTTGTTCTGTAGCGACCAATATTGTTAAAAAATGTCAAGATAAAGCCAGATTTAAAAAATGTGCATTTATACCTATAACCGCCAGCGCAGTAAGTGAAGGAGAGTCTGACGGTGGGGGCTGAGCGATGTGTCCCGGGTTGATTCTGCATCTGACGGGTCATTAGCTGACAGCGATCCACATGCATGAAAGCTGCTGCTTATAGTTTTTGTGTTGCTACATGATTATCAAAACTAATGCTGCAGTAGCCTAGTTTTCCCCTGTGATAGAGGCGTGTTTTGGGGTCCCTTCAAGAGAGCGTGCGGCTCCCTCGTGTGCTTTTTGACCTGCGGAGTCTATATAGATTTCCATTAGAAATACATCATTATACATTTTTTTCCATTGGGTAAAAAAATCTACTTTGAATTTTGGAATTGAATTTGAATAAATACTTTTGTTTGCACTTTCAAATTTTTGTAGCTATGTGTAATTCTCTGGATGCCCGATGAAGTCCAAAAAAACAAGCAGAACAGTAAAAACTAGCCGACATTATTCTGGTATTATTATTACTGCCTATAAAACACTACAATACTCAACACTCTAGCTGTGTTTAGAATATAACTAGGCTACAACATCTACAACAGCGGCGATTGGATAACATCAAAAGAGCCGCTGCGCGTGGACGGGCCCTTCACAGATGTGGAGCGAAGGCCCTGCATGGTGAAGGCATAATGAATAGAATAGAATAAAGCCTGAAAATGTGGGGAAGCTGTTTATAGGTGCTGAATGTTTCCCAAAGTGTGTTGGAGCAACATGTAGCAGAAATAATCACTGCATTTTTATAGCGGGTACATTTTATGATGGTTATAGGTACACAACGAACCCTGGCGGTTCTCGTGTAAGATCTGGCTGGTAAAAATACAGCAGAGACCTTGAATATTGCAACTCTTGCCATCAAACAGAGGATTTAGAGTCACACTGCAGCTGTTTCTTCGCAATGGCTGACGTAATATATGTTTTGTTTTGTGTATTAAACTGAGCACTTCCTGGTTTTTAAAGCACTTCGTAAGTTTGTTTTGAAGTCAAATCAAATATTTAAATAGTTTATATTCATATTTGGACAAAACACCTCCTGCACCACAAAGCCAGACCACCTGAAGGCTGCCAAACCCCACAATCCACAAAAATCCACATTCATTTTCTGTACACTTATGATGTCACCAGGCCGTGAGAGACAATCCTCACCATCTGATCAGCTGATCTTTAGCTTCAGAGGTCATCGCACCTCCACATTTTAACCTCATCTGTTTGGTTGCAAACAGACAGAAGAACCTTCCTACTGTGTTTCCTCTTCCTGTCTGTGATGTCACTTCCCTTCAGCAGATATGCTGCGTTCCAGGCAACTCGGAACTTTCCAACCTCCGTCTAGAAAAAGTGCCATGAACGCCACTTGTTCCTACTTGTGCTCCCATGGAAACATTTTAAATGCTAGTATCATACAGTAAAACCTCTTCTGCCAGTAAACAAAGTCTCCTTCTCTGCAAAAAAGTTATTCAGGAAAATGGCCAAAAAATGTGAAAACATTCAGAAAAATACTTTTACTGACTTTTGAGGATTAACGTATTGACCCGAATTTAAGACAACCCTGATTATAAGAAATAATTATTTTGATTAATTTACTCGTTAAATTTTCTTTTGACCCACTAATCAATTAATTCATATTCACTTAGCTGACACTTTTATCCAAATATATACATACATGGAGCAACAAGGGCTTAAGTGTCTTGCTTAAGGACACAATGGTGGATGGGTCACAGTGGGAATTGAACCCAGGACTCCCACACCAAAGGCAACTGTCTTATCTATGCGCCACCACCACTTTCTAAGAGTTTTTCATTTTCAGTATCTTTTTTAATTAAATGGTCACATTTAAATTACCGCTAAATAAAATGTACAGGTAGAATTACTTGATATTTAGGCGGAGGTGTAAAGTAACGAATTACAATTACTCACATTACTGTAACTGAGTAGCTTTTTTGTGTACTTGTATTTTTTAAAGTAGTTTTTTTTAAATCTGTAATTTAACTTTTAATTAAATATGTTTTATTTAAAGTACTGTACTTTACTTTTGCCTGCCACTTTGTTCGACACGATCGCCGCGTCTCCGTGTTTCAATGGGACGGTGACGCTTCAGTCAGGAGGGCAACATTTTTTTTAACATCATTTTATGACTCGTTAAAAGTGCTTAGCGGCGTACCTGCAGCTCCGAGTTCCACCAGCTCGTTCATCAGGTTGTTCTTCTTGTTTGGAAACAAGTAGTTCTGCAGCAGAACCTTCCGCAGCGACACTCCCTGAAATGACAGGACACAAAGTGACTGTAACCACCTCCTTTAGGCCACAGTTCACAGCCAGCAGTTCATATTTGCAGTTTCTTTTTGACGCTCCAGCTGGGAGGCACCAACACTTTTCTTTTCTAATTCTACACACAGTGGCTTTAAATAAGGAATGAAAAAAAGACAGATTTACTTTATATATAGAGAGCCCAAAACTTATCTGTATATTTTCACTACTTCTTCTTCTTCTAACGTACGTATTCAACACAGTGATGAGAGTCTGCACTGCCTGAATTCTACCAGAAGTAGAACACGGTTCTGTAGATATAAATGTCTCATTCTAAGGTCTTTATACACCACTCAAAACATCGTTATGGATCTTACATTGTATTTCTGTCCATAGAAATATTACACACTGGACCTTTAAGTCAAGAAACTGCTCATTGGACAACATCTCTCGTCTCCCACAATAACGGTTGTTTATGGTACTCTCATCAGCAGGAACTCTGCTCTCTCTTCCTGTTTGGCTCATTAACAAACATTTCATTAATTCAAGTTAATTGAATATAACCAACATCATGCATTCAGAAATTACCTTTGTTAGCCGGTTAGCTATGCTATGTCCACGTGTGCTCCCTAAGCTAACAAAGCTTAGCCACAGCATGAGCTTCACAACCAGGACTACACCTCTATTGTGCCGTCAGGATGGAATAAATAAGAGAACTGCAGAAACTAGAGTGTAGTGCCTCACCCATATGGGATTTTATGTTGATATTTATACATAAACACAGATTATCCCTAACATTTGTTATGTATAGTTATGAGACCTCGGCAAGAGAACATGACACCATGCAGTTTAAGAGTTGAAGAAACGGTTTTATTGTTTTAAATAGTGTTTTGAACACAAGTACAGCTGACTGCTGTGTGTTGTGGTGGTTTTGTGGCTTCCAAAACACTTGTGAGCTGCAGAGCGCCCTCCGGTGGACAAACTCTGCACCAAAAACACTCATAACACAATTAAAGAATCCGTCTCTTTTTAATTGTCATTTATTGGCTGCTATAAACACAGATCCTGATCTATCTACAATTAGCTCTTATCGGTCGATTTTATTTTACTTTTAATGGACACATGTAATATGTTTTATACTTCCTGTAAATATAATCCAATTAATCCCTTAGTTAACGTTACTGTAATTACCTCAAAGGAAAAGTAGTTGAGTCGGATGCCAAAGTGTATGAGCCCGCAAGTTTACGGCAGCGGCGCTAGACGTTAGAAATCTTTAATGTTCATATATTTTGAGTTCATTTTGAAACTATGGTGGAAGAAATTAGACTGTGGTTGGCCGCCATAGTCTCATTAATTAATAGGAAACAATGTGTTTAAATATGTGTTTCAAAATTTAAACGTTACTCCGGTGCCCCTGATATTGGTAGTTATTTATTTGCTTAACTGACCTTTTCATCAAAGTCCAGAGTCCTGATCAGCATCTCCTGCAGAGTCTTCAGAACTTTGATACACAGCTTCTCCTCTGCAGACATCAACGCCTTTGTGTGCTGGATCAGCCTGCACACACACACACACACACATACACACACGTGTTTTCCCATCATCCCTCTCTGTCAGTACTGCAGTGAATGTTGGACTCACAGAACCTGGACCTACTTGGAGATGAAGCCTCCGGACTCGCAGCGCTGTCGGGCGTCCGTTCCCTCCAGGAAGAGCAGCTCCGGCTGGTGGAGGACGTCCACCAACACCGACAGCTCAGCGTTCACCAGCGGCTTCAGACGCTCCTCCAGAGTGTTGATGATGTCCTGACACACACACACACACACACACACACACACACCAACATTACATGGATATCTGTGACAGCCTGACAGGCCTGCCTCTGAAATGTTGCTTTGGTTTGTCATTCTGCCTATCATGACCCAGACCAGCAGGGAAAGTTTTAATCTCAATGAGGCTTTCCTAATTTAAAAAAATAAAATAATGATACAGTCAAGCAGGAACCTCCGAGTCCAAAAAGTGAAGCTGGTGCTGAAGAGCCTTAAAGCTGCGTTCTCTCTAGCAGCCAGCAGGGGGCGACTCCACCGTTTGCAGGAAGAAGTGTGATTGTGTAGAAGTCTATAGGTGCGTTCGAGAACAGGCAAGAGCTTTTTCCTATTGGTCTTTTTTCCTTTATGCTCTCAGTCGCTAGTTTCAAGTCTTCTTCAACACAGCATGATGTGCATTTAGTAAATTATGGTCCCATTTAGGGCGGGGTTACAAGTTTCCTTGTTTTACGGTGAAGCCTTGCGTACCTGTAGTTTCTCGATGATGTTCTTGTAGTCCCAGGGGTTGCTGGGAGCGGTGACTCTGGAGGAGCGGGAGGAGGATTTGTAGTTCGGGTTGGAGCGGGTCAAAGAGTTAAGAGCAGACGTGGACAACATGGAGTTGATCTGAGACTCCAGGTCCAGAGGAAGAGCGATGGAGCGACTCTTAGCTAAAGAAAAATAGATAAAGAAATATATGGTCATCAATAAGAAAACCGATTATAACAGAGGGATCAATCTGTTCCTGTGAGGCAGAAGAAGTACTCAGATCCTTTAATTAAGCAAAAGTATTAGGAAAAATGTACTTAAAATATATTAATATACGTTATCCTATATTATTATCGATACAGTATCATGGAAGATGCATTTTAAATCAAACAGGTGCATCAATTATTTTCTTTGAATATCGTGGAAAAGTTCATTATTTTCGGTAATTTAATTTAAAAAGTGAAACTTTCATATATTTATGTAGTCATTACTTTCGCCAGAATTACTGCATAAATGCAAATAACTTTTCGACGGTATTAAATATTTTTGAGATGCACCTGTAGATGTAGGAAGTAGCAGGACACTAAAACACTGAGGTACAAGTAACTGAGAATTGTACTGTGCAGTACTTGAGATGTACCTCAACACTTCCCACCACTGGCTGTTACCTGTCATAGCGAGCGTCTTGATGCAGGCCTCCACCTGCCCTCGGTGCTGCTGCTGCAGCCAGGGACAGTCCAGCAGCCTGACAGACGACTGAAGCAGCTGAGTCACGATGGTGTAATGAGTCTGAGGGGAGAGTAAGAAACAGATGTATGAAAATCTTACCTAACCAAACTTATTGACAAGTAAAGAAAGGCCCTGCAGGTGATCTACCTGCTGTCACTTTAATCTTTTCTGCAGTAAAGCTGTAAAGGATCAGAGTGGTGGAGGGAGAGTCCTCACCATTTGTGTTTCATTTGTAGTTTACATGAGACGGACAAACTGAGCAGGCTGGTTTTGGTGACAAAAGTAAAAACAAAGTGTATACAAACTGAAAACCTTGGGCAGGCCCCTGGCAGGCCCCCGGCAGGCCCTGGCTGAACTCCCCCAGAGGAGCTTCTACGGCTCAATCCCAATGTCCCCCCTAAACCCTAAGCCCTGAACCCTCACAGACTTTACTGACGTCTCTTGGAAAGTGACTGAGTTTCAGAGGCTGCGAGGGCTCAAAATGCTGTAAACGGGAACGGGACAGCCCTTTGCCACTTTATCACGTTACCTTGACGACGATGAAACACGTTTACACACTTTTTATTCTATGTTTTTGCCTGATTTTTAAGTGCTGCAGGCTCTCGCCCTGCAGAGTGGAGGAGAGGTAAATGTCAATATATATTGGTAATTAATCAATACACTATTGTTGGTCAAATAGCATCATTAAGCAAAAAATAAAATAAATAGTTGAATAAACTCAGTGTGTAATAAGATGATTGCATTCCTCTGACTTCATGTGTTCTATGCAGCATCTTACGTTAAGAAAACGTTCAACAATATTAACATCAGCGTAGGTGTCGATTCCAGTTTGTTTACAGTTTTCTTCTCTTACAATGCGGATTTGCCGTGAAACTTCTCTCGCTTCCGGGCTCCTCCCGGTAACCCCCGTGTTTCACGTCATACCAATATGAACTGTGGGCAATTCCCTCAGCCAAAGTCTGCAGAAATCCGGACTTACGAAAAGGGTCTATAAAGGGCTTAAAATGTCCATGAGAGAGCCCTCGCGCACTTGACAATTTGACAGTGGGACGGCCCTGAGCCCTCACGGACTTCCCGGGAAAAGTCTGAGAGTCTGTGAGGGGGAACATTGGGATTGGACCTACCTCTTACATTCAAACAGGAAACTCCTCCCACAGGCAAACCAAAGCCAGTTCATAATCAATTTCGACCTACAATGAACATTTGTATGTAAAAACAATAAAACGATTTTAATCTAATTCAATCCAATTGTCCTAAAGTAGAAATCTAAACAATATAGGTAGTTTAGGTTTTTAAAAAATAGATTATTTTCCGTAACAATAACCCCTGCTTTGTACTCTACTCAACATGGTTCAGTCTGAGCTCCTCTACTTTAAAGCCCATTGGAAGCTCTCACTTCCTGTTTGGCAGTTTGGACCTATGACCAGCAGGTGATGTGGACGGGAGCCAATTATCAAACATTTGGTTAAATAAAATTCAATATATAAAATAAATGAACTTGTACATGAACTGAGTTGTTATTTCATTAACAGTGTAAATTGGTGAAAGTATTTATACTGAAATTAATCTGAAATCCCTTCTGTTAGCAGATTAGCGTAGGGTATAGCATGCTAACATAGCTTAGCCACAGAGACCAGAGGCCTGTTCTATGAAGAGAGGTAACTGGCTTATCAGGAAACTTCAGGAGTAACTTCCTGATTAAGGTCTTCTGTCACGGTGATTTACGCTGCATCTCTAAACGGCTCCGAGCAGGCTATCTTCGTGGTTAACTAGATGTTATATGCATGAATAGGCTAATGTAAGTGTGGGCTGCACATCACATCTGTACTCTGTGTTCATGATGAGATTTTTAGATTTCATTCTGAAAGTCAAAGTTACTCTTGAAGGTATCTGGATAAGCCAGTTACTTCTTTTCATACTGCAGGCAACACGACTTTAAAGCAATATATACATCATGTATGGCAGAACCGGCCCACTAGCTTGCTAGCAGAAAAAGAAAGAAAGAAAGAAATTGATAGTGGCTGGTGCTGAAATGAATCTCACTTCTTTTGAAGTGATTGTGCCTCCAAATTAATTTACATTTATTCATTTAGCTGACGCTTTTATCCAAAGAGACTTACAATTGCTATACATGTCAGAGGTCACACGTCTCCGGAGCAACGAGGGGTTAAGTGTCTTGCTCAGGGACACGATGGTGGATGTATCAGACCACACCAAAGGCACGCGTCTAATCCACTATACCATCCCCCCAATAAAAGCACAAGAAAGTTCTGTCAAGTTTATTGAGAGCTTTTACTTTGAAGAGTTCTGAAGGACATTTAAACGAGTCTCTGGCTTCACACACCTCTGAAAAAGCCGTCAGTAAACGTGTGATTGGATTCCCCTGAATTTTCTCAGGGAAATGAAAATAAGGTTTATGAATGCGGATCAAATGCCGGGACGCGCACACATCACTGCAGCACGTGCTTTATGGTGAGCATGTGCAAAAGTGTGTTTCTTATAATCAATTTGTTTAACAAGGGAGAAAAAAAAATATCAACAGTTTGTTGGAATCGATCTCACAACCTTTCTAACGGGAGTCCCGCACAGCACCGACCGAGCTAAAACGTGCACACGAGTATACAAGGATTACTTTGTTGGCCCGCCATGTAACGGCTTGACAAAAAATTTGCGGACCCCTGATGTATGGCATCAACGCTGCGTTCATATAAATACCGGAAGTCACATTTATTGATGTAAGAACCTCATAAACCTGCGGCCTTTCATGAACTGGACAAAATGCAGCAGATTGACGAACACGGCGTCACCAAAGTGCCTCGTGGTCCTGACCTGCAGAGAAGTGCTGTTTTCAGAGAAAGGGGAGCTGAAGAAGGCGTTGATGGTGTCAAAGACCACGTTGATGATGTACTTCTCCAGAATGGGATCAGTCAGACGCTTCTCACGTTTCTTACAAACCTGCAAAGGAAAACGTCACCATCACAGACGCACGTGAAACCGATGATATAACTACTAATGACTGACGAAAGGTTTGAGTGATTATCAGTCTTTGTTTCACTGAGTACTGGAAGGAGTTTCTGTGTATAATAACTGTCGTTCCATCAGTAATAGTCACCAGCGGTTACCCTGGCCATGTCCACAGTGAAGTCCTCAAACAGATTCCAGATGTGATTGGACGTGTAGATTTCCTTCATCTCCACCTCTGTGTCCACGTAACAGTGATTCACAAAGTTCACGTAGGCCACTTTCACCTGGAGCCAGACAGAGACACCAAGTGGTTTATAACTTTAACTGTGGTCCTTTCTGACTTACAGAAAGTAACAAAGTGCATTTATACTCAAGTACTGTACTTAGTCTGCAGTCCCATGGTCAAAACTCTTCACACAGTCAGTGGAACAGAAGTGCATGTGGACCAAACTGTGAATCATTTTTTATTCTCATAACAACTTCACCACCTGCTTTTTTTAAACGCTAACACACTGTGTCCGAAACTGTTAGAAACACATCTGAATGAGGTTTAGAGCTGCAGTCTGAGTGTAAAGCAGGAAATGCATTTATGCATTTTAGCAGAATTGTTTCAGGGGGTTGGGTCACTGTGTCTGAAGCGCCAGTGTTGCTGCGGAAACAAGTGAGCAAAGCTCGACTGCAGCACAGAAATCTTAGGAATGAGTTTTTTGTTTAAACATTTTTTAAATAGTAAATCACACAGCATATTGAGCTAATTTCTGCTTTTCTGATTCATTCTTGTTATGTACACGTTTGTACAGTCGACTAACTGAAAATGTTATTCTGTAATGAAATACTGATTTATGTGGTTTGGTTTTAACAAGTTTATTTTGAGACGTGTATGAAGGGTTTTTGGTGGTTTGATAGCGTTTCAGACGTGAGATTAACTATTTGGTAGACTGTGTGAAGAGTTTTAACAAAGTGACTTTCAGTGGAAACACATCTACATTGCATAATGTGTCCTTTTCCTTTTCTTCTAGTGTAGAATTTGATATGCAGGACTTCTACTTGAGTATTTATACACTTTGGTATTACTACATTTAGTGACGTAGAAGATCTGAGTACAGTCAACACTGTAGTGCTGTGGTTGACAGTTTTTACACAGATCTCCTTTATAGAACTTTATTAACAACCAAACTATTGAGTCTAAAACAGTTTCGCCTCTGGTTTCCCAGAACTGAAAGGTCACTTCATGTGAAGACAAAGGCAGCGGTAACACCCTCAGCACCTCGGTGATGCAGTCCTCGTGTGTCACCACTCTGACCACGTCCTCCAGAGGCAGCAGCGAGGTGCATTTGATCTCGGTGTAAACGTTTTTCCCCTCAGCACAGGCTGCTAACAGCTCCACCAGAGAGATGTGATACCTGCAGAGGGGACGAGATGGTTTTTAACACTTTGGTGAAAACTGATATCCTGGATATGTCTACTACCTGTAAAAGAACATCTAATAAAACTGCAGTAACGGTGCATAAAGATTGCTGATGGTATAAATATCTACCAATAGTTAATCAATATCAAATGTCAATGCAATACGCCTGCACAACACAAACCGGAGTAACGCACATGTAAATATCTGCAAATAGTTGAATTATTTTTCTCTATTCTTGCAATAGTTTTCTCAATTCTTTTATTATTCTAACTTGCATTTGTTTATTCCATATTTATATATTTCTACATTTATTTATGTCGACTCTAGCACCTCATCACCAAAGCAAATTCCTTGTATGTGTAAAACACTACTTGGCAATAAAGCTCCTTGAACTTACGTGAGCTACTTCCTGCAGACACAGCAACGAGTAAATGGTTACAGGAGATGCTAACTGCAGGTGGTTTTTCAGCAACACCAGTCAGGAAAAGTAACTAAATACCTTTACTCAAGTAAGTTAAGCCCCTTTCTACGTCTACTCTACTACATTTGTCTGACAGCTTTAGTTACTAGTTACTTTTTAGATTAAAGTTTTTCATGCATGGCAGGATGTTTCCTCCTCCTCTTCAGCTAAATAAACTCTTCCAACACTTCTTGGATCAGCTGGAAAACGCATCGTCACAAAGCTGAACACAGGCTGTTTTTCTGACTGTTCAGAGGTACGTGGTTCTCACAGGACAGCAACGCTACAAACACATGATGATCTTATAGACCATGATGCATTGCTGCAGATTAAACTGCCCAACAGGATTTAAAGGAGTCAGAATGAGCCTTAAAGACCTACAGCAGAAAAATGCATCATACACATTAATGCAGCAGGAATATTAATCCAGAACCATCAGATATAATCCAGAAACATTTTACTGCACAGCTGTTACTTTTACTGTTACTTTGGTACTTTATGTACATTTAGCTAGTTATACTTACATAGGGGTGTAATCAGATCTCGATTAAAATATTTCTCGTCAGGCTCAAAGCTGTCTCGCGAGATATTTTTTATAATAATTATATAATAATAATAATCTTTTTTTTCAACAAAAAAAAGTGCTTTTTACAGGCTCTCACGCCACACATCCAATCAGCAAATCAACTCCACTCCGCAGCTGATGCGACACCAGCAACAACAGAGACGGTGGAGCTAACGACCGTGTGTGGAGCTAGCTAGCTAGCTTGGCTAGGTGCATCTGTAATTCACGTTAACTGTCATTTTAAGAGGGCTGATAATTTTGTCCAGTTCCTCTAAATGGGACCATAATTTACTAAATGAACATCATGCTGTGTTGAAGAAGACTTGAAACTAGCGACTGAGACCATAAACTCATCAGGAAAGTGTTTACTGAGGGAATAAATCAGCTGACAAGTAGAAACATTTTATTTCTAATGGAGCCGGACTTCTTTTTGCAACCAGCAGAGTCGCCCCCTGCTGGCTGTTCGAGAGAATGCAGGTTTAAGGGACTTCTGCGTTTGTAACAGTTTGCTGACTGGAAGCTTCCCACTTGGTCCAGACAGCTGTGACCGAGTGGTAACGTAGCTGGTAGAGTTTTGCAATATAAACATCTGAGCTGCACATTATCAAAAGTGCTGAAGTTAACGTGTGTTATTGGTCACTTTCGGATTCACATGCAACATTTGTCAGTCAGACTGTCTGAAGGGGGATGTTAACATATCAGGAGATTAATAACATATTGCACAGCAGAGTATAGAGCAAGGAGACTTTTAAAAAACATCCTGAATTCTCATTAAACAAACACGTTAGTCTGGTAATATTCTTTATAGACTTTTCTCTGGGCATGTCAGAGAACACAAATCTGTGGGAGCAGAAAGTTTGGAACATGAGCAGAAAACCTGCTGAAACACAGGAGCTATTAAAGTCCAGGATTTTATAACTGAATTAAATGAATTGGAGTGGAGCCACAGTCACATTTAAAGAGGCTACTTCCCCAAACAAAGACACAAAAGGTGAGAAGACTAAACCAGGGTAACATCTGCCGTGGTTACCTGAGCGGGCTGTTCTCGAGGACCCCCTCCCTGCTCTCTGCCATCAACTCCAACATGGTGTTGAAGGAGGTCTTGTCGTTGTAGAAGACGACCACGTCCTCGCCTGCGTTAGTTAACTACGGAGAGAAAACGGGATTACGTCGTCAAACAAACACAACGAAACTCTCTGGAACAAAGTGACGCGCGTCGTCCTCATTCTCACCTCCGTCATGATCATGTCCTGACACTTCTTCACGTACTTGCCCTCCGCCTTGATGATGGTGTGGAGGAAGTTGAGGTACTGGACGTGGCGGCCGTGCGTGGCCAGGCAGTGGATGAAGTGCTGCAGGACGCTCTCTGAGATCTCACTGCACAGCTGGTAGTTGTTACTGAAGATGTGCTGCACCGTCTCCGCCTCCAGCAGCTACAGACGGAGGAGGAAAGCTCAAAATGCAACGACTACTTTTGCTTTTGGTCAACAATGTGATTATCTTTGTATTTTTTATCACTGCAATGGGACAAGTTGGACAAATTAAACAGATTAAACAGAACAGACAAAATATTTAAACAATAACACAAAACAGTACGACCTAACAAGTAGTTGTTGTTGTTAGTTGAAGAACAACATATAGATATTTCATCTGTGCCTGTGTTACTGTATGAACGTATATGTATAGTATATGAAAGTATTTTTTCAAAAACACATAACATGAACAAAGATTGTCCTTAACATATGCATCATGATCATGTCAGCTGGTTGCTGTGTTTTGTGGTGGCTGCACAGCGCCCTCTTGTGGACAAGTTGATCAACGACAACACTCATTACATGATGGAAGGATCCGTCTCTGTTTATTTTTTAATTTTCTTTTATCGGCTGTTAGAAACACCGTTACCAATTTACCTGGAATTAGCTTTTATCGGTCTGGCTCTAATGTATATTAGTTATTCAGTGAATCAATGAGTCATTTACTTTGTGAAATGTCAAAAAAAAGTTCTAACCAATGTCATCATATTGATGTAAAACAACATGCAAACTAACTCAGTGTTTTTGACCTTTTAACCAGCAGAGCTCAAGGTGACGTCTTCATTGGCTTGTTTTGTCTAATATAAACAGTCCAACACCCCAAAATAAAAAAGACCACATTTGAGAAAATAGAACCACTTTTGTTTGACATTTTTACTTAAACACTTTACACAACTTTCAGAGCTATTTCCAGACAATATTCAGTTTCACGTGAATATTTCTTAATGAGGTTGAACTGGTTGGTTACGCAAAACTACATCTGGTCAGCTACTAACCTCCTCTAAAGGGCAGCACTCTTGGGTTAACAGGGATTAGGGCTGAACGATTTTGGAACATAATCTAATTGCAATCTTTTTTTTTTTTTACCAATATTGTGATTGATCGATTTAATATGCAATTAATTTTTAAGCTCTTTACCTTCTGTATTATTCAAAAGAGACAAGCAGTAAATCAGTGTATAGTATGACCAACACAATATTAGATAGATTAAACATCCACTGTTCTTTCTTGTGGGCCTGTGTTATGATGAAATTAGGTGATGCATGAATTATGAGCAATGGTGCAGAAGAAATATCAACCTACTGTACTACACGTGTCTTTCTGTAGTGCATTTTTCCTGTCCGCCAAAGCGGCAGATGGCCCGAAGATTTCACCTACCACCACCAAGTTACCCGCGGGTGTCGGGTGCTACTTTCATTCCCTGTGTGTGTCATTTCTGTAGTGTCAGCGTCTGTCAAGCTGTGAAACGTGGGAAGTTGAACTTCGTCTGCGGACTGCTTTACTCTTGGGTGTCATGTGACCGGAGCGTAATAGCAGCCTTTGCGATTCATTTTGTTACATTACAATAATATCGCAAATGCAATTAATCGTTCAGCCCAAAAGCAGAGACTCTTGATATCCCTGAAACCCTTTAGATCTTAATGACTCCATGAAATTTCCTATAGCCACGTTTAAAATAAGTTCTACCTTTTTAGCTCCACTATTGATAAGACTTTAGGAACAGACAAATCATCAGGATGTCACTCGTCCTACACTTTCATATTATGGCTGTAATAAACACTGCAGCCTGTAGGGGGCACTGATAGTGCTGTTTACTTGATAAAAACAAATCACCAAAATAATAACTAACTTTCTGATAATCTACTGATCAGTTCTAAAGTGTACCCCTGGGTTGAGGAAGAGATGGAGGTTCTTGTGCAGCAGAGTCTGGTTCTCCTGGTTCCCCATGCAGAACTTCTGCAGGAACAGATGAGTGTATCTGATGATCTCCTGCATCTTCACATCATTCTGCCGACAGACAAATGAGCAGGTTGTATTTGTTTTTACTATCTTTTGCTGAGCTGAACTTAAACTATCAGGGCTACAAGGCACAGGACCAAAGTCACAAAGGGTCAGGAGGCCCCGTATCTGCACAAGGTTGCTGTTCTTAACATTTCAAGAATAATGCTGCACTTCTCTTATCAACTGTTAGTTAATGTATTTACTGTAGAGAGCCTTTAATCATAATCTAATCTCAAGGATTTAACAGAGACACTAAAAACTAGATCTCCAATAAAGCACCAGTCAACTTCCAGATCCTCTCAGAATCACTCAGCCACTTCTCAGTGAATCTAATTTTATTTTGGTGGTAGCCAGTCTTACCAGGTCGTAAGACACCTGCAGCAGGTCCAGCATGACTTTATGAGCTCCCATGTTCTTCAGCAACCTCTGCTGCTTCTTCCAAACTCCAGTGCTGCACATCTTATTCAACCTCTCCAGGATCTACAGAGGACAGAGAGGGGGGACAGAGGGAGGTGGTGCAGACGTGAGGAGACTTTAGTAAAACCACCGTCAGCTCATCAAAGCTATTTCATTTGCTTCTTAACATTAATAAGAGTTAATTTACTCTCCACTTGACTTCTTAGTTCACAAACCTATGCTGCATAAAGCTGAATTGTCTGAAATCATTTTTTTCATAGCATAAAGTATGAGAGGATCTCATTATTGACTTAAAGAATTTCACTTACAATTCCATGCATTACTTACTGTGTGGATGAATTAATGGATTTTGGGTTTAGCACTTGAAGAACAATCCCATCGATTTAAGTTATTTTAGACTTTATAAACTTCTAGGGTTCCCCAAGGCTCAGTGTTTGGCTCATTGTTGTTTAACCGCTTACATACTGTAAATTATTTTCATCAAATTGTTTTCTGCTGTGGAAAAAATCTAAAACATCTTATTGAGACTGTTGTGAAGCAAATATTTGGTTTGATTTGAACAAAATATAGCTGAATTTAAGTAGGACTAAATCCATAATGCTTGGTAATCATGTTACAAATTCACAGAGCAAACTTAAAACAAACACAGCTGAAATTGAACAAGTAAAAGTTTTCTTGAGTGTCCACTTTTCTTTAAGTGATGCTGGAAGCCACATCTAAAATGTTTTAAAGCTATTATGTCTAAGGCGATTCAAAAATAAGGATTTTCAAAATCAGGCATGACAAAGGTAATAATACAAGTTTTACTGTTCACTAAAACTTCTGTGTATTACTTACCGTGTGGACGCAGGGAAGAAATACAAATTACATTTCCATACAACAAAAGTTAGTCATGTGAATTGTGCACACAACCTCTAATAAATTAACCCACAAGTCACAAGGGTAAGCAAATAAATAAATCACTACCTAAAAGTATCCAAAAGTTGTTTAAAACCATAGAAAACCAATATATTTAAAAGGAATGTGCATGTTTAATAAACAAAGAGTGAGGACTAATTTAGTTAAAATCTATATTTCTGTTACATTGCTTTTATCCAAAGCGTCTTACATTTGAGGAACAACATACAAGCATCAACAGAGCATCAAATACAGTAGAGATTTACAACTGATAATACATACTAGTAAGAGCAATAATAAATTCTAGTAAGAGCTAATAGCACATATCACATCACTGGGGTTAATACCTAGGGAAGGAAATAATAGTTAACAAAAAGTGCAATCAATACAAGATAATTGTAGTGGATAGAAGAAGAAGAGCACAGAAAGTGCATGTTAGAGGTTAGGGGTTAGAGGTGTTATAAGAGAAAGGTTTCTCGGAAGAGATGAGTTTTCAGGAGCTTCTTGAAGTTAGAGAGGGACGCCCCTGCTCTGATGGTGTGTGGTAGCTCGTTCTACCATCGTGGTGTCACAGATGAGAACAGCCGGGACTGAGGTCGCATTGTGTGAAGGGATGGCAGAGCCAGGCGGCGTTCGTTGGAGGAGCGTAGCGGCCGGGAAGGAACATTAACTTGTATTATGGAGTTTAGGTAGATGGTGCAGACCCAGTAGTCACTCTGTATGCAGCATTACTGACTTGAATTTGATTCTGGAGGCCACGGGGAGCCAGTGGAGGTCACAGAGTAATGGAGGGACATGAGTCCTTTTGGGTTGACTGAAAACCAGACTCCCTGCTGCATTCTGAACCATTTGTAAGGGTTTCACCGCACGAGATGGAAGACCTGCCAGGAGGGCATTACAATAGTTGAGGCGAGAGATAACCATGGCCTGTACCAGAAGCTGGGTGGCGTACTGGGTGAGCTAGGGCCTGATTTTTCAGATGTTGTATAGAGAAAAGCGGCACGACCGAGAGACAGCAGCAACATGGTCTGAAAAGGACAGCTGGTCATCAATCATGACACCCAAGTTTCTCACCACCCTGGTTGGAGTGATGGTTGAGGAGTCAATTTGTAGTATGATATTATGGTGGATACATTACTTGGATTATTAATTATTTAGTTAAAGGTGGCAAGCCTTCATCCATGCAGATATGTCTGAGAGGACAGTCCGAGATCCACGTCGAGACACTGGGGTCCTCTGGCGGGAAGGATAGGTAGAGCTGCGTATCGTCTGCGTAGCAGTGGTAAGAGAAGCTGTGCCAGGAAATTGATTGGCCCCGGTGAGGTGGTGTAAATTGAGAAGAGAAGGGACCGTAGCACTGAGCCTTGGGGCCCCCCTGTGGAGAGGCAGTGGGAGGAAGATAATTGTCCTTGACGCAACACATTGTAGGAACGCCCAGAGAGGTAGGATTCGAACCACAGGAGTGTTTTACCCGAGATGCCCATTGCTGAGATGAGGATCCTGTGGCTGACTGTGTCAAAGGCAGCTGATAGGTCAAGCAGGATAAGAACTGAGGATTGGGCTGCAGCTTTAGCTGACCTTAGGGCTTCTGTCACAGAAACAAGAGCCATTTCAGTAGAGTGGCCACTCCTAAAACCAGAATGAAATGGATCTAGGAGGTCATTCAGTGAGAGTTATTCTGAGACCTGTTGGAAGAATGCCCGTTGATAGCTTTGGATAAAAAGGGTAGAAGTGAAACTGGCCGATAGTTCTCAACTTGAGTAGGGTTGAGGGAGAGCTTTTTGAGCAAGGGTGTTTCAAAGTAGTCGGGAAGGTTCCCGAAGCCAGAAGTATCTATCACGAGTTATTGTAGGGACAGGAAGTCTGCTGAGTTTGTTTTGTCTAAGTTAAAAGTCTGAATTCATATAACGAGGTACTTAAACATTATAGCATTTTTGGATCTTTTCTGAAAAGATGGCTGGCTGAGGATGAAGTGTTTTAGTGTTCGGGATAAAACTTGAGGCAAACAGAATACAACTGAATATAAACTTAACAAGTTCCAGCTGTCAGTTTAAAATTGTATGATACCTTAGAGTGGAAGTAAAGCTGCACCAGTCATAAGACTAAAAGGCTGAAAGATGATGATTCTGTCAAACAACAGCAGGGTTCAAGAGTTGAGAGCACTTTGCAGTAAAATGGTCGGAATTAAAATGAATTTTATAGATAATTTGATTAAATTCCTTTGTGCCAGTTAGTGTGATTTGCTGGCAAGGCTTGTGATTATAAATATTAATTGTTTGAAAGCTTATTAAGCAATTTAAGAAAGTACAAGATAATTTAGACTTTGGAGATTGGACACATAGCGGCAACAACTGAACATTTGGAAGACAAAATCGATCAGACGAAAGAAGAGGCAAATAATCTTTTTGATTGGCTGAACTTGATAATGTACTTTTAAACAAAACGAGGAATGTGGATTATGTCCGTCGTTTCTTACAGTGTTGTCATGTTAGGAATGGATCAGAGTCCATGTAAGCGGGAGAAATTTTTATTTTTGTTTTGTATAAAGATAGATTTAAAAACAATCTTTATCCTATTTATTCACACTTGTGGAATTTGACATTATTGTCTGTGGGGTGGAAATAATTATTAAATGTAATTATTCTGAGCAATGAAAGCAACCATTGCTGAAGAGACAAAGACAAGTGCACCACATCAAAGAAACTCATCAGCAGAAAGCGACATCACAGTCCTGCCCACATTTATTGATTGACAGGTGATCTGTTGGAAGCACACTGCAGAAAAACATCACAGCGACGGTGGAGACCGAAACAAAACAAAACAGATTACCAAGTGTTCTCACCTCTTTGACTCTCTGGTAGTTCTCGTTGCCCTTATCCAGTTTCTCATTCTTGGATGTTGAGTCTTCAGATGCCCCCTGGAGGATGCAGAGGTTAAGACAGCATATGCAGTTCTCTCTGGGTATGGTACTACATTATACACACTTGAATCACAAATCAAACTATTACATGAATACAGTATATGTGTTTTGATCCTAAACACATATACGTGATAATAAATTTTGGGCTGCACATGAAGAAATGTACGTCACGCTGACCCTCAGGTACCCTTGTAGCTAACTGAACTTCATTTTAACTAAATAAATCTGATGTTAAAAATAAACTATGCGAATGGACAAGCCATCTCCACACCAAAACTACTTCTTCCTGGCCTTTGGTTATTGATTGATAGTTAGTTAGGAACTTTACTGCCCAAATTGTAAAAACTTGTCTTGGGCCTCATGACACAGCAAATATTGTGGTGTACTTTAAGCCATGTCTTCAATTTTGAATCTTTGAATGGACCTCTGAATCACTGCCCACATTTCCAATTTGTTTGGCAATTCAAATAGGTCTTAAAAATAAATCAACCTATAGACCTTTATAGACGGGATAAAGAGTAGGGATGTCACTTTACCAAGTAGCTAGCTACAGCATCAAGTGGCAAGAAGTGAGCATAAGATGTTTGCAGCTGTACATTGTCGCGATAACCGTAAAATGTAAATACCATATGTATGTTACCAATGTAAATACTATTGACAAGCCAACCGCAACAACCGCTATGTTCATACGTTCTTTACACTTCAGTGCGTGTTAAATGAATAAATCACTGCTTCAAAAATTAATGGTTTAAGTGCAAGAACAGATCGCCACAGGCTGTCCGTGACAAGACTTCAAACTTGGAAGCTGTAAGTTTTGCCATGTTTTATGTTGTTTAACTGTTTATTTTGTTGATTATGTGAAGGTAAGGATCGTGTGAAAAAAACACGCTCAAACTTCAGAAAGAAATTTGCTTAGCAACAGTTGTGTGACTTCGACAAGCACCTAGTAGCTATATACACTTACTATGCATTATTGCATAAATGAAGTAATTGCAAAAACAATACAAAAATTGCAATAATACTGCATAAAGGAGCTGTTAAACCACAATAAATCACTGCAGAGGAAATTACTTCACCGAAACAGCCTAGCTTGTTGTTGTAAGTCAGCTTACAGAAATAACAACTCTTACATCTATCTGCTTTGATTATCGTGGTAAATGTTAATAGCTCCAAGCAACCGCTACTGCAGTTGCCGGGTGGACCAAAACTGACTTGGCAGGATTGATACATATCTCACTATTGAATGGTTTGGAGCAAAACAAAAGAAAACAACCCCCCTCTCGCAAACAGAAATCAACTAAAATGAACACAATATCAGACTGAATGGTGAAGACAAGTAAAATGGTAGTTCAGTTTGTTTAAATGGATTATTACTTGTTAAGTTGTTGCTTTAATAGTTTGATATGCAGTATAAGTGTGTATAAGATATATGACAATGACAAAATGGTGCTATAAAGACTTTTTAGGGGAGAATTATACCTTTATTTCACAGTACAAACAAACAATAAAGTGAGAGAGAGAGAGAGGCGTGACATGCAACAAAAGTCCAAAACCCAATGTCAACCCAGAACCATGTAGTTGCACCTAAGACACCAGCAAGCCCCACACCAACGTTAAGTACAGTTAAGTTAAAGAACCGGGATGCAAAGGTTTGTTAAGTTTGAGTTTTTAGTGGTTTAGTTTTATGAGTAATCTAATTATTAAAGTATTTTATTCCAAGAGGATTGCTCTGTTTCTGGCTTAAATAAAGACTTTGAGTTAGTAAGGGCTTATACATTGTTAGTTCTTCTACAGTTATTTACAGCAGCTTTGAATGTGGCTCAGTCATCTAGATATGAAGATTCCACCTACAAGTTCTGAAAAAGAATGTCTTTAAGTATTAAACAATAATCATGAAGTAACATTGACCTCAGCTCCCTTAATGAACACTCTCTCAAAGCAAAGCTGTATGCTGATGATACTGCCCTTCTCTCCACCTTCTCATCTCTCTTTCCCCCTACTTTTTAATTCTGTGTCCAATTTAGAAAATTTGGAAACAGATTTGACCCAGTCATATCAGTTGTGGAAATTTTCATGTCCAGACACAGGTAGATATTGGTAAATAATAATCAATTTATTAAATTACTAAATAATTCTAAGATGCCAACACATGTCAGCCTCCACAAGTATTCATTAGGGTGTCAAAACAAAAGAATAACTTTACCTTGACCAATAACATTGCAGGTGATATGATATATGCCAGCAGTGACTCACATGAACATCATTGTGAACAGAAAACTAAAACAGAGAATTCTCGAGTTAGTTTTGTTGTTTGACACCTTGATGAAGGTTTGTAAAGGTTTATTTGCATTTGTTTATTTATTTTATATTTAGCTGCCTTACAGTTTTTCACAATTGCTAAAACACTAAACCCCATTCTCTGAACCAAATGCTCAGTGGCCTACATCCATTTGTCGAATCAGTCATTCTTTTGGCAAAACCTTAAACAAGTTCAGGTCGTTAAGACACTGTTTGCAAATCTCATCCACTTTTCTTGCAAAACTCTAAACACATTCTCACTCATTAAAACACATTTTGCACTGTGAGGCACTTGTGTTGCAAAATGGTAAATACATGCGGCAAAAGTAAACACAACTACAACACAGCTGTCATTGTTTACACACAACAACTCAGAATTCTGCACACTTGTTTCTAATCATGTGATCAAACCAAAATGTGGTCACGTCACTGGCCAGCGTATTGGCAATGTCACACTTTGACCAAGCTTTAAGTATGGAAGCGACAGGTTCTTTACTGTCATTTGACCTTGGGGCTATATAACACTGAACATGTCTTACTTTTCTGGGTTGTCCTTGAATTTTTGTGCTTGAACGTGAGCAGCAGGATCATCGGCCGGCAGTACTTCCTGTCTACGGGACAATGTCAACTTTCACTGTGGCGTCCCACTAAGCAAGTGGTTCAGTGTAAACCAGCAACCAGTGATTCATAAATGCTTACCTTCATCCTACAGCCCTTAGGCTACTTCAATCCAACAGAAGAATTTTTCTCTGCCTGATGGTGGAAGGTCTATGACCGAAACTCATTTACTACGGAAAATCTCTTACAGACAATGTATTTGGCCTGTGGTGAGATATGTGAGGAGTGTTGTTACATTAAGGCATCATCCAGCACTTCCAAAGGTTTTTTTCCTTTGCTTTTTGAGTGTAATGTGCTTTCCATTTATAGTTTTCTTTGTTGCTTACTGTATTTGAAAATACAGATATCCAATACTGTGTTACTTTATACAAGTGTAATTTATACTTCTGTGTCGAATCGATGGCATAGGTGACGACGTAGGCTACGGGGCTACGCAGAGGCTACGCCGTCGCCTGACGTGCACCTCCTCAAAAATTTAACTACACGTCGAGTCGACGGGGACCGTAAGCTCTGTGATTGGTCGGCTGGGTAGCCTCGCAATGCCTCCGAGCCGACCGGAAGCACCTCGCTCTCTGAAGTAACATTTACTAGCGGCCAAAACGGCGGCTGTAACAGTGAATAAAAATATTTGACCGTCGCAACCCGAGCGAAATGACTCGTTTCACTATCAGAATGTGGTCCATTCTGTCGGTAACATTAGAAAAGGCAACAACAGCCGCACATATACAATTTTACCGCCATTGACGTTAGTGGAGTGCTAAACCGGAAGTTAGCCTGCTTTGCAGCAAAAGTTGCTGTAGCGCTACTGCCGACTAGCGTTTGGGGGTGTAATTGCAGAATGACGGACACACCTACGCACAAGTATAAATGCATGGCTACGTGCGTAGCCTACGGCATAGGTACGCACGTAGACCCTACGCAGGAGTATAAATGGGCCTTTACAGTATTTACAGTATACTATATATTTACTGTACTAACTTGTGATTACTATACTTTTTAAATTGGAAAATGTGTTTCCTCTACGCAAAAACAATTTTTCTTCCCTGGGCGCTGTGTTCTCAATATTTTGATGTAATGTCTAAAGAATGCTCTGTAATGTTTTGCATATTGACTGGCTGTGTTTATGTTTTGAAAGCATTGTTTGATTTTTCAGCACAGATCCAATGGTTTTGAAGCAAGTGTTTGATTTTGCCAGAAGAGTCAGGGGTTTAGTGAATGTTGTTTAAAGACTGTGTTTTGTGTTTAAAGTTTTGAGAATATGGGTGAAGGTTTCAATAAATGTGTCTTAGCAATTGTGAAAACCTGTAATACAGGATATTATTAAGCCAGATGTTGGGAATTTTACATATTCACATGTGCTCCTTCAGTGGCCTCAAAAGTGTTTTACCTTTTTAATATTATGCCTATTATATATATAATTATATAATTATATATATAATAGGCATAACAGGCAAAAATAATCATGTTTTTTGCTCCTCACCTCTCTACTCTCCTTCTTGTCTTTCTGCCCATCTCCTCCACCTGTGCTCTTCTTCTCCACCCACAATTCAGATTTCTCCACCAGCGTTCGGAGGCGATCCAGATCCGTCTTTATCAGCTTGTAGTTCTCCACATCATTGGCTGAGATGAGCAACTGGACCTGCGGATGCACAGAGAAACATCTGGAGGATTAACGAGTGCCCTGCTTTTAATAAATGTTTTTAAAGTGCGTGAATAAATCCTAAATTGTAACCCTAACCCTGGGTCATCAGTGCGCATGTGTTGGCGTAGCGTGTATGTGTGTGTGCAGAGGCAGCAGGGGAACACTTACTGAAGAGACGGAGCTCCAGCTTCACTGGTGTTGTGCCGAGTTTTCCGCACCTCGCAGGACTTGCAGATAATTTATTACCGTTGATGAACCACACAAAGAACATTATATCGTTTTTAAATAGCCGGCTACTTGAAATAGACCCGCAACAAACGTGCATGCAGTTGTGAGCAGCACAGAATGCACGCAACTCTGCACAACACAGGTGACTGACAGGCGAGAGAGAGAGAGAGAGAGAGAGAGAGAAAAGGGTCTTCAAAAAGCCTCACTTTAGCTGGGAATGTACAGTGTAAATTGAATGAATAGAAACTGCAGCTCTGCAACTTCTCAAGATTAAAGTGGAGCCACCATGGCAAGACTTGATTCTGATTCGACTATGTAAATCCCTAGTCGGGGACAGCCCTAGTACCCTGCACATAATGGGTTGGTAAGTCAATCTGTTTCTGCATTTCCTCTTATACTATTCAAAATCATTCAGATTAGATTCGCTGATTTTGATAACTGATTTAGATCAAATGCTATCAAACCTTAACCCTACATCGGTGGTAGTCATATTGACCCGAAACTACACCAACACAAAATGTCCTGTTAAGGACAATTTGTACTTCTGCGTCAAATTGATGCCGTAGGCAGATTGCAAAAGAAGTCTATCACGTAAACAGGAAGTTGAACCCTGGATCCTAAGATTAAATTAGACTTTCCCCTTAATAAGTCTGTTTTATCCAAAATACACAATTCTTCCGTCCATGAATGATAGAATAAACTACTTAAGAGCAGAACTTGTTGTTCTTCTGGCACTTTTGACAGTTAACAGTGATCTTAAGGTCCATAACCAAATTCTTCTCACAAGGATAGGGTCGACCCTGATTTGCACGTAGCCTGGGAAAACCCCAACGGCATGCAATCAGATTTATGATCTGACCAGCAGAGGCACAAATATGTGGATGAAAGTGTCCTAATGACTAGGGTAAAGTAAACAGTCCTAATGCATCATACTTCCATCCATGAATGACGACAACAACAGGCACAATAAACTAGTCGCCTGAACAGGGACTTGAACCCTGGACCCTCAGATTAAAAGTCTGATGCTCTACCGACTGAGCTACCCAGGCTTCAAGAAAATAGCCCTCTCGAGGACATCATCAGGTTACGTCAAAATCCCAATTTATATGATAATACATCAAGAATCGGCGGCACTGTGGTGCAGTGGTTAGCACTGTCACAGTTCTTCTTCTCACAGTAAGAAGGTCACGGTTGCCCCGGCCTTTCTGTGCGGAGTTTTTATGTTCTCCCTGTGTCCGATTCTCTCCGGGTGTTCCCACCATCCAAAGACATGCAGACTAGGTTAATTGGTGACCCTAAATTGCCCTTGGGTGTGACCATGAGTGGTTGTTTGTCTATGTGTGGCGATGGACTGGTGGCCTGTCCAGGGTGTACCAATGTCAGCTGGGATTGGCTCCAGCCCCCTGCGACCCTGTACGCAGGATAAGTGGTTGATGGATGGATGGATGGACATCAAGAACCAGGTGGATAGTGTACATTTCTTGGAAGTTTGTATACAAGAACTGTATAGTATTTACTTCACCTCCATGTGATCTCACCACCAGTAAAAGCACATCATCTCTCATGGCTCAAAATGTTTATTCTGACAAAAAGACCCTTAAAAAGAATTACTGCCAACTTCCAGGCAGCCTGTTTTTGTGGTGCAGCTAAACTGTTATGGTTAGAAAATGACAGCTTAGGGGCAGAAGTTGTTGTTCTTCTGGTACTTTTGACATGAATGTTTCCGGAATGTCTGCAAGTTCTGTCCATATGCACCATTTTTCCATCCATGAACGATGACGATAGCAGGCACAATAAACTAGTCACCTGGACGGGGACAGGAAGTCTGATGCTCTACTAACTGAGCTATCAAGGCTTCATAACTCACAGCCTACCTCAATACAATACAAACAGCACTTCCCATAATGCACAGCTGTGTATTTGTAGTAGTCCTCCATGGAGGGGTGTGTAATAAATTACTTTTCTGTTCAATAGATAGTGAATGATTATGAAGTGACCTGTTTTCTGCTACTGATTAGGTTATTTATTCAGTGAACACTGGGACACTGATGAGTCAGCAACCCAAGACACAGTCCCTAGGCAGTGCATGATAATGACATCTACAGTAATATACTGAGTGTAGTTAGGCTGCAGTTTAAAGAGTCCATAAAAAACACTGCCATCCATAAAAATATATCTTTGTCAGTATAAACTGAAAAGTCAGTTTCTCATGACGGCAAGAAATATGTCACTACAATGATAAAACATATCAACGAGGAGACAGAAGTGAGAAGAATAAAAGCATTACTTTTGTTAATGAGGTTTGGTGCGCTGTCTGCCAGACACAAGGAATCTCAAATATAACAATTAATGGATAATTTTGATGATGGTCGGCCACTAGGTCAGTTTTATAGTTACAGCTTCTCAATTGGCATATGTAATATTAAGTTTATTATATGACACATCTGTGAGAAGGTTTTGTGGAAGGTATAATTGTGTTACTTTCAATTAGTGTACATAGAGCATGGGTTGGCCAAACTACGGCCCACAGACCAACTGCAGTTCACCGCCTGATTTTTATTTGGTGCTTTAAAAAAAAGAACAACACAACAATATGGCTTGAGTTTATTTCTAAGAATTTATACAGAACGTACATTGCACATCCTAGAGGCAACACTACTTGACCTACAATGATGGATTACTAGTGGTTGAAAACATTTAACACAGTTGATTAAACAGTGAATGCTGAAATTGACTGTCAGGGTTTGGTTTAAGTCTGGCTGTTTCCTGTTTTATTTTGTTAACATCCGTGGCCAGTTCTAGTTTCCTGTTAGTTGAGATTATGCCTGTTTCACCTGTCTGTTCCCGGCTCATTTGGTGTCAGCATTTATGGTCCTCATTTTCCTTTCAGTCTTTGTCGTCTTATGTGGTCGTGTCGTCTGCATCTGCCTGTACCTTTGGTTTTGAGCGATACCAGTATTTTTCTGGATTTATACATTTTCACTTGCCTGGTTTTCTGGATATTTGTATTTTCTTTTGTCGATGGACTTTGGACATTTGCTTTACTTGTAGAATTAAATTGTTTTGCTGGACTGCTCCATTTTGGACATGTTTGGACTGTTCCACCTGTGAGTTTTGACCCCCTTTGTTGGTAATAAATCTGTTAAATTCATCCAGTTGGTCAAGTGTCTGCAGTTGGGCCTTAAACATGTTTTCCTACCTGAGCACAAGCCCCTTTTCTGACAGTGACTTACTGTATATTTGTCTGTGTATGGCCAATAATCAAAAAGTTTGCCCACCCCTGACATAGATGCTCTCTGCTATTCCTTCACTTTCCTTAATTTACTGGGAAGTATGTGAGTTTGAAGATAAGATTTTAAGGAAAATGTATTTTATTTTGGCTTCTGGTTGAAAGTCATTTTCCACCCTAAGACTGTGAACACTTTTAATTCTGTGTGTGTGTGTGTGTGTGTGTGTACCTGTTTAAATGTGTGCAGCACTTCCTGTCTCTGGCTGAAGTGTCTGAAGAGCAGCTGCAGAGCTCCAGACACAAGAGGCGCGTAGTCGTGCATGGTGAGGTGGATCAGCACCCGCAGGAACATCCGGCCGCCTTCATCATCCACCTCCAGGATACTGTTCCCCTTCCTGTGAATATATATTTATACACACACACAATATTTGATATCTATATATGTATATCAATATATATATCAGCTTTTTAAATGTCCCACCAAGCTAATATTGTTCAAATGTGATGCAGGTTTTATGAATAAACCTTGTGAATAAATATGTACATTCTGATGTCCTATATATGCATCGTGTACATGTACAGCATCACATACCCGACACCAAACATGGCCTCTGCCTGCTCTCCTATGTGCTGCAGGTTGATGGTGGCTGAAGAGGGACAAACACACTTGCTATTAAACAACAGGATTACATTTGCAGATTATTCACATTCACACACAAATAGGTTACTTTTTTACAAACACAGGAAGCACATGTGAATCACTTGGATGGGTGTCCAAGGGTCACCGCACATTAAATTCAAAGGGGGAAAAACATGTGGTGTAAACACTGTCTCGAGTTTTCTTAGGTTCTTTCTACCTGTTTGCATGTTGACTGGGACGTCTGGAAGCATTGGGAGAAGTAACAACACACACATTTACTACACTGCAGGATGTGTGCTGAGGTAGATCACACACACATACAGGTTCATCTCAGAAAATTTGAATATCAGGGAAACGTTCACTGTGAGCACCAGAACCAAACCTTTGCAGGTGTTTTGAGTTAATTAGCTGATTAAAGCTTTCTTTTTTCTAAAATTCTAATACATTTTGAGATACTGGAGTCTTGGTTTCCATGAGCTGTAAGCCATTATCATTGAGATTAAAACAAAAAAAGGCCTGAAATATTTCACTTTATGTTAAACGAATCTATAATTTAAGAACGTTTCACTTTTTGGATTAAAGTACAGAAGAAAATTAAGTTTTCCACAATATTCAAAATTTCTGAGTTGCACCTGTACAAAAGATAAGTTCCATTTCATTATTCAGCAGCATAAAACATTAAAATGCAAACAAATAAACAGACAAAGACAGCTGAACAGTATACACAATATCTAGTTAAAACGCAATAAAAGAGTATAGACAATACAGTTAACATACAAAAAAGAACAACAAATTTAAAATGTCACAAATTAAATAAGAAAAAGATATTTTCATGAGCTACAAAGTTATCTTTACATACAATAAATTGTACAGTCTTACAGTAATACGTGGCGGATATGTGGAAAAGTGGAAATGGATAAATGTATAAATTGTTTTATACTCAAAACACATACTCAACAAAGGAAAGGAACTAAATTCAGCAGCAAGTTGTAATTTTTGGCACGCGTTAAGTTAAAAAACAATTGAACTGTGAGTGAAAGAAGAGACTGAAAGAGTGTTCCCATCGTGTTTGTACCTGCATGCTCCAAATTAGTGGTGGCGTCAGCGTCAGCCATGGGATAAACATCCACAAACTCCTTCTTAAACACAGACAGCAGGAAGGAGAGGCGGTAGTCCAAACGAACATTCAGGATGAACTGATGAAGAGGAGAGTTAGGTTGAGTTAAAGCTGCAACTTTTCCCAATAAAATAAATCCATGTTGCAGTATCAGAGTGTTCATGATTGTCAGGTCAGGGATCGGGCTACGTTGTCTCAACAGATAGTGAATTCTTTCTCAGTCTAAACATATTATTATTTATTATTATTTGAAAGGAAGAAATTACAGCTATCACGATAACATGTAACGTATAAAGCCTCAAAAATGTTTTGTTGCATTCCTCAACCGAGTAGCTGGCATGGTAACAAGGTGAACAAGAACTGCAAGCAGTTAGGGGTGATAGGGGTCCAAGCCACCCGACGCCAGCCGCGGCCCTTGCCCTGCGAAGGCCACGCCAGCCCGCTCCACGGATGACGAGTGATGAATCCTATGTATTCGAATTACATTGCTTTGCAGTTTGCAATAACAGCGCCGCCAATTGTCCGAATTGCATCAAATGTCGCATGCGTTGTCTGCGGCCCAAGGTGAAGAAACAAGTTTAATATTAAAGGGACTGTGGTTATGGAGATATAAAATTAATGTATGTCTATGAGAGTCATTTGATATCAATGAACAGTGCCACCTAGTGGTCAATTGACACCAAATTTCATACAGCCCGCATAAGGCCCCCAAGTTCAGACACACTAACCTAATGACTTCCTGTTTTTTGTGTTTTGGTGTTTTGTTTGCTTATAATTGGAACAGCTTTTGGCGAATCAACCTGGGGACTACTAACTTTTATCAGCTTCATCCAGAGATGGTCTGTGCCACGTTTGGTGCCAGTGGGACTTCCAGCTTCGGGAAGAGTTAATTAAAATAGGTTTTCCAGTTTTCGCGATTTTGCTGGGAAAAAAAGTCTTGACGGAAATGGGAGTGGCCTATACCAGGAGATTCAGTTCGATCCCCTGCATAGGTGGATATAAGGTTTTTGATATGCGCCTTCGTATGTGGGAGGTCCAAGCCCAAACGCGTTGACCTTCCTTGTAAAGCTCTGGATATACTTGCTTTTTATCAATGCGGGATACACGTGGCAGCTTACGCAAACGTGTAGTTAAAAGCAAGTATATCCAGGCCCTAACACCACCTACAGGTTGATGATGTGTGCAATGTTTTTGCGCCTGGTGGTAAAAAGCTGATTTAGCAAATTACCATAACCTCTTGCTTGTGAGCTAAAGGTATTTTGCTAGTGGGCTCCCTAACTAACATTGGTTCATTAGCTAATCTCAATATGGTGTTGAAGATATTTTATTAAGCATTTAGCTTTAGAATGATGTCTGAATATTCCATACGACTAGCTGGATAACTACTAAACACTGGGGTAACGGTTAACATGTTTAAGATGCTAATGTTCCAGATTTTTAATGGTCAAGTACAATGAACTTTTAGGGTGCAGCCTTCTTGCTCAGCCTCGTTGCGCTCAGGCTGCAGCCTTCACATTTTGCAACAACACACACACCCGGCCAGTCGAACAGTGTTGCTAGCAGGCCGTATCAGAGGCATAATTTAGAATGAATAGCATATCTGACTGAGGGACAATGACGCCTTTATGGATTTTAACAAATTGTTGCTAGCAACTGCACTCAGGCCTGATAACATACAAGACTAGACACATGAATACAAAGGGCCTTTGCAAGAAAACTTCCACTCTGAAGGCTGTGAAGGTCATCATGTGATACATTACACAGCACACAAACCTGTGCTTGTGTTGATGTTAACTCTCTTTTGTCTTATGCACTTATACACTTCTTGCTAACATCAAGATGATGTCTTATTGATCAGTGTCACATTTCAGTCTAATTTCTTTAGAAGTGTTTTATGGCAGATTACATTATTGTTTTAAAATTGATTATGTGTGGATGTGGAGGGTCCTACCATAGCGAGACAGGACTTTATATTGAGCTGGGCCCGGACTGCTCCCGGGGCCAAGCTCGGATACACAACTATTTGATGTATTTGTTTGAAATTATCACTAAACTCCATTTGAACTTTACTGGAATATGTGTCTCATTTAAAACAATACCATTTATTGAGAGGACAACAGTTCATCTAAGTCTAAGTTACAGTTACATCCAAGAGAATGAAGTGTGAGAGTGAGGGCCCTTTAGGCCTCCGGCCCGGTCTGAGGCCTTAATCTCCCACAGTAGTTAGATAGCATGTGTTACCCAGAGTTAGTCTTCTCACTAGCTGAACTTTAGCGTATTAATGTTCAGATTTATCAGTATCAAGTTATGTACGTTGCCAGTAATATCCTGTGATATGATCTAAATATAGCGGGGCTCGCCAATAACGGTGGTAAAAAGTAACGTCGGGACAGTCGAAATAGCAACTCACTGGCCCGATCAACATTAGTAGCCTATTTAAAAAAATAAAAATTGAAACGCAACATCCTGCAGTTGTTTTGCAGCTCATGGCGCGCATCGTTTTCCAATCCAAAGCTGTAGTGACGTGACGAGTGGTTGTCAAATGTTTTTTTTCTCTAATCTCAATCAAGCGGCAACCTCTGGGTCTTAAAGTGAAACCATGCAGACGGAATTCAAAGGTGTAATTTACACCTTTGAATTTTTTTTAATATTTATATGTATATTATTGTGTACTGTAAAAAAAACGTACAGTTTTTCTCAGTTAGTTGAACACTATAAGCAGGCTTTTGAACTAAAATTTCAAATTCAAACTCCATTTTTCAAAAAGCACACCCTTTTCTCTAAACTCTGCACACAAATCCCTACATTTCTCACTGCCTACACCATGTGGTCATCGAGAAAGCACTAACATTCAATATTGTTCACTCAATCAGCACACAGCTACCCAGGTGGAAACACAAACGGTCATAATTGATAACACACCAATCAGAAGCTTCGATAGATAGAAAATAGGGCCATAGTCACTCCAGTTTTGGAATAATGGATTCGGAGAAATCTGAAAAAAAGAGGTAGAGGACACCTAAGAGGAGGAAGAGGAAGAAGAGGTGGAGGAAGAGCAGTATGGAGAGGAGTAGGAGGTGAAGAAGGAGGAAGAGTAGAAGAAAAACTAATAACCAGTTTTTGTACTATTGTTTTGAATTTCTCTCACCAGTGTGTCAGACTGTGTTGCAGTGTGTGTCATGTCTGAGGGCAAAGTTTTAACAAGACTGAATGAGTTTGAGTGGAAAGCTTCATTTTGACCTGAAAATAGGATGTTTGGGGAATTGGGTGAGAAGTTGTGGATTTGAGTTTTGAGAAAAAGAGGCATCATTTCAGGAAATGTGTTTAAGCAATTGAGAAAAACTGTAACATTAAAAGCATCACAAAGTACACAGCTGGATTGCATTTGATACATTTTATATAATAAATTTTTTATGGTTTCACTTACCTGTAATATCTCCAGTATCTTTAGCTTGGTGTCCATCACTGTCAGGTCCATGTTGTCGATACTATCTTTACTCGCTCTCTGTCCATCAAGCACAAGACCTGCTGCTCTGGCCCCTGAACCTGCAAACATGGACTGCTTCCTGTTGAGGACCATGGTGGACATAATCTGACCCATCCCATGTATGGAGCGCTTCACGTTCTTTCCTTCAGACAGGGAAGAAAATAGCAACGTATTATTAGCTTGCAACATTAGGCTTGAAAAGTAAAACCAAACAATCTCACACAGCGTCCATCACATGATTTGGTCCTCAGGGCCCCGTTTCAGAAAGCAGGTTTAACAAACTCTGAGCTTAAACCTAAACAGCAGATCAGAATAAGTTCCGTCAACTCTGAGTATGCTGAGCCTGATGGAAGCGCGCGTGGGGATGAAAAAAAGCCTCATCAATGGAGCTCCGATACTACGATTCACCATGGCAACGGGTAAATAAAGGCAGAGCCTCAATTTTAATCGGGTGGAGCTAGAAATATGAACACGTGGCAACGCGGACCATGATAGGCTATTTATGTGAAATGTTGCTCATTTTGTATTTAATGAAATTCAAAATTAATTTAATGAATATCAAAACTAGTGCTGGGCAACGATTAAAATTTTAATTGTGATTAATCACATTGTTATGCACAAAATTAAATAATGAATTCTAATGTAGTGTACTGCGCACTTTAAATGTACTGCTATATACACAAAAGTGCATTAACATGTGGTTTGCAAACACTAAGGTGCTTTTTACCAGCAGTATTCCCTTTCCACAGTAGCAATAAAATATTTCTTGTAAATCTCAACTTAAACATTAATGTGATCAAATCAAATATGAAACCAAAGCTGTTTGCCGCTGCCAGGGAATTACCTTTTATCTAGCTTGTTAAAGCAAGTTACCATCAGAGTCCAGTAACAGGTATCAGCAGAAACATTTTTCTTTTCTCAGGGAGCAGCAGAAACCGTCTGTGTTCAGCAGCAAGTTTCCCTGTTAGAGTGAGGGGAAGTGGTCGAGCACATGGGTGCATCAGATAAAGTTATGTAGCCAATAATTTTAACTTAAGTTAAATAGGCGGAAGCTGTGTAGCGCACAGAAGCCGTTGCCATGGTTACTATCCATAGTAAGGGGTCGCTCGTCTCCCTTTCTGATCACCGGAGCAAAGAGCGACCCCGCGGGGCCGAGAGACTACGCTGTGATTTTAAGAACGTTCCTAAGACCGACATCATCTCCAACACTAACCAGCATGCAGTGTGTAGCGATCGGTGTGGCGTTTGATCGCTTTTGTTTATCTCCCACACGCCGCATCCAGCGTAGCCTGCCGAAGCCTCCCTCCACTGCTTGTTTGGGGAGACTGATTTTCAGGCTGATAAACATCCCGCCCCTCCTGTGACCCAGGGTTTGACTTTATTCAGAGTCAGTGAGCAACTGACTTTCAAGCTAATAATAGTAATAAAAACTGCGTTAACTTGAGATAAAATAATTGTCGGTGTTAATTAATTCACACGTTAACGTGCCCAGCCCTAATCAAAACAGATTCAGACTATGCAGCTAATAATGGAAAACTCACTTTTAAACTGCTGAGGATACTAGTTCTCTTTTTCTAGTTCTAGTTCTCTTGGATCTGTCTTCCGCCTTTGACACCGTCGACCATCAGGTTTTGCTGGAAAGATTAAGGGATCAAGTAGGGCTGTCAGGGTCAGTTCTGCAGTGGTTCACCTCATATTTATCTGGGCGTAGTTTTAGTGTTACAGCAAACCAAATAAGGTCTGAGTCTGCAGACTTGCTTTGTGGAGTGCCTCAAGGCTCTGTTCTGGGCCCCGTTTTATTTTTGTTGTATTTGATCCCTTTGGGAAAGATCATACAAAGGTTCAATGATGTTTCTTTTCATCTATTTGCTGATGATATCCAACTTTACTGCTGCTTCAAGCCGTCAGAGATTTGGAAGTTAAACTCCTTGCTCCATTGTCTTGTGGAAATTAAAAAATGGCTAAGTGAAAACTCCCTGCAGCTAAATGCAGACAAAACAGAAACATTAATCATTGCCCCTGAGGATGCAATTCCAGGAATTAAACAATACTTGGGTGATTTAGGCCAGTCTGCTAAGCAAAGTCTTAGAAATTTGGGAGTTGTCCTGGACAAAGACATGTCGTTAGTGCAGCACTGCAAGCAGCTGACGAGAAACTGCTTCTTTCAATTAAGGAAAATCTCAAAACTTAGAAATATAGTTTCAAGAAATGATTTGGAGCTAATCATTCACGCCTTTGTGTCGTCGCGGTTAGACTATTGTAATAGTTTATTTTTATGCCTAAACCAGAAGGAGCTCTCTCGACTGCAATTAGTACAAAACTCTGCAGCCAGAATTTTAACACGTACTAATAGGAGGTCTCACATATCACCAATCCTAAAAGAACTTCATTGGCTACCAGTATCTTATAGGATAAATTTTAAAATTTTGGTTTTAGTTTTCAGAGCTTTACATGGCCAGGCTCCACCCTATATTAGTGACCTGATTCAGCGTTATACCCCTGTGCGTGCTCTGAGGTCTGTGGATCAGAACCTGCTGACGGTTCCACGCACTCGCTACCGTACTAGAGGTGACCGATCTTTTCAGGCTGTTGCCCCTAGGTTGTGGAATGACCTTCCACCATCTATGCGCTCTTCTGATTCTGTTGATGCCTTCAAATGCAGACTAAAGACACATTTATTTGTTCAGGCTTTCAATTAGCTACTTGTGGGTTGATATGATCATGTACTGTCTATGCTTTTATTGTGTGTATTTTATGATATTAATGTTTTTGTTGTGAAGCACTTTGTGGCCCTATACCTGTGAAAGGTGCTATAGAAATAAACTTTTTACTTACTTATTTGTTTCAGCTGCACCACAGTCATCCTCAGAAATATCCACATCATATCTGACACACTAGACTACCATACTGATGTTCCTCTCAGCGCGACTACACTATGAAAGATTGCAGTTTTATACAGATTACTTTATGTAGCTCAGTGCTTCAGTGCAACTGTTGCCAACCTGACAGCTGCCTTAATGTCCACAGAATCACTGTGTTGAAGAAGGACAGTGTAAGATTTTATTCTGTGCTGAGGATACATCCACGATGGCCGGAGATTCTCTTTGATTGATCATAAAAGCGGTCATGTTCAAGATCATGTTTGGGTAAAAAACCTAATAGCCTATCTTACCGGGATTTCGATGTTTCTAAAGATGAAAATGCGTTCCAATATGTGCTTTAATATGGAAAGTCTGAATGGGGAAATGTCAGACAGCCGCTTCATGCTCCGCAGGAGGAGAGAAACTCAGTGTTTGTTGAAGTAAACCTCCTCCCAAGCAGGTCAGGTTCACGGCGTAAGTTGCCAGGGTTACTGATATAGAGTTTATCTCAGTCTCTGAAACTGAAAACCCAGCATTTCCCTCATCTCAGGCTTCACCCACTTTCTGAAACAGGCCCCTAATCTCATCAGGAAAGATCCAAACAGACAAACAGCACCATACATATAAGGCTATACACTCAGCTGCCGCCAGCACCTGCATATAAATTACAATTGTAAAGGTACACAATCCATTCCCTCCAGGATTTTGCGAACTTTTTTTGTGATTGTTGCAGCCTAAAACTGATGAAGCCGTTTATTCTTGGCTTCATCAGTTCTATACATACATCTGCACCAATTCAATCCATTGACGTGACTTTGACGACTCTCACAAGCCGTCATGTGACTTAATGACTTAACTCACTTAGGTGACAATGTGCAACCAGAGCTGAAAGTACCTGATCCATCATCATTGAATAGAATCCCAGTGTATCCAGGATGGGGTCTACAGTCGATGATGCCCAGCAGGGTTCTAGTGAGTCTGAGAAGCTCAAAGAAACTGTAGAAACCAAAGTAGATCAAATGTCTGGCCAAACTCACCACCTAAAGAAAAAAACAACAGAAAACAGGAGACCAGTTGAACACTGAAGGATGGAGAGAGACCTAAAATGAGAGAGCAAGCAGAAGAGTGAGGACGGACCTCGTATGTGAGTTTGTTTTTCTCCTCGTCGTGGAATGGCAGCTCGTCATTCAGGACGTTGTTGAGATACTCCTCCATGAAGACCATTGTGTTGGAGAAACGGTTCTTCTTGTTGTCCCGGCTGTCGTCCATGTTGGAGTCATAACTGCGGATGACACACATTACAACAAATCACATAAAAAAGGAGTCTCCCTGTACATTAAAAAACTTCATGATGTTCCTGCATATTAAATGATCTATAAAAACAGAGTCAATAGACTGAATAGGTAAATATTTATCGCACTATAGACACATCGCACCCACAATACACAATAAATTCGGCTGAACTGCAGATATTGCAGTTTATGCAGATTTTAAAAGACTGCGGTATGCAAATCTTTAAAGGAAATGATGTAACAAAATGCAAATATTACCAAAACACCATCACTGCGGCAGAATTGGTACTATCTTGGAAGTTTGTAATTTATATTCTTTGCAAAATCTGACATGACTTAACATCTACGTATATCGCAAATTCCAACACAAAACCCACAATCATTTAGAACGACGGTTCAAAGTGTAACCACCTTCAATTAACCTGCAAGAATTCAAATGTCCAGACCTCCATGCACTTGTACACTCTGAAAACACCAGGAAACCTGTAAAGGCAGGCGGCTCACCACACACAATTCAATCCGTGAGCATGCGCACTTACAGTTTTTCTCAATTGTTTACACACAAATTCAGGTACTTGAGACACAATGACCACAACATGTAACTCATTCACCAACCAATTCTGATAACAAGAAAAATTCCTGCTTTACACTCAAATTGCAGTTCTAAAACACACATTTTTCAAAACACTACACACAATTCTCTGCTTTTGGCACAAGTTTCATGCAGCAAAAATCTTGTTTTCACAAGGAACACTGCCATTCAAATATGCACACTGACTCATCACAAGGGCAAACACCCGTCACAGTTTTACAATTAGCAATCAGAGCTTTAGCATAAAAGGGCAACAGGTGAGCTCTTCAATGGAGCAATGGATGCCAACAATGGAAACAGAGGCAGAGCCAGAGGAGTGAGAGTGAGAGTAAGAGTGAGAGTAAGAGTAAGAGTAAGAGGAGGAGGAGGAGGAGGAGGACTGGGGACGAGGAAGGCCAAGGAAGGCCAAGGAACGTAATCTCTGATGAGATCCAAGCCACTTTGGTTGATCATGTGGTCAACCATGGTCTACCAATGAGGGAGGATGGGCAAAGAGTACAGCCAAATCTGAGCAGGTACACTGTAGCATCCATCATCCGGACTTTCCGAAATGAGAATAGGTAAGAAATCTACTCTCAAAAGCAAATTGCAGTACTGCATATAAATACAGTACTCAATGATTACAGTATTTCTTGTGGACTGTGACGGCTTGCAATCAGATTTATAGTCAGCACAGGGATGTCGCCTGAACAGGGACTTGAACCCTGGACCCTCAGATTAAAAGTCTGATGCTCTACCGACTGAGCTACCCAGGCTTCAAAAAGCAGCGCTCTCGATGAAACAGTCTCGCTAACTCCTAATCCCAATTTACATACTAATACACCAATAGTGCACTTTCTTGGCAGTTAGTACAAAAGACATTTACAATCGTTACTTCACCAGGCAGTCATAGCACAGTCTGACATGTTCATCAAAGTCCGACAAAAAGAACATTAAAAAACTGTTATGGTTATCATAACACTGCGCAAAAGTTGTTGTTCTTCTGGCACGTGGACAGTTAACAATGAGCTCAAGGTCCACTACCACCTTATACCAGACTGGAAAGGGTCAACCCTGATTTGCATGTAGCCTGGGAAAACCCCAACGGCTTGCAATCAGATTTATGATCTGACCAGCAGAGGCACAAATATGTGGATGAAAGTGTCCTAATGACTAGGGTAAAGTAAACGGTCCTAATGCATCATATTTCCATCCATGAATGACGACGACAACAGGCACAATAAACTAGTCGCCTTTCTTGGCAGTTAGAACACAATATATGTATAATCTTTACTTCGCCAGGCAGTCATAGCACAGTCTGACATGTTCATCAGTCTGACAAAAAGCCCATTAAAAAGACTTAGTGCAAACTTCCAGGGAGCCTGTTTTTTTGGTGGAGCTAAACTGGCATGGTTACCATAACACTGGGTAAGTGCAGAACTTGTTGTTCTTCTGGCTCTTTTGACAATTAACAATGAGCGCCAGGTCCATTACAATATTCATCCAGACTGCAAAGGGTCAACCCTGATTTGCACGTAGCCTGGGAAAACCCCAACGGCTTGCAATCAGATTTGTTATCTGACCAGCAGAGGCACAAACATGTGGATGAAAGTGTCCTAATGACTAGGGTAAAGCGGACCTGCTAGTCTTGTGGACATAACGTGCATGTTCGCGGGAAGTCTGCAAGTTCCGTTTGAATGCATCACACTTCCATCCACGAATGATGACGATAGCAGGCACAATAAACGAGTCGCCTGAACAGGGACTTGAACCCTGGACCCTCAGATTAAAAGTCTGATGCTCTACCGACTGAGCTACCCAGGCTTCAAAAAGCAGCGCTCTCGATGAAACAGTCTCGCTAACTCCTAATCCCAATTTACATACTAATACACCAATAGTGCACTTTCTTGGCAGTTAGTACAAAAGACATTTACAATCGTTACTTCACCAGGCAGTCATAGCACAGTCTGACATGTTCATCAAAGTCCGACAAAAAGAACATTAAAAAACTGTTATGGTTATCATAACACTGCGCAAAAGTTGTTGTTCTTCTGGCACGTGGACAGTTAACAATGAGCTCAAGGTCCACTACCACCTTATACCAGACTGGAAAGGGTCAACCCTGATTTGCATGTAGCCTGGGAAAACCCCAACGGCTTGCAATCAGATTTATGATCTGACCAGCAGAGGCACAAATATGTGGATGAAAGTGTCCTAATGACTAGGGTAAAGTAAACGGTCCTAATGCATCATACTTCCATCCATGAATGACGACGACAACAGGCACAATAAACTAGTCGCCTTTCTTGGCAGTTAGAACACAATATATGTATAATCTTTACTTCGCCAGGCAGTCATAGCACAGTCTGACATGTTCATCAGTCTGACAAAAAGCCCATTAAAAAGACTTCCAGGGAGCCTGTTTTTTTTGGTGGAGCTAAACTGGCATGGTTACCATAACACTGGGTAAGTGCAGAACTTGTTGTTCTTCTGGCTCTTTTGACAATTAACAATGAGCGCCAGGTCCATTACAATATTCATCCAGACTGCGAAGGGTCGACCCTGATTTGCACGTAGCCTGGGAAAACCCCAAAGGCTTGCAATCAGATTTGTTATCTGACCAGCAGAGGCACAAACATGTGGATGAAAGTGTCCTAATGACTAGGGTAAAGCGGACCTGCTAGACTTGTGGACGTAACGTGCATGTTCGCGGGAAGTCTGCAAGTTCCGTTTGAATGCATCACACTTCCATCCACGAATGATGACGATAGCAGGCACAATAAACGAGTCGCCTGAACAGGGACTTGAACCCTGGACCCTCAGATTAAAAGTCTGATGCTCTACCGACTGAGCTACCCAGGCTTCAAAAAGCAGCGCTCTCGATGAAACAGTCTCGCTAACTCCTAATCCCAATTTACATACTAATACACCAATAGTGCACTTTCTTGGCAGTTAGTACAAAAGACATTTACAATCGTTACTTCACCAGGCAGTCATAGCACAGTCTGACATGTTCATCAAAGTCCAACAAAAAGAACATTAAAAAACTGTTATGGTTATCATAACACTGCGCAAAAGTTGTTGTTCTTCTGGCACGTGGACAGTTAACAATGAGCTCAAGGTCCACTACCACCTTATACCAGACTGGAAAGGGTCAACCCTGATTTGCATGTAGCCTGGGAAAACCCCAACGGCTTGCAATCAGATTTATGATCTGACCAGCAGAGGCACAAATATGTGGATGAAAGTGTCCTAATGACTAGGGTAAAGTAAACGGTCCTAATGCATCATATTTCCATCCATGAATGACGACGACAACAGGCACAATAAACTAGTCGCCTTTCTTGGCAGTTAGAACACAATATATGTATAATCTTTACTTCGCCAGGCAGTCATAGCACAGTCTGACATGTTCATCAGTCTGACAAAAAGCCCATTAAAAAGACTTCCAGGGAGCCTGTTTTTTTGGTGGAGCTAAACTGGCATGGTTACCATAACACTGGGTAAGTGCAGAACTTGTTGTTCTTCTGGCTCTTTTGACAATTAACAATGAGCGCCAGGTCCATTACAATATTCATCCAGACTGCGAAGGGTCAACCCTGATTTGCACGTAGCCTGGGAAAACCCCAACGGCTTGCAATCAGATTTGTTATCTGACCAGCAGAGGCACAAACATGTGGATGAAAGTGTCCTAATGACTAGGGTAAAGCGGACCTGCTAGACTTGTGGACATAACGTGCATGTTCGCGGGAAGTCTGCAAGTTCCGTTTGAATGCATCACACTTCCATCCACGAATGATGACGATAGCAGGCACAATAAACGAGTCGCCTGAACAGGGACTTGAACCCTGGACCCTCAGATTAAAAGTCTGATGCTCTACCGACTGAGCTACCCAGGCTTCAAAAAGCAGCGCTCTCGATGAAACAGTCTCGCTAACTCCTAATCCCAATTTACATACTAATACACCAATAGTGCACTTTCTTGGCAGTTAGTACAAAAGACATTTACAATCGTTACTTCACCAGGCAGTCATAGCACAGTCTGACATGTTCATCAAAGTCCGACAAAAAGAACATTAAAAAACTGTTATGGTTATCATAACACTGCGCAAAAGTTGTTGTTCTTCTGGCACGTGGACAGTTAACAATGAGCTCAAGGTCCACTACCACCTTATACCAGACTGGAAAGGGTCAACCCTGATTTGCATGTAGCCTGGGAAAACCCCAACGGCTTGCAATCAGATTTATGATCTGACCAGCAGAGGCACAAATATGTGGATGAAAGTGTCCTAATGACTAGGGTAAAGTAAACGGTCCTAATGCATCATATTTCCATCCATGAATGACAACGACAACAGGCACAATAAACTAGTCGCCTCTCTTGGCAGTTAGAACACAATATATGTATAATCTTTACTTCGCCAGGCAGTCATAGCACAGTCTGATATGTTCATCAGTCTGACAAAAAGCCCATTAAAAAGACTTCCAGGGAGCCTGTTTTTTTGGTGGAGCTAAACTGGCATGGTTACCATAACACTGGGTAAGTGCAGAACTTGTTGTTCTTCTGGCTCTTTTGACAATTAACAATGAGCGCCAGGTCCATTACAATATTCATCCAGACTGCGAAGGGTCAACCCTGATTTGCACGTAGCCTGGGAAAACCCCAACGGCTTGCAATCAGATTTGTTATCTGACCAGCAGAGGCACAAACATGTGGATGAAAGTGTCCTAATGACTAGGGTAAAGCGGACCTGCTAGACTTGTGGACGTAACGTGCATGTTCGCGGGAAGTCTGCAAGTTCCGTTTGAATGCATCACACTTCCATCCACGAATGATGACGATAGCAGGCACAATAAACGAGTCGCCTGAACAGGGACTTGAACCCTGGACCCTCAGATTAAAAGTCTGATGCTCTACCGACTGAGCTACCCAGGCTTCAAAAAGCAGCGCTCTCGATGAAACAGTCTCGCTAACTCCTAATCCCAATTTACATACTAATACACCAATAGTGCACTTTCTTGGCAGTTAGTACAAAAGACATTTACAATCGTTACTTCACCAGGCAGTCATAGCACAGTCTGACATGTTCATCAAAGTCCGACAAAAAGAACATTAAAAAACTGTTATGGTTATCATAACACTGCGCAAAAGTTGTTGTTCTTCTGGCACGTGGACAGTTAACAATGAGCTCAAGGTCCACTACCACCTTGTACCAGACTGGAAAGGGTCAACCCTGATTTGCATGTAGCCTGGGAAAACCCCAACGGCTTGCAATCAGATTTATGATCTGACCAGCAGAGGCACAAATATGTGGATACTTCACCAGGCAGTCATAGCACAGTCTGACATGTTCATCAAAGTCCGACAAAAAGAACATTAAAAAACTGTTATGGTTATCATAACACTGCGCAAAAGTTGTTGTTCTTCTGGCACGTGGACAGTTAACAATGAGCTCAAGGTCCGCTACCACCTTATACCAGACTGGAAAGGGTCAACCCTGATTTGCATGTAGCCTGGGAAAACCCCAACGGCTTGCAATCAGATTTATGATCTGACCAGCAGAGGCACAAATATGTGGATGAAAGTGTCCTAATGACTAGGGTAAAGTAAACGGTCCTAATGCATCATACTTCCATCCATGAATGACGACGACAACAGGCACAATAAACTAGTCGCCTCTCTTGGCAGTTAGAACACAATATATGTATAATCTTTACTTCGCCAGGCAGTCATAGCACAGTCTGACATGTTCATCAGTCTGACAAAAAGCCCATTAAAAAGACTTCCAGGGAGCCTGTTTTTTTGGTGGAGCTAAACTGGCATGGTTACCATAACACTGGGTAAGTGCAGAACTTGTTGTTCTTCTGGCTCTTTTGACAATTAACAATGAGCGCCAGGTCCATTACAATATTCATCCAGACTGCGAAGGGTCAACCCTGATTTGCACGTAGCCTGGGAAAACCCCAACGGCTTGCAATCAGATTTGTTATCTGACCAGCAGAGGCACAAACATGTGGATGAAAGTGTCCTAATGACTAGGGTAAAGCGGACCTGCTAGACTTGTGGACATAACGTGCATGTTCGCGGGAAGTCTGCAAGTTCCGTTTGAATGCATCACACTTCCATCCACGAATGATGACGATAGCAGGCACAATAAACGAGTCGCCTGAACAGGGACTTGAACCCTGGACCCTCAGATTAAAAGTCTGATGCTCTACCGACTGAGCTACCCAGGCTTCAAAAAGCAGCGCTCTCGATGAAACAGTCTCGCTAACTCCTAATCCCAATTTACATACTAATACACCAATAGTGCACTTTCTTGGCAGTTAGTACAAAAGACATTTACAATCGTTACTTCACCAGGCAGTCATAGCACAGTCTGACATGTTCATCAAAGTCCGACAAAAAGAACATTAAAAAACTGTTATGGTTATCATAACACTGCGCAAAAGTTGTTGTTCTTCTGGCACGTGGACAGTTAACAATGAGCTCAAGGTCCACTACCACCTTATACCAGACTGGAAAGGGTCAACCCTGATTTGCATGTAGCCTGGGAAAACCCCAACGGCTTGCAATCAGATTTATGATCTGACCAGCAGAGGCACAAATATGTGGATGAAAGTGTCCTAATGACTAGGGTAAAGTAAACGGTCCTAATGCATCATACTTCCATCCATGAATGACGACGACAACAGGCACAATAAACTAGTCGCCTCTCTTGGCAGTTAGAACACAATATATGTATAATCTTTACTTCGCCAGGCAGTCATAGCACAGTCTGACATGTTCATCAGTCTGACAAAAAGCCCATTAAAAAGACTTCCAGGGAGCCTGTTTTTTTGGTGGAGCTAAACTGGCATGGTTACCATAACACTGGGTAAGTGCAGAACTTGTTGTTCTTCTGGCTCTTTTGACAATTAACAATGAGCGCCAGGTCCATTACAATATTCATCCAGACTGCGAAGGGTCGACCCTGATTTGCACGTAGCCTGGGAAAACCCCAACGGCTTGCAATCAGATTTGTTATCTGACCAGCAGAGGCACAAACATGTGGATGAAAGTGTCCTAATGACTAGGGTAAAGCGGACCTGCTAGACTTGTGGACGTAACGTGCATGTTCGCGGGAAGTCTGCAAGTTCCGTTTGAATGCATCACACTTCCATCCACGAATGATGACGATAGCAGGCACAATAAACGAGTCGCCTGAACAGGGACTTGAACCCTGGACCCTCAGATTAAAAGTCTGATGCTCTACCGACTGAGCTACCCAGGCTTCAAAAAGCAGCGCTCTCGATGAAACAGTCTCGCTAACTCCTAATCCCAATTTACATACTAATACACCAATAGTGCACTTTCTTGGCAGTTAGTACAAAAGACATTTACAATCGTTACTTCACCAGGCAGTCATAGCACAGTCTGACATGTTCATCAAAGTCCGACAAAAAGAACATTAAAAAACTGTTATGGTTATCATAACACTGCGCAAAAGTTGTTGTTCTTCTGGCACGTGGACAGTTAACAATGAGCTCAAGGTCCACTACCACCTTATACCAGACTGGAAAGGGTCAACCCTGATTTGCATGTAGCCTGGGAAAACCCCAACGGCTTGCAATCAGATTTATGATCTGACTATGTGGATACTTCACCAGGCAGTCATAGCACAGTCTGACATGTTCATCAAAGTCCGACAAAAAGAACATTAAAAAACTGTTATGGTTATCATAACACTGCGCAAAAGTTGTTGTTCTTCTGGCACGTGGACAGTTAACAATGAGCTCAAGGTCCGCTACCACCTTATACCAGACTGGAAAGGGTCAACCCTGATTTGCATGTAGCCTGGGAAAACCCCAACGGCTTGCAATCAGATTTATGATCTGACCAGCAGAGGCACAAATATGTGGATGAAAGTGTCCTAATGACTAGGGTAAAGTAAACGGTCCTAATGCATCATACTCCATCCATGAATGACGACGACAACAGGCACAATAAACTAGTCGCCTTCTTGGCAGTTAGAACACAATATATGTATAATCTTTACTTCGCCAGGCAGTCATAGCACAGTCTGACATGTTCATCAGTCTGACAAAAAGCCCATTAAAAAGACTTCCAGGGAGCCTGTTTTTTTGGTGGAGCTAAACTGGCATGGTTACCATAACACTGGGTAAGTGCAGAACTTGTTGTTCTTCTGGCTCTTTTGACAATTAACAATGAGCGCCAGGTCCATTACAATATTCATCCAGACTGCGAAGGGTCAACCCTGATTTGCACGTAGCCTGGGAAAACCCCAACGGCTTGCAATCAGATTTGTTATCTGACCAGCAGAGGCACAAACATGTGGATGAAAGTGTCCTAATGACTAGGGTAAAGCGGACCTGCTAGACTTGTGGACATAACGTGCATGTTCGCGGGAAGTCTGCAAGTTCCGTTTGAATGCATCACACTTCCATCCACGAATGATGACGATAGCAGGCACAATAAACGAGTCGCCTGAACAGGGACTTGAACCCTGGACCCTCAGATTAAAAGTCTGATGCTCTACCGACTGAGCTACCCAGGCTTCAAAAAGCAGCGCTCTCGATGAAACAGTCTCGCTAACTCCTAATCCCAATTTACATACTAATACACCAATAGTGCACTTTCTTGGCAGTTAGTACAAAAGACATTTACAATCGTTACTTCACCAGGCAGTCATAGCACAGTCTGACATGTTCATCAAAGTCCGACAAAAAGAACATTAAAAAACTGTTATGGTTATCATAACACTGCGCAAAAGTTGTTGTTCTTCTGGCACGTGGACAGTTAACAATGAGCTCAAGGTCCACTACCACCTTATACCAGACTGGAAAGGGTCAACCCTGATTTGCATGTAGCCTGGGAAAACCCCAACGGCTTGCAATCAGATTTATGATCTGACCAGCAGAGGCACAAATATGTGGATGAAAGTGTCCTAATGACTAGGGTAAAGTAAACGGTCCTAATGCATCATATTTCCATCCATGAATGACGACGACAACAGGCACAATAAACTAGTCGCCTCTCTTGGCAGTTAGAACACAATATATGTATAATCTTTACTTCGCCAGGCAGTCATAGCACAGTCTGATATGTTCATCAGTCTGACAAAAAGCCCATTAAAAAGACTTCCAGGGAGCCTGTTTTTTTGGTGGAGCTAAACTGGCATGGTTACCATAACACTGGGTAAGTGCAGAACTTGTTGTTCTTCTGGCTCTTTTGACAATTAACAATGAGCGCCAGGTCCATTACAATATTCATCCAGACTGCGAAGGGTCACCCTGATTTGCACGTAGCCTGGGAAAACCCCAACGGCTTGCAATCAGATTTGTTATCTGACCAGCAGAGGCACAAACATGTGGATGAAAGTGTCCTAATGACTAGGGTAAAGCGGACCTGCTAGACTTGTGGACGTAACGTGCATGTTCGCGGGAAGTCTGCAAGTTCCGTTTGAATGCATCACACTTCCATCCACGAATGATGACGATAGCAGGCACAATAAACGAGTCGCCTGAACAGGGACTTGAACCCTGGACCCTCAGATTAAAAGTCTGATGCTCTACCGACTGAGCTACCCAGGCTTCAAAAAGCAGCGCTCTCGATGAAACAGTCTCGCTAACTCCTAATCCCAATTTACATACTAATACACCAATAGTGCACTTTCTTGGCAGTTAGTACAAAAGACATTTACAATCGTTACTTCACCAGGCAGTCATAGCACAGTCTGACATGTTCATCAAAGTCCGACAAAAAGAACATTAAAAAACTGTTATGGTTATCATAACACTGCGCAAAAGTTGTTGTTCTTCTGGCACGTGGACAGTTAACAATGAGCTCAAGGTCCACTACCACCTTGTACCAGACTGGAAAGGGTCAACCCTGATTTGCATGTAGCCTGGGAAAACCCCAACGGCTTACAATCAGATTTATGATCTGACCAGCAGAGGCACAAATATGTGGATACTTCACCAGGCAGTCATAGCACAGTCTGACATGTTCATCAAAGTCCGACAAAAAGAACATTAAAAAACTGTTATGGTTATCATAACACTGCGCAAAAGTTGTTGTTCTTCTGGCACGTGGACAGTTAACAATGAGCTCAAGGTCCACTACCACCTTATACCAGACTGGAAAGGGTCAACCCTGATTTGCATGTAGCCTGGGAAAACCCCAACGGCTTGCAATCAGATTTATGATCTGACCAGCAGAGGCACAAATATGTGGATGAAAGTGTCCTAATGACTAGGGTAAAGTAAACGGTCCTAATGCATCATATTTCCATCCATGAATGACAACGACAACAGGCACAATAAACTAGTCGCCTCTCTTGGCAGTTAGAACACAATATATGTATAATCTTTACTTCGCCAGGCAGTCATAGCACAGTCTGATATGTTCATCAGTCTGACAAAAAGCCCATTAAAAAGACTTCCAGGGAGCCTGTTTTTTTTGGTGGAGCTAAACTGGCATGGTTACCATAACACTGGGTAAGTGCAGAACTTGTTGTTCTTCTGGCTCTTTTGACAATTAACAATGAGCGCCAGGTCCATTACAATATTCATCCAGACTGCGAAGGGTCAACCCTGATTTGCACGTAGCCTGGGAAAACCCCAACGGCTTGCAATCAGATTTGTTATCTGACCAGCAGAGGCACAAACATGTGGATGAAAGTGTCCTAATGACTAGGGTAAAGCGGACCTGCTAGACTTGTGGACGTAACGTGCATGTTCGCGGGAAGTCTGCAAGTTCCGTTTGAATGCATCACACTTCCATCCACGAATGATGACGATAGCAGGCACAATAAACGAGTCGCCTGAACAGGGACTTGAACCCTGGACCCTCAGATTAAAAGTCTGATGCTCTACCGACTGAGCTACCCAGGCTTCAAAAAGCAGCGCTCTCGATGAAACAGTCTCGCTAACTCCTAATCCCAATTTACATACTAATACACCAATAGTGCACTTTCTTGGCAGTTAGTACAAAAGACATTTACAATCGTTACTTCACCAGGCAGTCATAGCACAGTCTGACATGTTCATCAAAGTCCGACAAAAAGAACATTAAAAAACTGTTATGGTTATCATAACACTGCGCAAAAGTTGTTGTTCTTCTGGCACGTGGACAGTTAACAATGAGCTCAAGGTCCACTACCACCTTGTACCAGACTGGAAAGGGTCAACCCTGATTTGCATGTAGCCTGGGAAAACCCCAACGGCTTACAATCAGATTTATGATCTGACCAGCAGAGGCACAAATATGTGGATACTTCACCAGGCAGTCATAGCACAGTCTGACATGTTCATCAAAGTCCGACAAAAAGAACATTAAAAAACTGTTATGGTTATCATAACACTGCGCAAAAGTTGTTGTTCTTCTGGCACGTGGACAGTTAACAATGAGCTCAAGGTCCGCTACCACCTTATACCAGACTGGAAAGGGTCAACCCTGATTTGCATGTAGCCTGGGAAAACCCCAACGGCTTGCAATCAGATTTATGATCTGACCAGCAGAGGCACAAATATGTGGATGAAAGTGTCCTAATGACTAGGGTAAAGTAAACGGTCCTAATGCATCATACTTCCATCCATGAATGACGACGACAACAGGCACAATAAACTAGTCGCCTCTCTTGGCAGTTAGAACACAATATATGTATAATCTTTACTTCGCCAGGCAGTCATAGCACAGTCTGACATGTTCATCAGTCTGACAAAAAGCCCATTAAAAAGACTTCCAGGGAGCCTGTTTTTTTGGTGGAGCTAAACTGGCATGGTTACCATAACACTGGGTAAGTGCAGAACTTGTTGTTCTTCTGGCTCTTTTGACAATTAACAATGAGCGCCAGGTCCATTACAATATTCATCCAGACTGCGAAGGGTCAACCCTGATTTGCACGTAGCCTGGGAAAACCCCAACGGCTTGCAATCAGATTTGTTATCTGACCAGCAGAGGCACAAACATGTGGATGAAAGTGTCCTAATGACTAGGGTAAAGCGGACCTGCTAGACTTGTGGACATAACGTGCATGTTCGCGGGAAGTCTGCAAGTTCCGTTTGAATGCATCACACTTCCATCCACGAATGATGACGATAGCAGGCACAATAAACGAGTCGCCTGAACAGGGACTTGAACCCTGGACCCTCAGATTAAAAGTCTGATGCTCTACCGACTGAGCTACCCAGGCTTCAAAAAGCAGCGCTCTCGATGAAACAGTCTCGCTAACTCCTAATCCCAATTTACATACTAATACACCAATAGTGCACTTTCTTGGCAGTTAGTACAAAAGACATTTACAATCGTTACTTCACCAGGCAGTCATAGCACAGTCTGACATGTTCATCAAAGTCCGACAAAAAGAACATTAAAAAACTGTTATGGTTATCATAACACTGCGCAAAAGTTGTTGTTCTTCTGGCACGTGGACAGTTAACAATGAGCTCAAGGTCCACTACCACCTTATACCAGACTGGAAAGGGTCAACCCTGATTTGCATGTAGCCTGGGAAAACCCCAACGGCTTGCAATCAGATTTATGATCTGACCAGCAGAGGCACAAATATGTGGATGAAAGTGTCCTAATGACTAGGGTAAAGTAAACGGTCCTAATGCATCATACTTCCATCCATGAATGACGACGACAACAGGCACAATAAACTAGTCGCCTCTCTTGGCAGTTAGAACACAATATATGTATAATCTTTACTTCGCCAGGCAGTCATAGCACAGTCTGACATGTTCATCAGTCTGACAAAAAGCCCATTAAAAAGACTTCCAGGGAGCCTGTTTTTTTGGTGGAGCTAAACTGGCATGGTTACCATAACACTGGGTAAGTGCAGAACTTGTTGTTCTTCTGGCTCTTTTGACAATTAACAATGAGCGCCAGGTCCATTACAATATTCATCCAGACTGCGAAGGGTCAACCCTGATTTGCACGTAGCCTGGGAAAACCCCAACGGCTTGCAATCAGATTTGTTATCTGACCAGCAGAGGCACAAACATGTGGATGAAAGTGTCCTAATGACTAGGGTAAAGCGGACCTGCTAGACTTGTGGACATAACGTGCATGTTCGCGGGAAGTCTGCAAGTTCCGTTTGAATGCATCACACTTCCATCCACGAATGATGACGATAGCAGGCACAATAAACGAGTCGCCTGAACAGGGACTTGAACCCTGGACCCTCAGATTAAAAGTCTGATGCTCTACCGACTGAGCTACCCAGGCTTCAAAAAGCAGCGCTCTCGATGAAACAGTCTCGCTAACTCCTAATCCCAATTTACATACTAATACACCAATAGTGCACTTTCTTGGCAGTTAGTACAAAAGACATTTACAATCGTTACTTCACCAGGCAGTCATAGCACAGTCTGACATGTTCATCAAAGTCCACAAAAAGAACATTAAAAAACTGTTATGGTTATCATAACACTGCGCAAAAGTTGTTGTTCTTCTGGCACGTGGACAGTTAACAATGAGCTCAAGGTCCACTACCACCTTATACCAGACTGGAAAGGGTCAACCCTGATTTGCATGTAGCCTGGGAAAACCCCAACGGCTTGCAATCAGATTTATGATCTGACCAGCAGAGGCACAAATATGTGGATGAAAGTGTCCTAATGACTAGGGTAAAGTAAACGGTCCTAATGCATCATACTTCCATCCATGAATGACGACGACAACAGGCACAATAAACTAGTCGCCTCTCTTGGCAGTTAGAACACAATATATGTATAATCTTTACTTCGCCAGGCAGTCATAGCACAGTCTGACATGTTCATCAGTCTGACAAAAAGCCCATTAAAAAGACTTCCAGGGAGCCTGTTTTTTTGGTGGAGCTAAACTGGCATGGTTACCATAACACTGGGTAAGTGCAGAACTTGTTGTTCTTCTGGCTCTTTTGACAATTAACAATGAGCGCCAGGTCCATTACAATATTCATCCAGACTGCGAAGGGTCAACCCTGATTTGCACGTAGCCTGGGAAAACCCCAACGGCTTGCAATCAGATTTGTTATCTGACCAGCAGAGGCACAAACATGTGGATGAAAGTGTCCTAATGACTAGGGTAAAGCGGACCTGCTAGACTTGTGGACATAACGTGCATGTTCGCGGGAAGTCTGCAAGTTCCGTTTGAATGCATCACACTTCCATCCACGAATGATGACGATAGCAGGCACAATAAACGAGTCGCCTGAACAGGGACTTGAACCCTGGACCCTCAGATTAAAAGTCTGATGCTCTACCGACTGAGCTACCCAGGCTTCAAAAAGCAGCGCTCTCGATGAAACAGTCTCGCTAACTCCTAATCCCAATTTACATACTAATACACCAATAGTGCACTTTCTTGGCAGTTAGTACAAAAGACATTTACAATCGTTACTTCACCAGGCAGTCATAGCACAGTCTGACATGTTCATCAAAGTCCGACAAAAAGAACATTAAAAAACTGTTATGGTTATCATAACACTGCGCAAAAGTTGTTGTTCTTCTGGCACGTGGACAGTTAACAATGAGCTCAAGGTCCACTACCACCTTATACCAGACTGGAAAGGGTCAACCCTGATTTGCATGTAGCCTGGGAAAACCCCAACGGCTTGCAATCAGATTTATGATCTGACCAGCAGAGGCACAAATATGTGGATACTTCACCAGGCAGTCATAGCACAGTCTGACATGTTCATCAAAGTCCGACAAAAAGAACATTAAAAAACTGTTATGGTTATCATAACACTGCGCAAAAGTTGTTGTTCTTCTGGCACGTGGACAGTTAACAATGAGCTCAAGGTCCGCTACCACCTTATACCAGACTGGAAAGGGTCAACCCTGATTTGCATGTAGCCTGGGAAAACCCCAACGGCTTGCAATCAGATTTATGATCTGACCAGCAGAGGCACAAATATGTGGATGAAAGTGTCCTAATGACTAGGGTAAAGTAAACGGTCCTAATGCATCATACTTCCATCCATGAATGACGACGACAACAGGCACAATAAACTAGTCGCCTCTCTTGGCAGTTAGAACACAATATATGTATAATCTTTACTTCGCCAGGCAGTCATAGCACAGTCTGACATGTTCATCAGTCTGACAAAAAGCCCATTAAAAAGACTTCCAGGGAGCCTGTTTTTTTGGTGGAGCTAAACTGGCATGGTTACCATAACACTGGGTAAGTGCAGAACTTGTTGTTCTTCTGGCTCTTTTGACAATTAACAATGAGCGCCAGGTCCATTACAATATTCATCCAGACTGCGAAGGGTCAACCCTGATTTGCACGTAGCCTGGGAAAACCCCAACGGCTTGCAATCAGATTTGTTATCTGACCAGCAGAGGCACAAACATGTGGATGAAAGTGTCCTAATGACTAGGGTAAAGCGGACCTGCTAGACTTGTGGACATAACGTGCATGTTCGCGGGAAGTCTGCAAGTTCCGTTTGAATGCATCACACTTCCATCCACGAATGATGACGATAGCAGGCACAATAAACGAGTCGCCTGAACAGGGACTTGAACCCTGGACCCTCAGATTAAAAGTCTGATGCTCTACCGACTGAGCTACCCAGGCTTCAAAAAGCAGCGCTCTCGATGAAACAGTCTCGCTAACTCCTAATCCCAATTTACATACTAATACACCAATAGTGCACTTTCTTGGCAGTTAGTACAAAAGACATTTACAATCGTTACTTCACCAGGCAGTCATAGCACAGTCTGACATGTTCATCAAAGTCCAACAAAAAGAACATTAAAAAACTGTTATGGTTATCATAACACTGCGCAAAAGTTGTTGTTCTTCTGGCACGTGGACAGTTAACAATGAGCTCAAGGTCCGCTACCACCTTATACCAGACTGGAAAGGGTCAACCCTGATTTGCATGTAGCCTGGGAAAACCCCAACGGCTTGCAATCAGATTTATGATCTGACCAGCAGAGGCACAAATATGTGGATGAAAGTGTCCTAATGACTAGGGTAAAGTAAACGGTCCTAATGCATCATACTTCCATCCATGAATGACGACGACAACAGGCACAATAAACTAGTCGCCTCTCTTGGCAGTTAGAACACAATATATGTATAATCTTTACTTCGCCAGGCAGTCATAGCACAGTCTGACATGTTCATCAGTCTGACAAAAAGCCCATTAAAAAGACTTCCAGGGAGCCTGTTTTTTTGGTGGAGCTAAACTGGCATGGTTACCATAACACTGGGTAAGTGCAGAACTTGTTGTTCTTCTGGCTCTTTTGACAATTAACAATGAGCGCCAGGTCCATTACAATATTCATCCAGACTGCGAAGGGTCAACCCTGATTTGCACGTAGCCTGGGAAAACCCCAACGGCTTGCAATCAGATTTGTTATCTGACCAGCAGAGGCACAAACATGTGGATGAAAGTGTCCTAATGACTAGGGTAAAGCGGACCTGCTAGACTTGTGGACATAACGTGCATGTTCGCGGGAAGTCTGCAAGTTCCGTTTGAATGCATCACACTTCCATCCACGAATGATGACGATAGCAGGCACAATAAACGAGTCGCCTGAACAGGGACTTGAACCCTGGACCCTCAGATTAAAAGTCTGATGCTCTACCGACTGAGCTACCCAGGCTTCAAAAAGCAGCGCTCTCGATGAAACAGTCTCGCTAACTCCTAATCCCAATTTACATACTAATACACCAATAGTGCACTTTCTTGGCAGTTAGTACAAAAGACATTTACAATCGTTACTTCACCAGGCAGTCATAGCACAGTCTGACATGTTCATCAAAGTCCGACAAAAAGAACATTAAAAAACTGTTATGGTTATCATAACACTGCGCAAAAGTTGTTGTTCTTCTGGCACGTGGACAGTTAACAATGAGCTCAAGGTCCACTACCACCTTATACCAGACTGGAAAGGGTCAACCCTGATTTGCATGTAGCCTGGGAAAACCCCAACGGCTTGCAATCAGATTTATGATCTGACCAGCAGAGGCACAAATATGTGGATACTTCACCAGGCAGTCATAGCACAGTCTGACATGTTCATCAAAGTCCGACAAAAAGAACATTAAAAAACTGTTATGGTTATCATAACACTGCGCAAAAGTTGTTGTTCTTCTGGCACGTGGACAGTTAACAATGAGCTCAAGGTCCGCTACCACCTTATACCAGACTGGAAAGGGTCAACCCTGATTTGCATGTAGCCTGGGAAAACCCCAACGGCTTGCAATCAGATTTATGATCTGACCAGCAGAGGCACAAATATGTGGATGAAAGTGTCCTAATGACTAGGGTAAAGTAAACGGTCCTAATGCATCATACTTCCATCCATGAATGACGACGACAACAGGCACAATAAACTAGTCGCCTCTCTTGGCAGTTAGAACACAATATATGTATAATCTTTACTTCGCCAGGCAGTCATAGCACAGTCTGACATGTTCATCAGTCTGACAAAAAGCCCATTAAAAAGACTTCCAGGGAGCCTGTTTTTTTGGTGGAGCTAAACTGGCATGGTTACCATAACACTGGGTAAGTGCAGAACTTGTTGTTCTTCTGGCTCTTTTGACAATTAACAATGAGCGCCAGGTCCATTACAATATTCATCCAGACTGCGAAGGGTCAACCCTGATTTGCACGTAGCCTGGGAAAACCCCAACGGCTTGCAATCAGATTTGTTATCTGACCAGCAGAGGCACAAACATGTGGATGAAAGTGTCCTAATGACTAGGGTAAAGCGGACCTGCTAGACTTGTGGACATAACGTGCATGTTCGCGGGAAGTCTGCAAGTTCCGTTTGAATGCATCACACTTCCATCCACGAATGATGACGATAGCAGGCACAATAAACGAGTCGCCTGAACAGGGACTTGAACCCTGGACCCTCAGATTAAAAGTCTGATGCTCTACCGACTGAGCTACCCAGGCTTCAAAAAGCAGCGCTCTCGATGAAACAGTCTCGCTAACTCCTAATCCCAATTTACATACTAATACACCAATAGTGCACTTTCTTGGCAGTTAGTACAAAAGACATTTACAATCGTTACTTCACCAGGCAGTCATAGCACAGTCTGACATGTTCATCAAAGTCCAACAAAAAGAACATTAAAAAACTGTTATGGTTATCATAACACTGCGCAAAAGTTGTTGTTCTTCTGGCACGTGGACAGTTAACAATGAGCTCAAGGTCCACTACCACCTTATACCAGACTGGAAAGGGTCAACCCTGATTTGCATGTAGCCTGGGAAAACCCCAACGGCTTGCAATCAGATTTATGATCTGACCAGCAGAGGCACAAATATGTGGATGAAAGTGTCCTAATGACTAGGGTAAAGTAAACGGTCCTAATGCATCATACTTCCATCCATGAATGACGACGACAACAGGCACAATAAACTAGTCGCCTCTCTTGGCAGTTAGAACACAATATATGTATAATCTTTACTTCGCCAGGCAGTCATAGCACAGTCTGACATGTTCATCAGTCTGACAAAAAGCCCATTAAAAAGACTTCCAGGGAGCCTGTTTTTTTGGTGGAGCTAAACTGGCATGGTTACCATAACACTGGGTAAGTGCAGAACTTGTTGTTCTTCTGGCTCTTTTGACAATTAACAATGAGCGCCAGGTCCATTACAATATTCATCCAGACTGCGAAGGGTCACCCTGATTTGCACGTAGCCTGGGAAAACCCCAACGGCTTGCAATCAGATTTGTTATCTGACCAGCAGAGGCACAAACATGTGGATGAAAGTGTCCTAATGACTAGGGTAAAGCGGACCTGCTAGACTTGTGGACATAACGTGCATGTTCGCGGGAAGTCTGCAAGTTCCGTTTGAATGCATCACACTTCCATCCACGAATGATGACGATAGCAGGCACAATAAACGAGTCGCCTGAACAGGGACTTGAACCCTGGACCCTCAGATTAAAAGTCTGATGCTCTACCGACTGAGCTACCCAGGCTTCAAAAAGCAGCGCTCTCGATGAAACAGTCTCGCTAACTCCTAATCCCAATTTACATACTAATACACCAATAGTGCACTTTCTTGGCAGTTAGTACAAAAGACATTTACAATCGTTACTTCACCAGGCAGTCATAGCACAGTCTGACATGTTCATCAAAGTCCAACAAAAAGAACATTAAAAAACTGTTATGGTTATCATAACACTGCGCAAAAGTTGTTGTTCTTCTGGCACGTGGACAGTTAACAATGAGCTCAAGGTCCACTACCACCTTATACCAGACTGGAAAGGGTCAACCCTGATTTGCATGTAGCCTGGGAAAACCCCAACGGCTTGCAATCAGATTTATGATCTGACCAGCAGAGGCACAAATATGTGGATACTTCACCAGGCAGTCATAGCACAGTCTGACATGTTCATCAAAGTCCGACAAAAAGAACATTAAAAAACTGTTATGGTTATCATAACACTGCGCAAAAGTTGTTGTTCTTCTGGCACGTGGACAGTTAACAATGAGCTCAAGGTCCGCTACCACCTTATACCAGACTGGAAAGGGTCAACCCTGATTTGCATGTAGCCTGGGAAAACCCCAACGGCTTGCAATCAGATTTATGATCTGACCAGCAGAGGCACAAATATGTGGATGAAAGTGTCCTAATGACTAGGGTAAAGTAAACGGTCCTAATGCATCATACTTCCATCCATGAATGACGACGACAACAGGCACAATAAACTAGTCGCCTCTCTTGGCAGTTAGAACACAATATATGTATAATCTTTACTTCGCCAGGCAGTCATAGCACAGTCTGACATGTTCATCAGTCTGACAAAAAGCCCATTAAAAAGACTTCCAGGGAGCCTGTTTTTTTGGTGGAGCTAAACTGGCATGGTTACCATAACACTGGGTAAGTGCAGAACTTGTTGTTCTTCTGGCTCTTTTGACAATTAACAATGAGCGCCAGGTCCATTACAATATTCATCCAGACTGCGAAGGGTCAACCCTGATTTGCACGTAGCCTGGGAAAACCCCAACGGCTTGCAATCAGATTTGTTATCTGACCAGCAGAGGCACAAACATGTGGATGAAAGTGTCCTAATGACTAGGGTAAAGCGGACCTGCTAGACTTGTGGACATAACGTGCATGTTCGCGGGAAGTCTGCAAGTTCCGTTTGAATGCATCACACTTCCATCCACGAATGATGACGATAGCAGGCACAATAAACGAGTCGCCTGAACAGGGACTTGAACCCTGGACCCTCAGATTAAAAGTCTGATGCTCTACCGACTGAGCTACCCAGGCTTCAAAAAGCAGCGCTCTCGATGAAACAGTCTCGCTAACTCCTAATCCCAATTTACATACTAATACACCAATAGTGCACTTTCTTGGCAGTTAGTACAAAAGACATTTACAATCGTTACTTCACCAGGCAGTCATAGCACAGTCTGACATGTTCATCAAAGTCCACAAAAAGAACATTAAAAAACTGTTATGGTTATCATAACACTGCGCAAAAGTTGTTGTTCTTCTGGCACGTGGACAGTTAACAATGAGCTCAAGGTCCACTACCACCTTATACCAGACTGGAAAGGGTCAACCCTGATTTGCATGTAGCCTGGGAAAACCCCAACGGCTTGCAATCAGATTTATGATCTGACCAGCAGAGGCACAAATATGTGGATGAAAGTGTCCTAATGACTAGGGTAAAGTAAACGGTCCTAATGCATCATACTTCCATCCATGAATGACGACGACAACAGGCACAATAAACTAGTCGCCTCTCTTGGCAGTTAGAACACAATATATGTATAATCTTTACTTCGCCAGGCAGTCATAGCACAGTCTGACATGTTCATCAGTCTGACAAAAAGCCCATTAAAAAGACTTCCAGGGAGCCTGTTTTTTTGGTGGAGCTAAACTGGCATGGTTACCATAACACTGGGTAAGTGCAGAACTTGTTGTTCTTCTGGCTCTTTTGACAATTAACAATGAGCGCCAGGTCCATTACAATATTCATCCAGACTGCGAAGGGTCACCCTGATTTGCACGTAGCCTGGGAAAACCCCAACGGCTTGCAATCAGATTTGTTATCTGACCAGCAGAGGCACAAACATGTGGATGAAAGTGTCCTAATGACTAGGGTAAAGCGGACCTGCTAGACTTGTGGACGTAACGTGCATGTTCGCGGGAAGTCTGCAAGTTCCGTTTGAATGCATCACACTTCCATCCACGAATGATGACGATAGCAGGCACAATAAACGAGTCGCCTGAACAGGGACTTGAACCCTGGACCCTCAGATTAAAAGTCTGATGCTCTACCGACTGAGCTACCCAGGCTTCAAAAAGCAGCGCTCTCGATGAAACAGTCTCGCTAACTCCTAATCCCAATTTACATACTAATACACCAATAGTGCACTTTCTTGGCAGTTAGTACAAAAGACATTTACAATCGTTACTTCACCAGGCAGTCATAGCACAGTCTGACATGTTCATCAAAGTCCGACAAAAAGAACATTAAAAAACTGTTATGGTTATCATAACACTGCGCAAAAGTTGTTGTTCTTCTGGCACGTGGACAGTTAACAATGAGCTCAAGGTCCACTACCACCTTGTACCAGACTGGAAAGGGTCAACCCTGATTTGCATGTAGCCTGGGAAAACCCCAACGGCTTGCAATCAGATTTATGATCTGACCAGCAGAGGCACAAATATGTGGATACTTCACCAGGCAGTCATAGCACAGTCTGACATGTTCATCAAAGTCCGACAAAAAGAACATTAAAAAACTGTTATGGTTATCATAACACTGCGCAAAAGTTGTTGTTCTTCTGGCACGTGGACAGTTAACAATGAGCTCAAGGTCCGCTACCACCTTATACCAGACTGGAAAGGGTCAACCCTGATTTGCATGTAGCCTGGGAAAACCCCAACGGCTTGCAATCAGATTTATGATCTGACCAGCAGAGGCACAAATATGTGGATGAAAGTGTCCTAATGACTAGGGTAAAGTAAACGGTCCTAATGCATCATACTTCCATCCATGAATGACGACGACAACAGGCACAATAAACTAGTCGCCTCTCTTGGCAGTTAGAACACAATATATGTATAATCTTTACTTCGCCAGGCAGTCATAGCACAGTCTGACATGTTCATCAGTCTGACAAAAAGCCCATTAAAAAGACTTCCAGGGAGCCTGTTTTTTTGGTGGAGCTAAACTGGCATGGTTACCATAACACTGGGTAAGTGCAGAACTTGTTGTTCTTCTGGCTCTTTTGACAATTAACAATGAGCGCCAGGTCCATTACAATATTCATCCAGACTGCGAAGGGTCACCCTGATTTGCACGTAGCCTGGGAAAACCCCAACGGCTTGCAATCAGATTTGTTATCTGACCAGCAGAGGCACAAACATGTGGATGAAAGTGTCCTAATGACTAGGGTAAAGCGGACCTGCTAGACTTGTGGACATAACGTGCATGTTCGCGGGAAGTCTGCAAGTTCCGTTTGAATGCATCACACTTCCATCCACGAATGATGACGATAGCAGGCACAATAAACGAGTCGCCTGAACAGGGACTTGAACCCTGGACCCTCAGATTAAAAGTCTGATGCTCTACCGACTGAGCTACCCAGGCTTCAAAAAGCAGCGCTCTCGATGAAACAGTCTCGCTAACTCCTAATCCCAATTTACATACTAATACACCAATAGTGCACTTTCTTGGCAGTTAGTACAAAAGACATTTACAATCGTTACTTCACCAGGCAGTCATAGCACAGTCTGACATGTTCATCAAAGTCCAACAAAAAGAACATTAAAAAACTGTTATGGTTATCATAACACTGCGCAAAAGTTGTTGTTCTTCTGGCACGTGGACAGTTAACAATGAGCTCAAGGTCCACTACCACCTTATACCAGACTGGAAAGGGTCAACCCTGATTTGCATGTAGCCTGGGAAAACCCCAACGGCTTGCAATCAGATTTATGATCTGACCAGCAGAGGCACAAATATGTGGATGAAAGTGTCCTAATGACTAGGGTAAAGTAAACGGTCCTAATGCATCATACTTCCATCCATGAATGACGACGACAACAGGCACAATAAACTAGTCGCCTCTCTTGGCAGTTAGAACACAATATATGTATAATCTTTACTTCGCCAGGCAGTCATAGCACAGTCTGACATGTTCATCAGTCTGACAAAAAGCCCATTAAAAAGACTTCCAGGGAGCCTGTTTTTTTGGTGGAGCTAAACTGGCATGGTTACCATAACACTGGGTAAGTGCAGAACTTGTTGTTCTTCTGGCTCTTTTGACAATTAACAATGAGCGCCAGGTCCATTACAATATTCATCCAGACTGCGAAGGGTCAACCCTGATTTGCACGTAGCCTGGGAAAACCCCAACGGCTTGCAATCAGATTTGTTATCTGACCAGCAGAGGCACAAACATGTGGATGAAAGTGTCCTAATGACTAGGGTAAAGCGGACCTGCTAGACTTGTGGACATAACGTGCATGTTCGCGGGAAGTCTGCAAGTTCCGTTTGAATGCATCACACTTCCATCCACGAATGATGACGATAGCAGGCACAATAAACGAGTCGCCTGAACAGGGACTTGAACCCTGGACCCTCAGATTAAAAGTCTGATGCTCTACCGACTGAGCTACCCAGGCTTCAAAAAGCAGCGCTCTCGATGAAACAGTCTCGCTAACTCCTAATCCCAATTTACATACTAATACACCAATAGTGCACTTTCTTGGCAGTTAGTACAAAAGACATTTACAATCGTTACTTCACCAGGCAGTCATAGCACAGTCTGACATGTTCATCAAAGTCCGACAAAAAGAACATTAAAAAACTGTTATGGTTATCATAACACTGCGCAAAAGTTGTTGTTCTTCTGGCACGTGGACAGTTAACAATGAGCTCAAGGTCCACTACCACCTTATACCAGACTGGAAAGGGTCAACCCTGATTTGCATGTAGCCTGGGAAAACCCCAACGGCTTGCAATCAGATTTATGATCTGACCAGCAGAGGCACAAATATGTGGATGAAAGTGTCCTAATGACTAGGGTAAAGTAAACGGTCCTAATGCATCATACTTCCATCCATGAATGACGACGACAACAGGCACAATAAACTAGTCGCCTTTCTTGGCAGTTAGAACACAATATATGTATAATCTTTACTTCGCCAGGCAGTCATAGCACAGTCTGACATGTTCATCAGTCTGACAAAAAGCCCATTAAAAAGACTTCCAGGGAGCCTGTTTTTTTGGTGGAGCTAAACTGGCATGGTTACCATAACACTGGGTAAGTGCAGAACTTGTTGTTCTTCTGGCTCTTTTGACAATTAACAATGAGCGCCAGGTCCATTACAATATTCATCCAGACTGCGAAGGGTCGACCCTGATTTGCACGTAGCCTGGGAAAACCCCAAGGCTTGCAATCAGATTTGTTATCTGACCAGCAGAGGCACAAACATGTGGATGAAAGTGTCCTAATGACTAGGGTAAAGCGGACCTGCTAGACTTGTGGACGTAACGTGCATGTTCGCGGGAAGTCTGCAAGTTCCGTTTGAATGCATCACACTTCCATCCACGAATGATGACGATAGCAGGCACAATAAACGAGTCGCCTGAACAGGGACTTGAACCCTGGACCCTCAGATTAAAAGTCTGATGCTCTACCGACTGAGCTACCCAGGCTTCAAAAAGCAGCGCTCTCGATGAAACAGTCTCGCTAACTCCTAATCCCAATTTACATACTAATACACCAATAGTGCACTTTCTTGGCAGTTAGTACAAAAGACATTTACAATCGTTACTTCACCAGGCAGTCATAGCACAGTCTGACATGTTCATCAAAGTCCGACAAAAAGAACATTAAAAAACTGTTATGGTTATCATAACACTGCGCAAAAGTTGTTGTTCTTCTGGCACGTGGACAGTTAACAATGAGCTCAAGGTCCACTACCACCTTGTACCAGACTGGAAAGGGTCAACCCTGATTTGCATGTAGCCTGGGAAAACCCCAACGGCTTGCAATCAGATTTATGATCTGACCAGCAGAGGCACAAATATGTGGATACTTCACCAGGCAGTCATAGCACAGTCTGACATGTTCATCAAAGTCCGACAAAAAGAACATTAAAAAACTGTTATGGTTATCATAACACTGCGCAAAAGTTGTTGTTCTTCTGGCACGTGGACAGTTAACAATGAGCTCAAGGTCCACTACCACCTTATACCAGACTGGAAAGGGTCAACCCTGATTTGCATGTAGCCTGGGAAAACCCCAACGGCTTGCAATCAGATTTATGATCTGACCAGCAGAGGCACAAATATGTGGATGAAAGTGTCCTAATGACTAGGGTAAAGTAAACGGTCCTAATGCATCATACTTCCATCCATGAATGACGACGACAACAGGCACAATAAACTAGTCGCCTTTCTTGGCAGTTAGAACACAATATATGTATAATCTTTACTTCGCCAGGCAGTCATAGCACAGTCTGACATGTTCATCAGTCTGACAAAAAGCCCATTAAAAAGACTTCCAGGGAGCCTGTTTTTTTGGTGGAGCTAAACTGGCATGGTTACCATAACACTGGGTAAGTGCAGAACTTGTTGTTCTTCTGGCTCTTTTGACAATTAACAATGAGCGCCAGGTCCATTACAATATTCATCCAGACTGCGAAGGGTCAACCCTGATTTGCACGTAGCCTGGGAAAACCCCAACGGCTTGCAATCAGATTTGTTATCTGACCAGCAGAGGCACAAACATGTGGATGAAAGTGTCCTAATGACTAGGGTAAAGCGGACCTGCTAGACTTGTGGACATAACGTGCATGTTCGCGGGAAGTCTGCAAGTTCCGTTTGAATGCATCACACTTCCATCCACGAATGATGACGATAGCAGGCACAATAAACGAGTCGCCTGAACAGGGACTTGAACCCTGGACCCTCAGATTAAAAGTCTGATGCTCTACCGACTGAGCTACCCAGGCTTCAAAAAGCAGCGCTCTCGATGAAACAGTCTCGCTAACTCCTAATCCCAATTTACATACTAATACACCAATAGTGCACTTTCTTGGCAGTTAGTACAAAAGACATTTACAATCGTTACTTCACCAGGCAGTCATAGCACAGTCTGACATGTTCATCAAAGTCCGACAAAAAGAACATTAAAAAACTGTTATGGTTATCATAACACTGCGCAAAAGTTGTTGTTCTTCTGGCACGTGGACAGTTAACAATGAGCTCAAGGTCCACTACCACCTTATACCAGACTGGAAAGGGTCAACCCTGATTTGCATGTAGCCTGGGAAAACCCCAACGGCTTGCAATCAGATTTATGATCTGACCAGCAGAGGCACAAATATGTGGATGAAAGTGTCCTAATGACTAGGGTAAAGTAAACGGTCCTAATGCATCATACTTCCATCCATGAATGACGACGACAACAGGCACAATAAACTAGTCGCCTTTCTTGGCAGTTAGAACACAATATATGTATAATCTTTACTTCGCCAGGCAGTCATAGCACAGTCTGACATGTTCATCAGTCTGACAAAAAGCCCATTAAAAAGACTTCCAGGGAGCCTGTTTTTTTGGTGGAGCTAAACTGGCATGGTTACCATAACACTGGGTAAGTGCAGAACTTGTTGTTCTTCTGGCTCTTTTGACAATTAACAATGAGCGCCAGGTCCATTACAATATTCATCCAGACTGCGAAGGGTCGACCCTGATTTGCACGTAGCCTGGGAAAACCCCAAAGGCTTGCAATCAGATTTGTTATCTGACCAGCAGAGGCACAAACATGTGGATGAAAGTGTCCTAATGACTAGGGTAAAGCGGACCTGCTAGACTTGTGGACGTAACGTGCATGTTCGCGGGAAGTCTGCAAGTTCCGTTTGAATGCATCACACTTCCATCCACGAATGATGACGATAGCAGGCACAATAAACGAGTCGCCTGAACAGGGACTTGAACCCTGGACCCTCAGATTAAAAGTCTGATGCTCTACCGACTGAGCTACCCAGGCTTCAAAAAGCAGCGCTCTCGATGAAACAGTCTCGCTAACTCCTAATCCCAATTTACATACTAATACACCAATAGTGCACTTTCTTGGCAGTTAGTACAAAAGACATTTACAATCGTTACTTCACCAGGCAGTCATAGCACAGTCTGACATGTTCATCAAAGTCCGACAAAAAGAACATTAAAAAACTGTTATGGTTATCATAACACTGCGCAAAAGTTGTTGTTCTTCTGGCACGTGGACAGTTAACAATGAGCTCAAGGTCCACTACCACCTTGTACCAGACTGGAAAGGGTCAACCCTGATTTGCATGTAGCCTGGGAAAACCCCAACGGCTTGCAATCAGATTTATGATCTGACCAGCAGAGGCACAAATATGTGGATACTTCACCAGGCAGTCATAGCACAGTCTGACATGTTCATCAAAGTCCGACAAAAAGAACATTAAAAAACTGTTATGGTTATCATAACACTGCGCAAAAGTTGTTGTTCTTCTGGCACGTGGACAGTTAACAATGAGCTCAAGGTCCACTACCACCTTATACCAGACTGGAAAGGGTCAACCCTGATTTGCATGTAGCCTGGGAAAACCCCAACGGCTTGCAATCAGATTTATGATCTGACCAGCAGAGGCACAAATATGTGGATGAAAGTGTCCTAATGACTAGGGTAAAGTAAACGGTCCTAATGCATCATACTTCCATCCATGAATGACGACGACAACAGGCACAATAAACTAGTCGCCTCTCTTGGCAGTTAGAACACAATATATGTATAATCTTTACTTCGCCAGGCAGTCATAGCACAGTCTGACATGTTCATCAGTCTGACAAAAAGCCCATTAAAAAGACTTCCAGGGAGCCTGTTTTTTTGGTGGAGCTAAACTGGCATGGTTACCATAACACTGGGTAAGTGCAGAACTTGTTGTTCTTCTGGCTCTTTTGACAATTAACAATGAGCGCCAGGTCCATTACAATATTCATCCAGACTGCGAAGGGTCAACCCTGATTTGCACGTAGCCTGGGAAAACCCCAACGGCTTGCAATCAGATTTGTTATCTGACCAGCAGAGGCACAAACATGTGGATGAAAGTGTCCTAATGACTAGGGTAAAGCGGACCTGCTAGACTTGTGGACATAACGTGCATGTTCGCGGGAAGTCTGCAAGTTCCGTTTGAATGCATCACACTTCCATCCACGAATGATGACGATAGCAGGCACAATAAACGAGTCGCCTGAACAGGGACTTGAACCCTGGACCCTCAGATTAAAAGTCTGATGCTCTACCGACTGAGCTACCCAGGCTTCAAAAAGCAGCGCTCTCGATGAAACAGTCTCGCTAACTCCTAATCCCAATTTACATACTAATACACCAATAGTGCACTTTCTTGGCAGTTAGTACAAAAGACATTTACAATCGTTACTTCACCAGGCAGTCATAGCACAGTCTGACATGTTCATCAAAGTCCGACAAAAAGAACATTAAAAAACTGTTATGGTTATCATAACACTGCGCAAAAGTTGTTGTTCTTCTGGCACGTGGACAGTTAACAATGAGCTCAAGGTCCACTACCACCTTATACCAGACTGGAAAGGGTCAACCCTGATTTGCATGTAGCCTGGGAAAACCCCAACGGCTTGCAATCAGATTTATGATCTGACCAGCAGAGGCACAAATATGTGGATGAAAGTGTCCTAATGACTAGGGTAAAGTAAACGGTCCTAATGCATCATACTTCCATCCATGAATGACGACGACAACAGGCACAATAAACTAGTCGCCTTTCTTGGCAGTTAGAACACAATATATGTATAATCTTTACTTCGCCAGGCAGTCATAGCACAGTCTGACATGTTCATCAGTCTGACAAAAAGCCCATTAAAAAGACTTCCAGGGAGCCTGTTTTTTTTGTGGAGCTAAACTGGCATGGTTACCATAACACTGGGTAAGTGCAGAACTTGTTGTTCTTCTGGCTCTTTTGACAATTAACAATGAGCGCCAGGTCCATTACAATATTCATCCAGACTGCGAAGGGTCGACCCTGATTTGCACGTAGCCTGGGAAAACCCCAAGGCTTGCAATCAGATTTGTTATCTGACCAGCAGAGGCACAAACATGTGGATGAAAGTGTCCTAATGACTAGGGTAAAGCGGACCTGCTAGACTTGTGGACGTAACGTGCATGTTCGCGGGAAGTCTGCAAGTTCCGTTTGAATGCATCACACTTCCATCCACGAATGATGACGATAGCAGGCACAATAAACGAGTCGCCTGAACAGGGACTTGAACCCTGGACCCTCAGATTAAAAGTCTGATGCTCTACCGACTGAGCTACCCAGGCTTCAAAAAGCAGCGCTCTCGATGAAACAGTCTCGCTAACTCCTAATCCCAATTTACATACTAATACACCAATAGTGCACTTTCTTGGCAGTTAGTACAAAAGACATTTACAATCGTTACTTCACCAGGCAGTCATAGCACAGTCTGACATGTTCATCAAAGTCCGACAAAAAGAACATTAAAAACTGTTATGGTTATCATAACACTGCGCAAAAGTTGTTGTTCTTCTGGCACGTGGACAGTTAACAATGAGCTCAAGGTCCACTACCACCTTATACCAGACTGGAAAGGGTCAACCCTGATTTGCATGTAGCCTGGGAAAACCCCACGGCTTGCAATCAGATCCCTATGATTGTGACCCCTGCAGAAAACACGCCTGGCAATCACCAGGCAGTCATAGCACAGTCTGACATGTTCATCATAAAAAGACATTAAAAACTGTTATGGTTATCATAACACTGCGCAAAAGTTGTTGTTCTTCTGGCACGTGGACAGTTAACAATGAGCTCAAGGTCCACTACCACCTTATACCAGACTGGAAAGGGTCAACCCTGATTTGCATGTAGCCTGGGAAAACCCCAACGGCTTGCAATCAGATTTATGATCTGACCAGCAGAGGCACAAATATGTGGATGAAAGTGTCCTAATGACTAGGGTAAAGTAAACGGTCCTAATGCATCATACTTCCATCCATGAATGACGACGACAACAGGCACAATAAACTAGTCGCCTCTCTTGGCAGTTAGAACACAATATATGTATAATCTTTACTTCGCCAGGCAGTCATAGCACAGTCTGACATGTTCATCAGTCTGACAAAAAGCCCATTAAAAAGACTTCCAGGGAGCCTGTTTTTTTTGGTGGAGCTAAACTGGCATGGTTACCATAACACTGGGTAAGTGCAGAACTTGTTGTTCTTCTGGCTCTTTTGACAATTAACAATGAGCGCCAGGTCCATTACAATATTCATCCAGACTGCGAAGGGTCGACCCTGATTTGCACGTAGCCTGGGAAAACCCCAAAGGCTTGCAATCAGATTTGTTATCTGACCAGCAGAGGCACAAACATGTGGATGAAAGTGTCCTAATGACTAGGGTAAAGCGGACCTGCTAGACTTGTGGACGTAACGTGCATGTTCGCGGGAAGTCTGCAAGTTCCGTTTGAATGCATCACACTTCCATCCACGAATGATGACGATAGCAGGCACAATAAACGAGTCGCCTGAACAGGGACTTGAACCCTGGACCCTCAGATTAAAAGTCTGATGCTCTACCGACTGAGCTACCCAGGCTTCAAAAAGCAGCGCTCTCGATGAAACAGTCTCGCTAACTCCTAATCCCAATTTACATACTAATACACCAATAGTGCACTTTCTTGGCAGTTAGTACAAAAGACATTTACAATCGTTACTTCACCAGGCAGTCATAGCACAGTCTGACATGTTCATCAAAGTCCGACAAAAAGAACATTAAAAAACTGTTATGGTTATCATAACACTGCGCAAAAGTTGTTGTTCTTCTGGCACGTGGACAGTTAACAATGAGCTCAAGGTCCACTACCACCTTATACCAGACTGGAAAGGGTCAACCCTGATTTGCATGTAGCCTGGGAAAACCCCAACGGCTTGCAATCAGATTTATGATCTGACCAGCAGAGGCACAAATATGTGGATGAAAGTGTCCTAATGACTAGGGTAAAGTAAACGGTCCTAATGCATCATACTTCCATCCATGAATGACGACGACAACAGGCACAATAAACTAGTCGCCTCTCTTGGCAGTTAGAACACAATATATGTATAATCTTTACTTCGCCAGGCAGTCATAGCACAGTCTGACATGTTCATCAGTCTGACAAAAAGCCCATTAAAAAGACTTCCAGGGAGCCTGTTTTTTTGGTGGAGCTAAACTGGCATGGTTACCATAACACTGGGTAAGTGCAGAACTTGTTGTTCTTCTGGCTCTTTTGACAATTAACAATGAGCGCCAGGTCCATTACAATATTCATCCAGACTGCGAAGGGTCAACCCTGATTTGCACGTAGCCTGGGAAAACCCCAACGGCTTGCAATCAGATTTGTTATCTGACCAGCAGAGGCACAAACATGTGGATGAAAGTGTCCTAATGACTAGGGTAAAGCGGACCTGCTAGACTTGTGGACGTAACGTGCATGTTCGCGGGAAGTCTGCAAGTTCCGTTTGAATGCATCACACTTCCATCCACGAATGATGACGATAGCAGGCACAATAAACGAGTCGCCTGAACAGGGACTTGAACCCTGGACCCTCAGATTAAAAGTCTGATGCTCTACCGACTGAGCTACCCAGGCTTCAAAAAGCAGCGCTCTCGATGAAACAGTCTCGCTAACTCCTAATCCCAATTTACATACTAATACACCAATAGTGCACTTTCTTGGCAGTTAGTACAAAAGACATTTACAATCGTTACTTCACCAGGCAGTCATAGCACAGTCTGACATGTTCATCAAAGTCCGACAAAAAGAACATTAAAAAACTGTTATGGTTATCATAACACTGCGCAAAAGTTGTTGTTCTTCTGGCACGTGGACAGTTAACAATGAGCTCAAGGTCCACTACCACCTTATACCAGACTGGAAAGGGTCAACCCTGATTTGCATGTAGCCTGGGAAAACCCCAACGGCTTGCAATCAGATTTATGATCTGACCAGCAGAGGCACAAATATGTGGATGAAAGTGTCCTAATGACTAGGGTAAAGTAAACGGTCCTAATGCATCATACTTCCATCCATGAATGACGACGACAACAGGCACAATAAACTAGTCGCCTTTCTTGGCAGTTAGAACACAATATATGTATAATCTTTACTTCGCCAGGCAGTCATAGCACAGTCTGACATGTTCATCAGTCTGACAAAAAGCCCATTAAAAAGACTTCCAGGGAGCCTGTTTTTTTTGGTGGAGCTAAACTGGCATGGTTACCATAACACTGGGTAAGTGCAGAACTTGTTGTTCTTCTGGCTCTTTTGACAATTAACAATGAGCGCCAGGTCCATTACAATATTCATCCAGACTGCGAAGGGTCGACCCTGATTTGCACGTAGCCTGGGAAAACCCCAAAGGCTTGCAATCAGATTTGTTATCTGACCAGCAGAGGCACAAACATGTGGATGAAAGTGTCCTAATGACTAGGGTAAAGCGGACCTGCTAGACTTGTGGACGTAACATGCATGTTCGCGGGAAGTCTGCAAGTACCGTTTGAATGCATCACACTTCCATCCACGAATGATGACGATAGCAGGCACAATAAACGAGTCGCCTGAACAGGGACTTGAACCCTGGACCCTCAGATTAAAAGTCTGATGCTCTACCGACTGAGCTACCCAGGCTTCAAAAAGCAGCGCTCTCGATGAAACAGTCTCGCTAACTCCTAATCCCAATTTACATACTAATACACCAATAGTGCACTTTCTTCAGTTAGTACAAAAGACATTTACAATCGTTACTTCACCAGGCAGTCATAGCACAGTCTGACATGTTCATCAAAGTCCGACAAAAAGAACATTAAAAAACTGTTATGGTTATCATAACACTGCGCAAAAGTTGTTGTTCTTCTGGCACGTGGACAGTTAACAATGAGCTCAAGGTCCACTACCACCTTATACCAGACTGGAAAGGGTCAACCCTGATTTGCATGTAGCCTGGGAAAACCCCAACGGCTTGCAATCAGATTTATGATCTGACCAGCAGAGGCACAAATATGTGGATGAAAGTGTCCTAATGACTAGGGTAAAGTAAACGGTCCTAATGCATCATACTTCCATCCATGAATGACGACGACAACAGGCACAATAAACTAGTCGCCTTTCTTGGCAGTTAGAACACAATATATGTATAATCTTTACTTCGCCAGGCAGTCATAGCACAGTCTGACATGTTCATCAGTCTGACAAAAAGCCCATTAAAAAGACTTCCAGGGAGCCTGTTTTTTTGGTGGAGCTAAACTGGCATGGTTACCATAACACTGGGTAAGTGCAGAACTTGTTGTTCTTCTGGCTCTTTTGACAATTAACAATGAGCGCCAGGTCCATTACAATATTCATCCAGACTGCGAAGGGTCGACCCTGATTTGCACGTAGCCTGGGAAAACCCCAAAGGCTTGCAATCAGATTTGTTATCTGACCAGCAGAGGCACAAACATGTGGATGAAAGTGTCCTAATGACTAGGGTAAAGCGGACCTGCTAGACTTGTGGACATAACGTGCATGTTCGCGGGAAGTCTGCAAGTTCCGTTTGAATGCATCACACTTCCATCCACGAATGATGACGATAGCAGGCACAATAAACGAGTCGCCTGAACAGGGACTTGAACCCTGGACCCTCAGATTAAAAGTCTGATGCTCTACCGACTGAGCTACCCAGGCTTCAAAAAGCAGTGCTCTCGATGAAACAGTCTCGCTAACTCCTAATCCCAATTTACATACTAATACACCAATAGTGCACTTTCTTGGCAGTTAGTACAAAAGACATTTACAATCGTTACTTCACCAGGCAGTCATAGCACAGTCTGACATGTTCATCAAAGTCCGACAAAAAGAACATTAAAAAACTGTTATGGTTATCATAACACTGCGCAAAAGTTGTTGTTCTTCTGGCACGTGGACAGTTAACAATGAGCTCAAGGTCCACTACCACCTTGTACCAGACTGGAAAGGGTCAACCCTGATTTGCATGTAGCCTGGGAAAACCCCAACGGCTTGCAATCAGATTTATGATCTGACCAGCAGAGGCACAAATATGTGGATACTTCACCAGGCAGTCATAGCACAGTCTGACATGTTCATCAAAGTCCAACAAAAAGAACATTAAAAAACTGTTATGGTTATCATAACACTGCGCAAAAGTTGTTGTTCTTCTGGCACGTGGACAGTTAACAATGAGCTCAAGGTCCACTACCACCTTATACCAGACTGGAAAGGGTCAACCCTGATTTGCATGTAGCCTGGGAAAACCCCAACGGCTTGCAATCAGATTTATGATCTGACCAGCAGAGGCACAAATATGTGGATGAAAGTGTCCTAATGACTAGGGTAAAGTAAACGGTCCTAATGCATCATACTTCCATCCATGAATGACGACGACAACAGGCACAATAAACTAGTCGCCTTTCTTGGCAGTTAGAACACAATATATGTATAATCTTTACTTCGCCAGGCAGTCATAGCACAGTCTGACATGTTCATCAGTCTGACAAAAAGCCCATTAAAAAGACTTCCAGGGAGCCTGTTTTTTTGGTGGAGCTAAACTGGCATGGTTACCATAACACTGGGTAAGTGCAGAACTTGTTGTTCTTCTGGCTCTTTTGACAATTAACAATGAGCGCCAGGTCCATTACAATATTCATCCAGACTGCGAAGGGTCGACCCTGATTTGCACGTAGCCTGGGAAAACCCCAGAGGCTTGCAATCAGATTTGTTATCTGACCAGCAGAGGCACAAACATGTGGATGAAAGTGTCCTAATGACTAGGGTAAAGCGGACCTGCTAGACTTGTGGACGTAACGTGCATGTTCGCGGGAAGTCTGCAAGTTCCGTTTGAATGCATCACACTTCCATCCACGAATGATGACGATAGCAGGCACAATAAACGAGTCGCCTGAACAGGGACTTGAACCCTGGACCCTCAGATTAAAAGTCTGATGCTCTACCGACTGAGCTACCCAGGCTTCAAAAAGCAGCGCTCTCGATGAAACAGTCTCGCTAACTCCTAATCCCAATTTACATACTAATACACCAATAGTGCACTTTCTTGGCAGTTAGTACAAAAGACATTTACAATCGTTACTTCACCAGGCAGTCATAGCACAGTCTGACATGTTCATCAAAGTCCGACAAAAAGAACATTAAAAAACTGTTATGGTTATCATAACACTGCGCAAAAGTTGTTGTTCTTCTGGCACGTGGACAGTTAACAATGAGCTCAAGGTCCACTACCACCTTATACCAGACTGGAAAGGGTCAACCCTGATTTGCATGTAGCCTGGGAAAACCCCAACGGCTTGCAATCAGATTTATGATCTGACCAGCAGAGGCACAAATATGTGGATGAAAGTGTCCTAATGACTAGGGTAAAGTAAACGGTCCTAATGCATCATACTTCCATCCATGAATGACGACGACAACAGGCACAATAAACTAGTCGCCTCTCTTGGCAGTTAGAACACAATATATGTATAATCTTTACTTCGCCAGGCAGTCATAGCACAGTCTGACATGTTCATCAGTCTGACAAAAAGCCCATTAAAAAGACTTCCAGGGAGCCTGTTTTTTTGGTGGAGCTAAACTGGCATGGTTACCATAACACTGGGTAAGTGCAGAACTTGTTGTTCTTCTGGCTCTTTTGACAATTAACAATGAGCGCCAGGTCCATTACAATATTCATCCAGACTGCGAAGGGTCGACCCTGATTTGCACGTAGCCTGGGAAAACCCCAAAGGCTTGCAATCAGATTTGTTATCTGACCAGCAGAGGCACAAACATGTGGATAAAAGTGTCCTAATGACTAGGGTAAAGCGGACCTGCTAGACTTGTGGACGTAACGTTCATGTTCGCGGGAAGTCTGCAAGTTCCGTTTGAATGCATCACACTTCCATCCACGAATGATGACGATAGCAGGCACAATAAACGAGTCGCCTGAACAGGGACTTGAACCCTGGACCCTCAGATTAAAAGTCTGATGCTCTACCGACTGAGCTACCCAGGCTTCAAAAAGCAGTGCTCTCGATGAAACAGTCTCGCTAACTCCTAATCCCAATTTACATACTAATACACCAATAGTGCACTTTCTTGGCAGTTAGTACAAAAGACATTTACAATCGTTACTTCACCAGGCAGTCATAGCACAGTCTGACATGTTCATCAAAGTCCGACAAAAAGAACATTAAAAAACTGTTATGGTTATCATAACACTGCGCAAAAGTTGTTGTTCTTCTGGCACGTGGACAGTTAACAATGAGCTCAAGGTCCACTACCACCTTGTACCAGACTGGAAAGGGTCAACCCTGATTTGCATGTAGCCTGGGAAAACCCCAACGGCTTGCAATCAGATTTATGATCTGACCAGCAGAGGCACAAATATGTGGATGAAAGTGTCCTAATGACTAGGGTAAAGTAAACGGTCCTAATGCATCATACTTCCATCCATGAATGACGACGACAACAGGCACAATAAACTAGTCGCCTTTCTTGGCAGTTAGAACACAATATATGTATAATCTTTACTTCGCCAGGCAGTCATAGCACAGTCTGACATGTTCATCAGTCTGACAAAAAGCCCATTAAAAAGACTTCCAGGGAGCCTGTTTTTTTTGGTGGAGCTAAACTGGCATGGTTACCATAACACTGGGTAAGTGCAGAACTTGTTGTTCTTCTGGCTCTTTTGACAATTAACAATGAGCGCCAGGTCCATTACAATATTCATCCAGACTGCGAAGGGTCGACCCTGATTTGCACGTAGCCTGGGAAAACCCCAAAGGCTTGCAATCAGATTTGTTATCTGACCAGCAGAGGCACAAACATGTGGATGAAAGTGTCCTAATGACTAGGGTAAAGCGGACCTGCTAGACTTGTGGACGTAACGTGCATGTTCGCGGGAAGTCTGCAAGTTCCGTTTGAATGCATCACACTTCCATCCACGAATGATGACGATAGCAGGCACAATAAACGAGTCGCCTGAACAGGGACTTGAACCCTGGACCCTCAGATTAAAAGTCTGATGCTCTACCGACTGAGCTACCCAGGCTTCAAAAAGCAGCGCTCTCGATGAAACAGTCTCGCTAACTCCTAATCCCAATTTACATACTAATACACCAATAGTGCACTTTCTTGGCAGTTAGTACAAAAGACATTTACAATCGTTACTTCACCAGGCAGTCATAGCACAGTCTGACATGTTCATCAAAGTCCGACAAAAAGAACATTAAAAAACTGTTATGGTTATCATAACACTGCGCAAAAGTTGTTGTTCTTCTGGCACGTGGACAGTTAACAATGAGCTCAAGGTCCACTACCACCTTATACCAGACTGGAAAGGGTCAACCCTGATTTGCATGTAGCCTGGGAAAACCCCAACGGCTTGCAATCAGATTTATGATCTGACCAGCAGAGGCACAAATATGTGGATACTTCACCAGGCAGTCATAGCACAGTCTGACATGTTCATCAAAGTCCGACAAAAAGAACATTAAAAAACTGTTATGGTTATCATAACACTGCGCAAAAGTTGTTGTTCTTCTGGCACGTGGACAGTTAACAATGAGCTCAAGGTCCGCTACCACCTTATACCAGACTGGAAAGGGTCAACCCTGATTTGCATGTAGCCTGGGAAAACCCCAACGGCTTGCAATCAGATTTATGATCTGACCAGCAGAGGCACAAATATGTGGATGAAAGTGTCCTAATGACTAGGGTAAAGTAAACGGTCCTAATGCATCATACTTCCATCCATGAATGACGACGACAACAGGCACAATAAACTAGTCGCCTCTCTTGGCAGTTAGAACACAATATATGTATAATCTTTACTTCGCCAGGCAGTCATAGCACAGTCTGACATGTTCATCAGTCTGACAAAAAGCCCATTAAAAAGACTTCCAGGGAGCCTGTTTTTTTGGTGGAGCTAAACTGGCATGGTTACCATAACACTGGGTAAGTGCAGAACTTGTTGTTCTTCTGGCTCTTTTGACAATTAACAATGAGCGCCAGGTCCATTACAATATTCATCCAGACTGCGAAGGGTCAACCCTGATTTGCACGTAGCCTGGGAAAACCCCAACGGCTTGCAATCAGATTTGTTATCTGACCAGCAGAGGCACAAACATGTGGATGAAAGTGTCCTAATGACTAGGGTAAAGCGGACCTGCTAGACTTGTGGACATAACGTGCATGTTCGCGGGAAGTCTGCAAGTTCCGTTTGAATGCATCACACTTCCATCCACGAATGATGACGATAGCAGGCACAATAAACGAGTCGCCTGAACAGGGACTTGAACCCTGGACCCTCAGATTAAAAGTCGGATGCTCTACCGACTGAGCTACCCAGGCTTCAAAAAGCAGCGCTCTCGATGAAACAGTCTCGCTAACTCCTAATCCCAATTTACATACTAATACACCAATAGTGCACTTTCTTGGCAGTTAGTACAAAAGACATTTACAATCGTTACTTCACCAGGCAGTCATAGCACAGTCTGACATGTTCATCAAAGTCCGACAAAAAGAACATTAAAAAACTGTTATGGTTATCATAACACTGCGCAAAAGTTGTTGTTCTTCTGGCACGTGGACAGTTAACAATGAGCTCAAGGTCCACTACCACCTTATACCAGACTGGAAAGGGTCAACCCTGATTTGCATGTAGCCTGGGAAAACCCAACGGCTTGCAATCAGATTTATGATCTGACCAGCAGAGGCACAAATATGTGGATACTTCACCAGGCAGTCATAGCACAGTCTGACATGTTCATCAAAGTCCGACAAAAAGAACATTAAAAAACTGTTATGGTTATCATAACACTGCGCAAAAGTTGTTGTTCTTCTGGCACGTGGACAGTTAACAATGAGCTCAAGGTCCGCTACCACCTTATACCAGACTGGAAAGGGTCAACCCTGATTTGCATGTAGCCTGGGAAAACCCCAACGGCTTGCAATCAGATTTATGATCTGACCAGCAGAGGCACAAATATGTGGATGAAAGTGTCCTAATGACTAGGGTAAAGTAAACGGTCCTAATGCATCATACTTCCATCCATGAATGACGACGACAACAGGCACAATAAACTAGTCGCCTCTCTTGGCAGTTAGAACACAATATATGTATAATCTTTACTTCGCCAGGCAGTCATAGCACAGTCTGACATGTTCATCAGTCTGACAAAAAGCCCATTAAAAAGACTTCCAGGGAGCCTGTTTTTTTGGTGGAGCTAAACTGGCATGGTTACCATAACACTGGGTAAGTGCAGAACTTGTTGTTCTTCTGGCTCTTTTGACAATTAACAATGAGCGCCAGGTCCATTACAATATTCATCCAGACTGCGAAGGGTCAACCCTGATTTGCACGTAGCCTGGGAAAACCCCAACGGCTTGCAATCAGATTTGTTATCTGACCAGCAGAGGCACAAACATGTGGATGAAAGTGTCCTAATGACTAGGGTAAAGCGGACCTGCTAGACTTGTGGACATAACGTGCATGTTCGCGGGAAGTCTGCAAGTTCCGTTTGAATGCATCACACTTCCATCCACGAATGATGACGATAGCAGGCACAATAAACGAGTCGCCTGAACAGGGACTTGAACCCTGGACCCTCAGATTAAAAGTCGGATGCTCTACCGACTGAGCTACCCAGGCTTCAAAAAGCAGCGCTCTCGATGAAACAGTCTCGCTAACTCCTAATCCCAATTTACATACTAATACACCAATAGTGCACTTTCTTGGCAGTTAGTACAAAAGACATTTACAATCGTTACTTCACCAGGCAGTCATAGCACAGTCTGACATGTTCATCAAAGTCCGACAAAAAGAACATTAAAAAACTGTTATGGTTATCATAACACTGCGCAAAAGTTGTTGTTCTTCTGGCACGTGGACAGTTAACAATGAGCTCAAGGTCCACTACCACCTTATACCAGACTGGAAAGGGTCAACCCTGATTTGCATGTAGCCTGGGAAAACCCAAACGGCTTGCAATCAGATTTATGATCTGACCAGCAGAGGCACAAATATGTGGATGAAAGTGTCCTAATGACTAGGGTAAAGTAAACGGTCCTAATGCATCATACTTCCATCCATGAATGACGACGACAACAGGCACAATAAACTAGTCGCCTTTCTTGGCAGTTAGAACACAATATATGTATAATCTTTACTTCGCCAGGCAGTCATAGCACAGTCTGACATGTTCATCAGTCTGACAAAAAGCCCATTAAAAAGACTTCCAGGGAGCCTGTTTTTTTGGTGGAGCTAAACTGGCATGGTTACCATAACACTGGGTAAGTGCAGAACTTGTTGTTCTTCTGGCTCTTTTGACAATTAACAATGAGCGCCAGGTCCATTACAATATTCATCCAGACTGCGAAGGGTCGACCCTGATTTGCACGTAGCCTGGGAAAACCCCAAAGGCTTGCAATCAGATTTGTTATCTGACCAGCAGAGGCACAAACATGTGGATGAAAGTGTCCTAATGACTAGGGTAAAGCGGACCTGCTAGACTTGTGGACGTAACGTGCATGTTCGCGGGAAGTCTGCAAGTTCCGTTTGAATGCATCACACTTCCATCCACGAATGATGACGATAGCAGGCACAATAAACGAGTCGCCTGAACAGGGACTTGAACCCTGGACCCTCAGATTAAAAGTCTGATGCTCTACCGACTGAGCTACCCAGGCTTCAAAAAGCAGCGCTCTCGATGAAACAGTCTCGCTAACTCCTAATCCCAATTTACATACTAATACACCAATAGTGCACTTTCTTGGCAGTTAGTACAAAAGACATTTACAATCGTTACTTCACCAGGCAGTCATAGCACAGTCTGACATGTTCATCAAAGTCCGACAAAAAGAACATTAAAAAACTGTTATGGTTATCATAACACTGCGCAAAAGTTGTTGTTCTTCTGGCACGTGGACAGTTAACAATGAGCTCAAGGTCCACTACCACCTTGTACCAGACTGGAAAGGGTCAACCCTGATTTGCATGTAGCCTGGGAAAACCCCAACGGCTTGCAATCAGATTTATGATCTGACCAGCAGAGGCACAAATATGTGGATACTTCACCAGGCAGTCATAGCACAGTCTGACATGTTCATCAAAGTCCGACAAAAAGAACATTAAAAAACTGTTATGGTTATCATAACACTGCGCAAAAGTTGTTGTTCTTCTGGCACGTGGACAGTTAACAATGAGCTCAAGGTCCGCTACCACCTTATACCAGACTGGAAAGGGTCAACCCTGATTTGCATGTAGCCTGGGCAAACCCCAACGGCTTGCAATCAGATTTATGATCTGACCAGCAGAGGCACAAATATGTGGATGAAAGTGTCCTAATGACTAGGGTAAAGTAAACGGTCCTAATGCATCATACTTCCATCCATGAATGACGACGACAACAGGCACAATAAACTAGTCGCCTCTCTTGGCAGTTAGAACACAATATATGTATAATCTTTACTTCGCCAGGCAGTCATAGCACAGTCTGACATGTTCATCAGTCTGACAAAAAGCCCATTAAAAAGACTTCCAGGGAGCCTGTTTTTTTGGTGGAGCTAAACTGGCATGGTTACCATAACACTGGGTAAGTGCAGAACTTGTTGTTCTTCTGGCTCTTTTGACAATTAACAATGAGCGCCAGGTCCATTACAATATTCATCCAGACTGCGAAGGGTCGACCCTGATTTGCACGTAGCCTGGGAAAACCCCAAGGCTTGCAATCAGATTTGTTATCTGACCAGCAGAGGCACAAACATGTGGATGAAAGTGTCCTAATGACTAGGGTAAAGCGGACCTGCTAGACTTGTGGACGTAACGTGCATGTTCGCGGGAAGTCTGCAAGTTCCGTTTGAATGCATCACACTTCCATCCACGAATGATGACGATAGCAGGCACAATAAACGAGCCGCCTGAACAGGGACTTGAACCCTGGACCCTCAGATTAAAAGTCTGATGCTCTACCGACTGAGCTACCCAGGCTTCAAAAAGCAGCGCTCTCGATGAAACAGTCTCGCTAACTCCTAATCCCAATTTACATACTAATACACCAATAGTGCACTTTCTTGGCAGTTAGTACAAAAGACATTTACAATCGTTACTTCACCAGGCAGTCATAGCACAGTCTGACATGTTCATCAAAGTCCGACAAAAAGAACATTAAAAAACTGTTATGGTTATCATAACACTGCGCAAAAGTTGTTGTTCTTCTGGCACGTGGACAGTTAACAATGAGCTCAAGGTCCACTACCACCTTATACCAGACTGGAAAGGGTCAACCCTGATTTGCATGTAGCCTGGGCAAACCCCAACGGCTTGCAATCAGATTTATGATCTGACCAGCAGAGGCACAAATATGTGGATGAAAGTGTCCTAATGACTAGGGTAAAGTAAACGGTCCTAATGCATCATACTTCCATCCATGAATGACGACGACAACAGGCACAATAAACTAGTCGCCTCTCTTGGCAGTTAGAACACAATATATGTATAATCTTTACTTCGCCAGGCAGTCATAGCACAGTCTGACATGTTCATCAGTCTGACAAAAAGCCCATTAAAAAGACTTCCAGGGAGCCTGTTTTTTTGGTGGAGCTAAACTGGCATGGTTACCATAACACTGGGTAAGTGCAGAACTTGTTGTTCTTCTGGCTCTTTTGACAATTAACAATGAGCGCCAGGTCCATTACAATATTCATCCAGACTGCGAAGGGTCAACCCTGATTTGCACGTAGCCTGGGAAAACCCCAACGGCTTGCAATCAGATTTGTTATCTGACCAGCAGAGGCACAAACATGTGGATGAAAGTGTCCTAATGACTAGGGTAAAGCGGACCTGCTAGACTTGTGGACATAACGTGCATGTTCGCGGGAAGTCTGCAAGTTCCGTTTGAATGCATCACACTTCCATCCACGAATGATGACGATAGCAGGCACAATAAACGAGTCGCCTGAACAGGGACTTGAACCCTGGACCCTCAGATTAAAAGTCTGATGCTCTACCGACTGAGCTACCCAGGCTTCAAAAAGCAGCGCTCTCGATGAAACAGTCTCGCTAACTCCTAATCCCAATTTACATACTAATACACCAATAGTGCACTTTCTTGGCAGTTAGTACAAAAGACATTTACAATCGTTACTTCACCAGGCAGTCATAGCACAGTCTGACATGTTCATCAAAGTCCGACAAAAAGAACATTAAAAAACTGTTATGGTTATCATAACACTGCGCAAAAGTTGTTGTTCTTCTGGCACGTGGACAGTTAACAATGAGCTCAAGGTCCACTACCACCTTATACCAGACTGGAAAGGGTCAACCCTGATTTGCATGTAGCCTGGGAAAACCCAAACGGCTTGCAATCAGATTTATGATCTGACCAGCAGAGGCACAAATATGTGGATGAAAGTGTCCTAATGACTAGGGTAAAGTAAACGGTCCTAATGCATCATACTTCCATCCATGAATGACGACGACAACAGGCACAATAAACTAGTCGCCTTTCTTGGCAGTTAGAACACAATATATGTATAATCTTTACTTCGCCAGGCAGTCATAGCACAGTCTGACATGTTCATCAGTCTGACAAAAAGCCCATTAAAAAGACTTCCAGGGAGCCTGTTTTTTTGGTGGAGCTAAACTGGCATGGTTACCATAACACTGGGTAAGTGCAGAACTTGTTGTTCTTCTGGCTCTTTTGACAATTAACAATGAGCGCCAGGTCCATTACAATATTCATCCAGACTGCGAAGGGTCGACCCTGATTTGCACGTAGCCTGGGAAAACCCCAAAGGCTTGCAATCAGATTTGTTATCTGACCAGCAGAGGCACAAACATGTGGATGAAAGTGTCCTAATGACTAGGGTAAAGCGGACCTGCTAGACTTGTGGACGTAACGTGCATGTTCGCGGGAAGTCTGCAAGTTCCGTTTGAATGCATCACACTTCCATCCACGAATGATGACGATAGCAGGCACAATAAACGAGTCGCCTGAACAGGGACTTGAACCCTGGACCCTCAGATTAAAAGTCTGATGCTCTACCGACTGAGCTACCCAGGCTTCAAAAAGCAGCGCTCTCGATGAAACAGTCTCGCTAACTCCTAATCCCAATTTACATACTAATACACCAATAGTGCACTTTCTTGGCAGTTAGTACAAAAGACATTTACAATCGTTACTTCACCAGGCAGTCATAGCACAGTCTGACATGTTCATCAAAGTCCGACAAAAAGAACATTAAAAAACTGTTATGGTTATCATAACACTGCGCAAAAGTTGTTGTTCTTCTGGCACGTGGACAGTTAACAATGAGCTCAAGGTCCACTACCACCTTGTACCAGACTGGAAAGGGTCAACCCTGATTTGCATGTAGCCTGGGAAAACCCCAACGGCTTGCAATCAGATTTATGATCTGACCAGCAGAGGCACAAATATGTGGATACTTCACCAGGCAGTCATAGCACAGTCTGACATGTTCATCAAAGTCCGACAAAAAGAACATTAAAAAACTGTTATGGTTATCATAACACTGCGCAAAAGTTGTTGTTCTTCTGGCACGTGGACAGTTAACAATGAGCTCAAGGTCCGCTACCACCTTATACCAGACTGGAAAGGGTCAACCCTGATTTGCATGTAGCCTGGGCAAACCCCAACGGCTTGCAATCAGATTTATGATCTGACCAGCAGAGGCACAAATATGTGGATGAAAGTGTCCTAATGACTAGGGTAAAGTAAACGGTCCTAATGCATCATACTTCCATCCATGAATGACGACGACAACAGGCACAATAAACTAGTCGCCTCTCTTGGCAGTTAGAACACAATATATGTATAATCTTTACTTCGCCAGGCAGTCATAGCACAGTCTGACATGTTCATCAGTCTGACAAAAAGCCCATTAAAAAGACTTCCAGGGAGCCTGTTTTTTTGGTGGAGCTAAACTGGCATGGTTACCATAACACTGGGTAAGTGCAGAACTTGTTGTTCTTCTGGCTCTTTTGACAATTAACAATGAGCGCCAGGTCCATTACAATATTCATCCAGACTGCGAAGGGTCGACCCTGATTTGCACGTAGCCTGGGAAAACCCCAAAGGCTTGCAATCAGATTTGTTATCTGACCAGCAGAGGCACAAACATGTGGATGAAAGTGTCCTAATGACTAGGGTAAAGCGGACCTGCTAGACTTGTGGACGTAACGTGCATGTTCGCGGGAAGTCTGCAAGTTCCGTTTGAATGCATCACACTTCCATCCACGAATGATGACGATAGCAGGCACAATAAACGAGCCGCCTGAACAGGGACTTGAACCCTGGACCCTCAGATTAAAAGTCTGATGCTCTACCGACTGAGCTACCCAGGCTTCAAAAAGCAGCGCTCTCGATGAAACAGTCTCGCTAACTCCTAATCCCAATTTACATACTAATACACCAATAGTGCACTTTCTTGGCAGTTAGTACAAAAGACATTTACAATCGTTACTTCACCAGGCAGTCATAGCACAGTCTGACATGTTCATCAAAGTCCGACAAAAAGAACATTAAAAAACTGTTATGGTTATCATAACACTGCGCAAAAGTTGTTGTTCTTCTGGCACGTGGACAGTTAACAATGAGCTCAAGGTCCACTACCACCTTGTACCAGACTGGAAAGGGTCAACCCTGATTTGCATGTAGCCTGGGAAAACCCCAACGGCTTGCAATCAGATTTATGATCTGACCAGCAGAGGCACAAATATGTGGATGAAAGTGTCCTAATGACTAGGGTAAAGTAAACGGTCCTAATGCATCATACTTCCATCCATGAATGACGACGACAACAGGCACAATAAACTAGTCGCCTCTCTTGGCAGTTAGAACACAATATATGTATAATCTTTACTTCGCCAGGCAGTCATAGCACAGTCTGACATGTTCATCAGTCTGACAAAAAGCCCATTAAAAAGACTTCCAGGGAGCCTGTTTTTTTGGTGGAGCTAAACTGGCATGGTTACCATAACACTGGGTAAGTGCAGAACTTGTTGTTCTTCTGGCTCTTTTGACAATTAACAATGAGCGCCAGGTCCATTACAATATTCATCCAGACTGCGAAGGGTCGACCCTGATTTGCACGTAGCCTGGGAAAACCCCAAAGGCTTGCAATCAGATTTGTTATCTGACCAGCAGAGGCACAAACATGTGGATGAAAGTGTCCTAATGACTAGGGTAAAGCGGACCTGCTAGACTTGTGGACGTAACGTGCATGTTCGCGGGAAGTCTGCAAGTTCCGTTTGAATGCATCACACTTCCATCCACGAATGATGACGATAGCAGGCACAATAAACGAGTCGCCTGAACAGGGACTTGAACCCTGGACCCTCAGATTAAAAGTCTGATGCTCTACCGACTGAGCTACCCAGGCTTCAAAAAGCAGTGCTCTCGATGAAACAGTCTCGCTAACTCCTAATCCCAATTTACATACTAATACACCAATAGTGCACTTTCTTGGCAGTTAGTACAAAAGACATTTACAATCGTTACTTCACCAGGCAGTCATAGCACAGTCTGACATGTTCATCAAAGTCCGACAAAAAGAACATTAAAAAACTGTTATGGTTATCATAACACTGCGCAAAAGTTGTTGTTCTTCTGGCACGTGGACAGTTAACAATGAGCTCAAGGTCCACTACCACCTTGTACCAGACTGGAAAGGGTCAACCCTGATTTGCATGTAGCCTGGGAAAACCCCAACGGCTTGCAATCAGATTTATGATCTGACCAGCAGAGGCACAAATATGTGGATACTTCACCAGGCAGTCATAGCACAGTCTGACATGTTCATCAAAGTCCGACAAAAAGAACATTAAAAAACTGTTATGGTTATCATAACACTGCGCAAAAGTTGTTGTTCTTCTGGCACGTGGACAGTTAACAATGAGCTCAAGGTCCGCTACCACCTTATACCAGACTGGAAAGGGTCAACCCTGATTTGCATGTAGCCTGGGCAAACCCCAACGGCTTGCAATCAGATTTATGATCTGACCAGCAGAGGCACAAATATGTGGATGAAAGTGTCCTAATGACTAGGGTAAAGTAAACGGTCCTAATGCATCATACTTCCATCCATGAATGACGACGACAACAGGCACAATAAACTAGTCGCCTCTCTTGGCAGTTAGAACACAATATATGTATAATCTTTACTTCGCCAGGCAGTCATAGCACAGTCTGACATGTTCATCAGTCTGACAAAAAGCCCATTAAAAAGACTTCCAGGGAGCCTGTTTTTTTGGTGGAGCTAAACTGGCATGGTTACCATAACACTGGGTAAGTGCAGAACTTGTTGTTCTTCTGGCTCTTTTGACAATTAACAATGAGCGCCAGGTCCATTACAATATTCATCCAGACTGCGAAGGGTCGACCCTGATTTGCACGTAGCCTGGGAAAACCCCAAAGGCTTGCAATCAGATTTGTTATCTGACCAGCAGAGGCACAAACATGTGGATGAAAGTGTCCTAATGACTAGGGTAAAGCGGACCTGCTAGACTTGTGGACGTAACGTGCATGTTCGCGGGAAGTCTGCAAGTTCCGTTTGAATGCATCACACTTCCATCCACGAATGATGACGATAGCAGGCACAATAAACGAGCCGCCTGAACAGGGACTTGAACCCTGGACCCTCAGATTAAAAGTCTGATGCTCTACCGACTGAGCTACCCAGGCTTCAAAAAGCAGCGCTCTCGATGAAACAGTCTCGCTAACTCCTAATCCCAATTTACATACTAATACACCAATAGTGCACTTTCTTGGCAGTTAGTACAAAAGACATTTACAATCGTTACTTCACCAGGCAGTCATAGCACAGTCTGACATGTTCATCAAAGTCCGACAAAAAGAACATTAAAAAACTGTTATGGTTATCATAACACTGCGCAAAAGTTGTTGTTCTTCTGGCACGTGGACAGTTAACAATGAGCTCAAGGTCCACTACCACCTTGTACCAGACTGGAAAGGGTCAACCCTGATTTGCATGTAGCCTGGGAAAACCCCAACGGCTTGCAATCAGATTTATGATCTGACCAGCAGAGGCACAAATATGTGGATACTTCACCAGGCAGTCATAGCACAGTCTGACATGTTCATCAAAGTCCGACAAAAAGAACATTAAAAAACTGTTATGGTTATCATAACACTGCGCAAAAGTTGTTGTTCTTCTGGCACGTGGACAGTTAACAATGAGCTCAAGGTCCACTACCACCTTATACCAGACTGGAAAGGGTCAACCCTGATTTGCATGTAGCCTGGGAAAACCCCAACGGCTTGCAATCAGATTTATGATCTGACCAGCAGAGGCACAAATATGTGGATGAAAGTGTCCTAATGACTAGGGTAAAGTAAACGGTCCTAATGCATCATACTTCCATCCATGAATGACGACGACAACAGGCACAATAAACTAGTCGCCTCTCTTGGCAGTTAGAACACAATATATGTATAATCTTTACTTCGCCAGGCAGTCATAGCACAGTCTGACATGTTCATCAGTCTGACAAAAAGCCCATTAAAAAGACTTCCAGGGAGCCTGTTTTTTTTGGTGGAGCTAAACTGGCATGGTTACCATAACACTGGGTAAGTGCAGAACTTGTTGTTCTTCTGGCTCTTTTGACAATTAACAATGAGCGCCAGGTCCATTACAATATTCATCCAGACTGCGAAGGGTCGACCCTGATTTGCACGTAGCCTGGGAAAACCCCAAAGGCTTGCAATCAGATTTGTTATCTGACCAGCAGAGGCACAAACATGTGGATGAAAGTGTCCTAATGACTAGGGTAAAGCGGACCTGCTAGACTTGTGGACGTAACGTGCATGTTCGCGGGAAGTCTGCAAGTTCCGTTTGAATGCATCACACTTCCATCCACGAATGATGACGATAGCAGGCACAATAAACGAGTCGCCTGAACAGGGACTTGAACCCTGGACCCTCAGATTAAAAGTCTGATGCTCTACCGACTGAGCTACCCAGGCTTCAAAAAGCAGTGCTCTCGATGAAACAGTCTCGCTAACTCCTAATCCCAATTTACATACTAATACACCAATAGTGCACTTTCTTGGCAGTTAGTACAAAAGACATTTACAATCGTTACTTCACCAGGCAGTCATAGCACAGTCTGACATGTTCATCAAAGTCCGACAAAAAGAACATTAAAAAACTGTTATGGTTATCATAACACTGCGCAAAAGTTGTTGTTCTTCTGGCACGTGGACAGTTAACAATGAGCTCAAGGTCCACTACCACCTTGTACCAGACTGGAAAGGGTCAACCCTGATTTGCATGTAGCCTGGGAAAACCCCAACGGCTTGCAATCAGATTTATGATCTGACCAGCAGAGGCACAAATATGTGGATACTTCACCAGGCAGTCATAGCACAGTCTGACATGTTCATCAAAGTCCGACAAAAAGAACATTAAAAAACTGTTATGGTTATCATAACACTGCGCAAAAGTTGTTGTTCTTCTGGCACGTGGACAGTTAACAATGAGCTCAAGGTCCGCTACCACCTTATACCAGACTGGAAAGGGTCAACCCTGATTTGCATGTAGCCTGGGCAAACCCCAACGGCTTGCAATCAGATTTATGATCTGACCAGCAGAGGCACAAATATGTGGATGAAAGTGTCCTAATGACTAGGGTAAAGTAAACGGTCCTAATGCATCATACTTCCATCCATGAATGACGACGACAACAGGCACAATAAACTAGTCGCCTCTCTTGGCAGTTAGAACACAATATATGTATAATCTTTACTTCGCCAGGCAGTCATAGCACAGTCTGACATGTTCATCAGTCTGACAAAAAGCCCATTAAAAAGACTTCCAGGGAGCCTGTTTTTTTGGTGGAGCTAAACTGGCATGGTTACCATAACACTGGGTAAGTGCAGAACTTGTTGTTCTTCTGGCTCTTTTGACAATTAACAATGAGCGCCAGGTCCATTACAATATTCATCCAGACTGCGAAGGGTCGACCCTGATTTGCACGTAGCCTGGGAAAACCCCAAAGGCTTGCAATCAGATTTGTTATCTGACCAGCAGAGGCACAAACATGTGGATGAAAGTGTCCTAATGACTAGGGTAAAGCGGACCTGCTAGACTTGTGGACGTAACGTGCATGTTCGCGGGAAGTCTGCAAGTTCCGTTTGAATGCATCACACTTCCATCCACGAATGATGACGATAGCAGGCACAATAAACGAGTCGCCTGAACAGGGACTTGAACCCTGGACCCTCAGATTAAAAGTCTGATGCTCTACCGACTGAGCTACCCAGGCTTCAAAAAGCAGCGCTCTCGATGAAACAGTCTCGCTAACTCCTAATCCCAATTTACATACTAATACACCAATAGTGCACTTTCTTGGCAGTTAGTACAAAAGACATTTACAATCGTTACTTCACCAGGCAGTCATAGCACAGTCTGACATGTTCATCAAAGTCCGACAAAAAGAACATTAAAAAACTGTTATGGTTATCATAACACTGCGCAAAAGTTGTTGTTCTTCTGGCACGTGGACAGTTAACAATGAGCTCAAGGTCCACTACCACCTTATACCAGACTTGAAAGGGTCAACCCTGATTTGCATGTAGCCTGGGAAAACCCCAACGGCTTGCAATCAGATTTATGATCTGACCAGCAGAGGCACAAATATGTGGATGAAAGTGTCCTAATGACTAGGGTAAAGTAAACGGTCCTAATGCATCATACTTCCATCCATGAATGACGACGACAACAGGCACAATAAACTAGTCGCCTTTCTTGGCAGTTAGAACACAATATATGTATAATCTTTACTTCGCCAGGCAGTCATAGCACAGTCTGACATGTTCATCAGTCTGACAAAAAGCCCATTAAAAAGACTTAGTGCAAACTTCCAGGGAGCCTGTTTTTTTGGTGGAGCTAAACTGGCATGGTTACCATAACACTGGGTAAGTGCAGAACTTGTTGTTCTTCTGGCTCTTTTGACAATTAACAATGAGCGCCAGGTCCATTACAATATTCATCCAGACTGCGAAGGGTCGACCCTGATTTGCACGTAGCCTGGGAATACCCCAACGGCTTGCAATCAGATTTGTGATCTGACCAGCAGAGGCACAAACATGTGGATGAAAGTGTCCTAATGACTAGGGTAAAGCGGACCTACTAGACTTGTGGACGTAACGTGCATGTTCGTGGGAAGTCTGCAAGTTCCGTTTGAATGCATCACACTTCCATCCACGAATGATGACGATAGCAGGCACAATAAACGAGTCGCCTGAACAGGGACTTGAACCCTGGACCCTCAGATTAAAAGTCTGATGCTCCACCAACTGAGCTACCCAGGCTTCAAAAAGCAGCGCTCTCGATGAAACAGTCTCGCTAACTCCTAATCCCAATTTACATACTAATACACCAATAGTGCACTTTCTTGGCAGTTAGTACAAAAGACATTTACAATCGTTACTTCACCAGGCAGTCATAGCACAGTCTGACATGTTCATCAAAGTCCGACAAAAAGAACATTAAAAAACTGTTATGGTTATCATAACACTGCGCAAAAGTTGTTGTTCTTCTGGCACGTGGACAGTTAACAATGAGCTCAAGGTCCACTACCACCTTGTACCAGACTGGAAAGGGTCAACCCTGATTTGCATGTAGCCTGGGAAAACCCCAACGGCTTGCAATCAGATTTATGATCTGACCAGCAGAGGCACAAATATGTGGATACTTCACCAGGCAGTCATAGCACAGTCTGACATGTTCATCAAAGTCCGACAAAAAGAACATTAAAAAACTGTTATGGTTATCATAACACTGCGCAAAAGTTGTTGTTCTTCTGGCACGTGGACAGTTAACAATGAGCTCAAGGTCCACTACCACCTTATACCAGACTGGAAAGGGTCAACCCTGATTTGCATGTAGCCTGGGAAAACCCCAACGGCTTGCAATCAGATTTATGATCTGACCAGCAGAGGCACAAATATGTGGATGAAAGTGTCCTAATGACTAGGGTAAAGTAAACGGTCCTAATGCATCATACTTCCATCCATGAATGACGACGACAACAGGCACAATAAACTAGTCGCCTCTCTTGGCAGTTAGAACACAATATATGTATAATCTTTACTTCGCCAGGCAGTCATAGCACAGTCTGACATGTTCATCAGTCTGACAAAAAGCCCATTAAAAAGACTTCCAGGGAGCCTGTTTTTTTGGTGGAGCTAAACTGGCATGGTTACCATAACACTGGGTAAGTGCAGAACTTGTTGTTCTTCTGGCTCTTTTGACAATTAACAATGAGCGCCAGGTCCATTACAATATTCATCCAGACTGCGAAGGGTCGACCCTGATTTGCACGTAGCCTGGGAAAACCCCAAAGGCTTGCAATCAGATTTGTTATCTGACCAGCAGAGGCACAAACATGTGGATGAAAGTGTCCTAATGACTAGGGTAAAGCGGACCTGCTAGACTTGTGGACGTAACGTGCATGTTCGCGGGAAGTCTGCAAGTTCCGTTTGAATGCATCACACTTCCATCCACGAATGATGACGATAGCAGGCACAATAAACGAGTCGCCTGAACAGGGACTTGAACCCTGGACCCTCAGATTAAAAGTCTGATGCTCTACCGACTGAGCTACCCAGGCTTCAAAAAGCAGCGCTCTCGATGAAACAGTCTCGCTAACTCCTAATCCCAATTTACATACTAATACACCAATAGTGCACTTTCTTGGCAGTTAGTACAAAAGACATTTACAATCGTTACTTCACCAGGCAGTCATAGCACAGTCTGACATGTTCATCAAAGTCCGACAAAAAGAACATTAAAAAACTGTTATGGTTATCATAACACTGCGCAAAAGTTGTTGTTCTTCTGGCACGTGGACAGTTAACAATGAGCTCAAGGTCCACTACCACCTTATACCAGACTGGAAAGGGTCAACCCTGATTTGCATGTAGCCTGGGAAAACCCCAACGGCTTGCAATCAGATTTATGATCTGACCAGCAGAGGCACAAATATGTGGATGAAAGTGTCCTAATGACTAGGGTAAAGTAAACGGTCCTAATGCATCATACTTCCATCCATGAATGACGACGACAACAGGCACAATAAACTAGTCGCCTTTCTTGGCAGTTAGAACACAATATATGTATAATCTTTACTTCGCCAGGCAGTCATAGCACAGTCTGACATGTTCATCAGTCTGACAAAAAGCCCATTAAAAAGACTTCCAGGGAGCCTGTTTTTTTGGTGGAGCTAAACTGGCATGGTTACCATAACACTGGGTAAGTGCAGAACTTGTTGTTCTTCTGGCTCTTTTGACAATTAACAATGAGCGCCAGGTCCATTACAATATTCATCCAGACTGCGAAGGGTCGACCCTGATTTGCACGTAGCCTGGGAATACCCCAACGGCTTGCAATCAGATTTGTGATCTGACCAGCAGAGGCACAAACATGTGGATGAAAGTGTCCTAATGACTAGGGTAAAGCGGACCTACTAGACTTGTGGACGTAACGTGCATGCTCGTGGGAAGTCTGCAAGTTCCGTTTGAATGCATCACACTTCCATCCACGAATGATGACGATAGCAGGCACAATAAACGAGTCGCCTGAACAGGGACTTGAACCCTGGACCCTCAGATTAAAAGTCTGATGCTCCACCAACTGAGCTACCCAGGCTTCAAAAAGCAGCGCTCTCGATGAAACAGTCTCGCTAACTCCTAATCCCAATTTACATACTAATACACCAATAGTGCACTTTCTTGGCAGTTAGTACAAAAGACATTTACAATCGTTACTTCACCAGGCAGTCATAGCACAGTCTGACATGTTCCCAATTTACATTTTAATACACCAATAACTAGGTGAATATGTTTGAACACAAACAGCCGATCAGATCTGACAATTCCCATAAATCCCATAACACAAATCTGCCTACTCTTTGATGGTGATGGAGGTTGGGATCTCTGTCCAGAGGCGGGCAAACTTGACAGGCGTGACCAGTTCCTGAGGGTCTCGGTCCACGTGGGCATGCAGCATGAGACGACAGAAGGAGGCCCTGATGTCAAAGGGCAGCGTCTCATCCATCATGCACAGGAAAATGAGCTCCACGTCCAGCTGCTTGGAGATCTCGTCTATGGCCAGATATTGCCGGTCCAGACACATTCGGGCAAAGAGCTTCAGCTGATACCTGAGGGTGTCAACAGAGACAGACAGCCATTATAAACTTTGCTTTCTTCCATTGCCATTTTTGAGTTCATTCACAATATACTGAAAGTTAATGGTGGGATCATGAATTTTCTGACACATTTGTGTGTGTCTACCTGTAGTAGGTGAGGACGTTCTCATCGTGAGCGTTTCCTTGTCTTGCCTCCTGAGCCAGCTGTCTAATGCCTTTCTCCTGTCTTTCATTAATCTTATCTGTCCACACCAGCCACACCTACAGAAAGAGACACAATTAATATGATTTGACAGAAATTACAATACCCAGTTTCATCTGTTAAAGAAGGAAGACGTGGTTTTTGTGTAATTTATGGTCTTGCCTCTCTTTGTTTTTTTACAGTCTACAGAATCGTCACCATAAAAACAACAAAACCCAGTGTTAAGAACGACAGCACAATTTATTATCAGCTATCTTTCAGTCAGAACTTAAATTCTTATGTTTAAAATATTATTAAATGATCTGCCCTCAGTCATCTGTCCCATCCTTATCCACAGTAGGAAAGTTTTACACAGCCATGCAGAGCTTGTTAGTTAAATGGTGAATTGTTGTCAATAATCTAAAATGGAAAGATTCAATACAGTTATCATCATATGCAATTATATTCAACCTGCGCTTTTCCATACAGTCAAACAAAGTAATACCAATAAATAAAAAAGTTAAAAAAAACAAACAGAGATGCAAGCCTGTATACCTCGTCCTCATCTCCATAGTCTTCCATCCCCATGTATTCTCCATGACCACCACCATGGGACGCCTCTTTGGGAACACGACGTCTGGATGGAACGAAACAGAAATCAAGTGAAATTGTAGCATGTTGAGATTGAAGCATAATTTGGAGAATGATCGATTAATTGCTGGCCATTGGACAGAGTGCAGGTTTAAAGGAAACCTATTATAATGCTTTTCCAGTCCTATACTATATTTCTGTGAGTCTTTTATGGCAGCTTTGCATGATTCAAAGTTCAAAAAAATAATTTTATGTCTTATACTGGCTCTTCATGTAGGCCTTCATTTCAGCCTCAGTCTGAAACAAGATGTCAATGCTCCTGTCTCTTTAAAGCTCCCCCTCCCAAAGCCCACTGTCTTCTGATTGACCAAGAACTGAAGCAAGTTACCAGGCTGTCCCTGGGCACTACAGACAGACTGAGCCTCCCTCTAGCTTCTGGTGTCGTATTACGGAGCCATTGGTAGAAAAAGCAGTTAAAAACAGAGCGTTCAGAACTTGAAGAAATCTGAGGTTTTTGCTCACAGGGATTTCTTTTAAATACTTTAACCTCATTATGTGAAGCTTTGGCCATGTTTAACATGAACATCCACCATTATAACATTGTAGATAAGTCATAAAATGTGGAAAAGCATAATAGGTCTCCTTTAAAGCACCCAGAGGTACCCACCTGGAAAAACCCACTCAAATTTGACCCAACGACTAATATACAGTTTCATCTAAAGCCTGACGTCCATATATTTTAAAGTGGATCTCTGATCTTACTACTGTTTCCTTTCCTTTTTTTAATCAGCTCAGTGTAAAATTTTACTTTTGTGAGAAAATGGAGGAAATGAAAACATTTCCATTGCCATAAGGAGAGAAAGACCCCATAGCTCACCAACTGGTCTGTTGTAATGTCAGCTACAGTTAAGAACTAATATTTGTTACTAAAATACTAAAATACTGCCTATATTTGTTGATACTTTGGCCAATTGGTCCCATTAAAGGCATGCTAACGTGTGCCCCTTATTGTGTGTGGGCTCCGTCACATGTTGAGTCAGTCCATAATTATGAAGAACACAACACAGTTCTTAAGCCCCTCTGCCCTGGGGGTTGTCAACATGGATGTTAAAATCACCAACAATACAGATTATAGACAGCAGTTCACCAAAGGCATCAAAAAAGTTTGCACAGTATTTAGGGGGCCTGTAAATATTACGAAAAATAGCTCGAGAAGAGGAATTCAGCTGAAGAGCCACGCATTTAGAAGAAGCAAATTTTCCATAAGACATCTTTTTGCATTGGAGGGAGTCATTAAACAAAATGGCAACTCCACCTCCTCTCTTATGCACACTAGCTTCACTCTTAAAACTGAAGTTGGGAGGGGTAGAGTCGATAAGGACAGCTGCACTGTTATCTTGGTCCAACCAAGTTTCAGTTAGAAACATGAAATTAAGATTGTGAGTGATTATAAAATCATTGATGTCAAAAATGTTTTTCCTGCCAAAGACCTAACGTAACAAAGCTAATTTTAGTCTGTTATCTGCCCCACTTTTTGCGACAGGCTGTGGCTGACGAGGAATTGACACTAAACTTGCAGGATATGTTGAGTGCTTCCTGTTTCTTAACACATTCACCATTCTTTTTCTATTGCCTATCAAGACAGGAATTAAGAAGGCTACCAGCACACCGGGCCCCGGCTTGTCCTGGGAAGAGTCATGGGTGCCATTTTCCTTCTAGCTTGGACCCAGCACATAGTGCAGTTCATCAATGGATATACAGATAACTCTCATGTGATTACTTTGATACTGAAGAACAAGTGCATGTATTCTTGATGGACATCAGAAATAACTCTCTCCTCCGGAAGTCACACCGAATGTTAAATGTGTTTAATGTCTGTGTGTTTAGAGCATTTGTGATTGAGCGGTCAAAGGTCATTCCTCCCCCACTCCCTTTCTCCTCACTCTGTCTTGATGAGGATGTCCTGGTTTTTGGGGTCCAGCACACATTTACAAATGAGCTCCTGCGTGACGGGGATGGCCACGTTGTTGGACACACACAGGTCTGACAGGTAGTCCAGAAACCTGTCAAGAACACACAAACACAGTCAAGAATAAACAGCCACAGAACAAAGATCTGCCCCCCCCTCCCCTTTTCCTTCCTACATATGTACCTGGGCTCTCGGTTCTTGCGGACCAGGCTGACGAAGGTCTCCACCTCGGTCTTGGTGATGTGTTTCTCCAGCAGTTTCCGGTTGTTGTGCAGCAGGGCGGTGATGGTGTCCTCAGCAAGGATGTCATAACCGATCTGACTTTGCATCACACCAAACTGTTTTGCTATATGCTCCTGGAGGAGGGTGAGAAAGGGGGAGGGAATAAGTAAAAAAGGGAATCATTCACTTTTTGTTTTTCATCTCCCTTTTTGTTTTGACTCTTTTGCAACGATAGCATCATAAAAATCTCTATCATCATTATAAGTGTCATCATCAGTGTTTTAAGAACCTCAACCATCAACATCATTAAGTTTATTTTTGACCTAGTGAACATCTAACCCAATATTTAAGTAAAAACAAACCATTTTTACCAACCACCTTTACCATTGGAAAATTATGTGAGGCGGGATTTGTCATCATTTAACACCAACTTCGTCACAAGAACTCCCTACTCAGCTTGTGAAAAAAGTTGTACAAAGTCTTCTGTAGATCCCTGATCATCACAGTTATCTCAGCTTGGGCATTCAGATTTAAAATCTTTAACAGAAAGAAACTGAGAGTGGGGGGTTTGAAAGAAGTGGGTATTTAGGAGGCATGGTGGGTCTAACGAGTTGCATTGCAGGAAATGCAGGCTCCAGCCTTTTATGAGCTTGCCAGAATTAAGTTGGTTCTACTGATAAGAACAGCATCATCAGCATAGAAGGGAACAATTCACAGTTCACTGGATAAGTTGTATATAGAAAAGAGAAATGGTGCTTGTATAGAACCCTGGGGTACGCCTTTAATATGGGAAACACCCAGCTAACTGGACTCATTGACTAGTAGTTCATAAGGGGGGTCATCATCATCTTCCTCCTCACCTGGTTCTTGCGGTAGTCCTCCTGGGAGTGTCGGAGAACTCTGTAGCAGAGTCTGAACATGTACTGGTAGGGAGAGTTCTTCTGGTCTGCCAGCTCCTCCAGGCGCAGCAGAGGCCCCTCCCCCCGGTCCTTAAAGGGAGCCTTCAGGATGCCAAAGATCTACACATACAGACACATCATTTAGATGATAGTCACTGACTTATTGAAAATTTCCTGCTTCATGATTTCTTTTGAAGTTCCTGAGTAATTTTCGTATCACACCTGTTTGAGGATGTTCTGTTCCCTCATTAGTTTCTGTCTCTCTCGGTTGGCTTTGTTCATGACTACGTCCAGGACTGGCTGCCCACTGTTGGCGACGTCTGCCACAAAGAAAACCACGTCCTCCAGCAGCTTGATGGCAAACCTGACCAACAAATAACAATAAATATTAACTCATGCAATGTTTTCCCTAATGAACATTTAAAATAGATGTTTTAATTGTCAGACAATGTGCTACCACACCCTGAACTGGAGAGACTAAAGTCAAAACACATTTTCCATTACAGTAACATATGTCAAACTGGATCTTCTCATATCAAACCAGTTCCTAAATTCATACAGAGGTTCAGTAGCTGCACTGCCTCATTGCACACACACACACACAGAGTCGTACCGGCGGTCGTTCTGGCTGATGAAGCCCTGGCTGAACTGGTCCACCACGGTGCTCAGCATGGCGCTGGCATCGTTGGCAAAGTCCAGATCTCTGATCTCCATCACCGGAACAGAGACGATGGCGAACGCCTCCTTGTCCTCCTTAGTGGGACACGTTCCCAACTGCAGGAGGGGTGAGATAAATATACGCTTCACACACTGACGGACTGAGAAACATAAATATTAACTGTTAAAAGGTTTACGGTAAAATGTTTTAGACATGGTTGGATTTTGGTCACGTTTTTTTTCTTTTTTTATAGAATTAGTTTTACCAATGTTTTTCTAGTCCAGTCTTTTATTACCTTTAAGTTCCTCTTATGATTCCCATATATGATTTTGTAATATGATTCTAAATCTGTAACTGTTACCTTTTTACATAATACAGTAGGGCTTTGTTTCTTCAATTAAGAAATACAACAACAAATCCCTTGATTTTGGTTTAACAAAATGAACCACATTTCTCAAATGTTAAATGTTAAAGCAGCCGGACTAAATAAGTTGTCAAAATTAGCTGTTCAACATAAAATTACTGGGCAGCTACTGTATTTGGATAACTGATAAACCTTTCATCTTTCAAGCAGAAATGCCCAAACATTTTCTGTTTCCAGTTTCTCAAATTTGTTTCTCATTTACTTGCTTTTGCAACAATTGTTGTCAGATGTTTTTGTAGAGCAGCTTTCATGAACAACTTGTGTGGGACTAACCATGAGTCTGATGGGTCTCTCCTCATCTATATCGATGGGGACGTTGGTGCTCTGGATCCAGGTGTTGGTGCACAGATGTCTCAGTCGAACGTACGAGTTCCTGCAAGACAGCCGGTTCACTTTCACTTCACTCTGCTTCTCGTTGGCGATCTACACTCTGTGGGTCCTTTACGGCTAAATAATTCTTCGTAACTCACTTTTAAAAGAAATTCTGCTTTCAATAATTAATTAATTCTAATCAGTCAGTTCCCTTTTCCTGTCCAGATGTTTCACATTAAAAGCCTACAGAAAGGTAGTTGTGTTTAGTGTCAAATGTGATGCTAAAATTAGTACAACATTTGATAATGTATCTTGAGTGCTGCATTATAAATGTGGTATAATTGTGTCATATATTTTAAATATATGTTTTATGAAATCAACAGGATGTAATCATTATTGTGCCTATATGTAGTGTACCATGTAAATGAAACATCGGCAGGAAGTAAAAAGACCGGCAGTAACGTAGCCGAGTGTTCCTACCGTGGTACGAACGAGTCTGTCTTCTGCAGCGTGGTCGGGTCGAGCTCGAACAGCGAGGCGATGTCGTTCCCATGAGCCACTGCCACCAACTTGTACTTGATCCTCTCACCGTGGGAGCGCTTGTTGCTTCGGCCGTCAATCTGCAGAGAGAGGTCAGAGGTCAGGTGAGGAGGAAGTGACTGACGGGGAGGGGGACTTTCTGCTGTGTACTGTTACTGCGCTGATATTTTAATTGTATAGTAAAAGTACATTATGCTGTAGCTACCAGCTCAGGTTATTTTCAGATCCCTAAAACCTCCCTGGACTGGATGAAGTGACGACAGTAAAGAAGTAAAAACTCACCGAGGACGACAGATCTGCAGCGTCTCCCTTATAGCCTGGGTTCTCCTACGACAACAACAATAGTTACATCCAAAGATACTATCTACTGCAAGAAAAGAAACTATTTCTAATAGTACTAATGAAATCCTGTTTAAACTGATCTAAAATAAAGACTATAATAGCTAGATTATCATTCTTTTTGCAGAGGAAGCTAAGGCTTCTGTCTTGTTTACACTTGAGAGGTCGTCATTACATTACAGTAAAAACACAACCCACAACGGGTGGTGGCGCCAGAGGAGCAGAGAAGCAGGTCGACAGGAATGTCAGCAAGAGATTGCGGGAAACACTAAGAGGCAGTAGTTTAGCGTAGTTAGCTTATTTTACTGTATAGTTTATACTTAACATTATAGTAGTAGTTGACTGGAACTGGCATGACAACTAACTAAAGTGAACATAGAGCACGCCTTCGCACTCTGCATATAAATAATATTTTCCATCAATATGCAAAACATAAATAGTTTTGTGTTTAAATTTGTAAAATCTGATGAAGAAACACGTCAGATTTGTTTTTATTTATGACACAGTTTCAATCCTTTTATCACTTCTGATGGTTTCCTGACTTACATCACCTTTTAGCTCAGGTTGTACGGATATGAAGCATTGAAAGAAACTCCCACAATAAGCAAACACACCAGTGTAGGCACTGGCAGGAGCAGAGATCAAAGAGTTAAAGGATTCCAGCTCGTTACATACTGTAAGGTGTTGAGCTCAATGTTATTATTACCGATACAAAAATAAGACCCTCATTTTAATAAATCATAATCATCCTTTAATCAACTGTCGACTGAAATATTTCCATCCCTCCATCCATCTAAACTTCCTTCAAACCTAAATTATGCTGCAAAATAATAACTTGAAATTAGATAAAATAGCAAACTGAACCCTACAAGGTACCTTTATACATATTTAGCACACAGTCTATGAAAAACCACTAATATAATTAGCATGAACTACAAATAGTGACGCCCATTTTGTCAGACCTAAACAGATTTTCAGTCTAAATTATTTTTTTCAGCATTAGAGCTGAAAAAGTTAGTCAATAACTCCCGTCTATTAGTCATTCACCAGCCCTGGTTACCTCTGCAGCCAGGTAGTTGCCGGTGGCCAGGTGTTTGAAGCGGTAGAGGCTGTTCCAGTGTCCCGCCCCCCCACGACACGGGTCATGATGGACAACCTGACGGACCAATCAGCACAGCGAGAGGTTAACACATCTTCAGCTTTAGAGGAAACTCACCGAGTGTGTGTGTGTGTGTGTGCACGTGTACCTCGACCTCCCACAGGGCGTTGGAGCTGGTCGCCGAGGTCGCAGACTGTCTCAGCGTGGTCCGGAGGAAAACGTGGAGTTTGCTCTTGTACTCGTCGCAGGTCAGAAACTTTTCCTGCTCGGCGTGAAACAAACGCACCACGTCGCCCTGAGAGGGAGAACGTCAAAGAAGCATTACAGGCTTGTGGGTCTTTGATAGCCCCGGCCATGTGTTTTGTTCACAACTGCAACAATGTTTTTGTAATGGTCTGTAATTGCTACTACCCTGATTTACGCATCTGACTGGCTTCTTGTCCACAGCAATAACGGCTGAGGCTCAGGGGTATGGTAGAATTTAAAGAGACACAAAAAACAAACGACATCTGATTTCTAAGAAACAAAACTGTAAAAGTTAAACCTGGTGGCCAAAAGATAAACCTCTAGTGCAGGCATATAAGTCTCTTTTGAATTTCCTTCAGAACTTTTCAAAGTAAAATGTCTTGCACAGTTATTATGAGTAACTTTTGCGGTCATGACTAAATCTGTTTCAGCACCAGAAGCTATTATGTTTTTTGTTTTTTTTCTCCTGCTATCAAAGTAATCTAAGTGTTTTAAAGTACATTAATTACCTCCATGAGTCCTGTGTATTGAAAGCTCCCAATTAAAATGTGGGTCAGGACTCGACCACAAAGGATTACTGGATAGTTTTAGGTGTTTATGGCCTTTTATAATTATTTAAATGAAACAAGTAATAAAATGACTCTTTTGTTGGTCACAACAGTCAGTCCCTCATTCCCTCATGTACTGTGTGTACTGTGTGTACTGTGTGTACTACAGTACTGCCTGCTGTGTCTCATTAAAGGCACTCACTCCTTTGAGGAACTCCTCTTTGTGGTCGCTGAACATCATGAACAGGTTGATCTTCCAGCTGGTGTTGCAGTTCACCGAGTTCACCTGCAGAGGGAGGAAGAGCTGTACTGACTGGGCGGTTCTGACACAGTTTACTGACGCCCATCAGTGGCAGAACCAAATTCAGTGTTAAGCCTCTGTCCCAGTGGCAGTACTGGGTCTGTCTCACCTCCTTGCAGCCTGGGTGGTCGGTCAGTTCGTAGTTTGAAGCGTGAAGCGGCTGACCGGCGTTCACCGGGTTCAGGATCACTTTGTCTCCCACCACCACCTGCAACAGGCGGCAGACGATAAACACCCAAACTGCTACGACTACCTGCTGTTGGCTGATGTGTGCACAGCTGCATTTTCTACCTGATGACCTCAGACAAACGTTTCGGGTCAGTGTAGTTTTCTACAGCTTCCAGCTCCGGTCTGGATTGGTTTCAGTTCAGAAGATGCAATAAATAAAACATATTGTGGGTTCTGATCTGATATGTGGAAGCTCTGGAGGAGATTCAAGATGTGCTGGTGCTGATGTGATTTATTGGTTTGGAAATGTCATCATTGAGTCAGTGGAGGAAAAATTCACAATGCCCAAAAGCATAAAGGGAAAGTACTACTCCTGCCATTACTACTGCAGGTACTACTGCCACTTACCTCTGCTACTGTAGTACAACTACTACATTATTAATGAAACTACAACTAACAATAACACGTTTTATTTGGACAGGCCGCCTACACAGAGAGAGTATTTGTTTTGCTGTTAAACAAGATGTTTGTGTTTAATCCCAACCAGACTTAGAAAACTGTTTTACAACAAGCTGCTGAAATGTACGGAAGCCCTAAGCAGCCATCGATTCATATCTTTATTTAACTCCGTTTTCCCGTGATATTGGGATAATTATCTCGTCATCTCGAGATAACAAAACAGTAGTTTAACACAGCTATGATTCGTTATCTCGAGATCATCTCGTTATCACGGGAAAACGGAGTAAAAAAAATCGATGGCCGCTTAGGACTTCCGTAGAATGTTATAAAGGACTTCCGTAGAAATGTAATAGTTGAATTATAAACTATCCAAATCAAGTGTAACCACTAACACTAAATCTACTGCAGCAGTATTTCATGTCTTTACATGAAATGTGCTGTTTGAATTGATTATCATTGTGATGATCATGATGATTTTACGAATTATATTCTCATTATTAAAGGAAAGGTGGTTGTTTATAGGAAAATGTTAGAAAGAAAGAAATCTGACAAGTAGATTTATTATATATATTTATATAAGAGTTCGCTGATGGTGGTGCTGAAGGGAAGAAATCATTAGGACTCTTCTCCTGGGTACGATGAACATGAATCTGGTCTGTAGAGCTGCAACAATTAATCACATCATCGATTAGCGGTTAACTATTAAATTAATTGCCAACTATTTTAATAAACAATTAATTGGTTTGAGTCTTTTTTATTTGGAAAGCTTCTCTGATTCCAGCTTCATGAATGTGAATATTTTCTGGTTTCCTTTCTCCTCTGTGACAGTAAACAGATTATCTTTGGGTTGTGGACGCCACCTCTCGGGAACACTTTCAGCATTTTATGGATTAATCAATAAAATAATGGACATGTTATTTGAAAATGAAGATAATGGTCTGCAGTGTGTGAGACGCTGTGTACTGATGTGTAGTATGAACTGTGTTTACATTGTCTCCGTTGGCGCGCAGCTTCCAGAACGGCTGGATGAAGAGCCAGGAGCCTTCGTTCCCCGTCGCGTCCAGAGTGACCCGCATGGCGTTCTTCTCCAACAGCGCCGGCAGACGCTTGTTCACTGTCAGGTATTTATTGCTCTTCATATGGAGCAGCTGGAGACAGACAGCAGAGGTGTGGTGACATTTTTCTTCTCATTAATAAATCACAGACTCAAGGTTACGGTGAATGTATGTGAGAACAATTCATCCAGGGTCAGGGTTCAGTCACACATCTCAGCGCTCTTTATCATTTTCGTAATGTTTGTTTTGGTGAGCAGCAGAAAGGGAACTACAACTCATACAAGCCTGTGTTGTAAAATGATCAATAAATCTACTTTGTACCTTGTACAAGTACTGTGTGTCTCACAGCCTGATGTCTGCTCTTCCTCTGAACCACAGAGCTCCATTGTTGTCGGAAAACTATTAAAACCCACCAGTTTATTCTGACTCAGTCCCACAGTCCCCGTCCTGCTGCCCAAATACTCACCACAGCGCCACATGTGGATTCATCCACCACTGAAAGTAGTCCCCAACAAATGAACTATTTCCTTCTGTTTAGGTAACGTCTCAATTTATCCAGCTTGTCAAGTCAATTTTATTTATAAGCTCAGGTTTTGCTTCCTGTAATCGTTCCTACTGGGACGGGATGTTAAAAGACCCCTTTCTATTACAATTTTAGTCCCAGGATCTACGTTTCAAGGAACTAAAAGGTTCCTTCAGCCCACTGTTTCCACCGCCGTCTAAAGACCTGCGAGGATCAGGCAAATTAGTACTTACTCTGATGTAAACGTCTGACAGACAGGCATCATTATTGACACTGCGACAGCACAGTAACAATGGAGGAGATTCAAGATGGGCTGGTGCTGATGTGATTTATTGGTTTGGAAATGTCATCATTGAGTCAGTGGAAGAAAAATTCACAATGCCCAAAATGCTCGACTGAAGCCCCAGCCCCCAAAGATCCAGTACTTTGGGAGAGTACTACTGTTTCGGGGGTAAAATAAAGTCCCCAGAACTTGAGACCCTGGTCCCTGCGGTGGAAACACAGTGAGTTCTTTAAAAGGTTCCTAGTTCCTGGGTAAAGTTCCTGAAAACGTGGCTTATGTAAATGACGAATCCATTTTTTTCCAATCAAAAATGTATTCAAACATTCGTTGAGTTGAGTTTGTCAAATCAAGTCGGTATCTTCCAAAGTTACAGTTAGGGATGCACCAAAATGAATTTTTTTCATTTACTTTGCCAATTTCCCACAGGATTTGGAGAGACTACGGTGTGGATGTGCTAGAAGACAAGTCAGCAGAACAGTGTCAGCAAACGCTAACTTCTTTTGACTTATTAGGCCGAACACCGAAAGGGCTTTTTTTGCTATTTGGTGCGTCCCTAGTTACAGTCTTAGAAGATTTTTCTCTGAACAGTGGGAGGACAGAGACAAAAACAGGCCGGATGGGAAAAAGCTGAAGAAACTTTGATAAGATAAGAAGTTCCTTTAGTGATCCTCCGTAGGGGAAATTCAAACTGGCACAGCAGCGCAGGGAAAAGTAGTGCAAAGAATAAAGAAAGAATGACATACAATAAAAGAAGAATAAAAATCCAGAATCAAATATATCAAATATGCACACTATATGGATGATTTGTCTAACTCAGGTGTTTGGAACTTGGGGAGTGACCAGACCTCGTGCTATGAGATCTCTTGCAATATTAAAAAGTTACACTATTTATGGCATGAAATCCGGTGGAAACAATAAGGGGCGACAGAGTGACAGACGAGACACGAACAACGTCAGCAACAAAATGCGCCTGCATCGACTTTCAGTCGTACGAAAGACTAATTTTCCTCTCATACATTTCCGTCATTGAAGAGTTCTTAAAAACAGTGATAAAATCTCGCCTTGTTTTCAGGGAGCGAAATGTTTCGTCACACCACCGTTTGGAAAACATTTATGCCTGGAAGCGCGATTTTGTTCATTCATTCATTGTTTCCACAGAACTCATTCTTTAAACATGGGAAAGGTGAAGCGCAGTTACGTTTGCTGCTGCAGTTTAATGGAGTCTACAGATCCACGTAACCCTCTCCACACCTTCAACACACACACACACACACACACACACACACACACACACACACACACACACACCTTTCTCTCACAGGAATCTTTATCTTAACAATCTGACAAAGTTTCACTCAGCGGCAGCCACACCCAGACTCTGTGTGTGTGTGTTATGACAGATCTTTAGCAGTGAAGTAAGATCAATATTGACATTGTGTGTGTGTGTGTGTGTGTGCGTGTTTGTGTGTGTGTGTGTGCGTGCGTCCAGGTCCAGTGACACATGCATCAGCTCAGTCAAAAGGACGCACGTTTCCATGGTGATGAGGGGTGTGAATCACCTGGTTGACAGCAGCAGGCGTCGACCTGTCAACTCGACCTTCCAGGTGAGCGTCTTTGTAAACAGGTCAGCCAGTCAAACTGCCTAACACACTGTCCATTTAACGTGTACAAGTGCTGTGCCGCTTTATTCCTTTACTCCACTACAGCTCAGAGGCAAACGTACTTTTCACTCCACTACTGTAGTTGGCAGCTGGGCTGCACAATATATCGTTTCAGCATCGTCATCGCATTGTGCCCCTGCACAATAGTCGTGCAATGTCAGGCAAATTATCTCAAAAATCCCACCTTTTTTAGTACTTTTTCATTTTCCATGACTGATGAAGAGAAGTCTGTCTGATGTGAGATAATTTACTCTGATTCAAGGGTTCTTGAAGGGCTGGACGATACGGCCAAAGCTGTTATCACGATAAACGTCAGAGGTCTCTGGAGTAACTAGGGGCACACATCGGTGTGTCACAGTGGGGGATTGAACGTGGGTCTTTCACACTAAAGGCGTGTGTCTTATCCACTGTACCATCACCACCATCAGACAAAACTTCCAATGCATCAAAAATATCGGCAATAAAATAATACATTGTGACAAACAAATACTTTGATACTTTAAGTACATTTTTCCAATATAGTCAGGTAATACTACTTGTACAGTTAATGAAATTAATATTTGAATCTGTGTTGTATCACTACTTTTACTTAAAGCAACATTATTTATTTTAATGCTACACTGACTTGTAAAAGGGAGAACGGCTGCTCTGTCATTGGGCTGCTTCTTCATTTTCATGAAATCAGTTGTTTTATAAGGGTGGGAAGCACCAGAGGCCCCACGATACGATATTATCACGATATTTATATCATGATACGATATATAGCAATATATTACAATTTATTGCCTTTTTTCCAACTTCAAATTGTGTCTCCAAAGGAAAACTCTTTTTCAAGTGGACTGCAAAAGCAACTGATTTTATTATTATAGTACCAAAAAGTAAACTTCTTATGCAGGGCTCTGTTTCCCAAGGAGCACACAAAGACATTTAGGAGCACAGCAAAAAATGTAAAAGACTATTTATTATACACATATTTATACTACATGTGCTCCTTCTCCTTGTGTTCAACTATGGTATGAAACCATTGGACGACTGCAAGTGAAGACCCTTTATCTGGACACCTCAGCATCAGCCTTAATATTTAGTTAAAGCTTTTTAAAATATTGAAACAGATGTTTTGAAAATTTGAGACATTGAAAACATCTTTTAAAATACTGATCAGTCATCAAAACAAAGTTTACTGTAATTAGTGCTTGTGTAGTTTTTGAACCAGGGACGGATTCCCAATATACCAGCAACACACACAACTCACACCTGATGTAAACAAGACTACTGATCAGTATTACAATAACTTTAGTAAAACAGAACATGCTGCTCGCAGGAGGCTAGAAGGAGCACATACTGGCATCCTCAGCAGTGGAAAGAGGCTCTTTCACACAACATGGACGAGAAACTAGTTTAAATGAGTGTATTAGTGTAATATTATAACATTAGATAAAAAGTTCAATTTTAATCTAATAGTATACTATTAGTATGTTAATATATAAATTGTTTAATTTTACTATATGTAGGATATTGTAATTTTATGTACCACTAGTATAAGATTAATTCCAGTTGGTCTCATGTTTTCTTGTGCAAGAAAAATGGCCTACTTAATCTGTTAATGCTGCTATCTCATCAACAATCAGAACCATTCATGCAGGAGTTCAACATTTGAAAGTTTACTGTAGCACATCCAACCATTTTTATGTCCTGCCCCATCCAGGCTGTGATTGGTCAGGTGACAAAAAGTGAAGAAAAGTGAATTATCGTGATTAAAACACATTTGGGGAGGATTTGAAAGGTTGTTTTTTTGTCAATTCTGATCATTTAGGCGCTGGTGACTTTCCTATGGCGCTCGCTAAAAGCTCTTTGAGGGGCGCCAAAAATTTCTCTATGCTGGCACAAAAATTTAAAAAACTTCCTGCATCTGTAGCTGTCGCAGGACTGTAATAACCACAGCCAATCATATCATTTGGTCAATTTGCCAACATTTCTCCTCATACTGAGTCCTGTTGTATAACGTGGAAAATTACTGGCTGTGTGTGCAGCATGAAATCAGTTGGATGTTGTAATTATTATTGACTGACTGACTATTAAAACAACCTGAGTTTGTGCGGCTGCTCTGTAAACCAGCTGCTCAGGGAGGGCTGCACCTGCTGTCCCCTGCCAGGACTGAAGTCTGAAAGATTAACTGGAAATAATAAGTATTAATGACTCTGAGTCAGTCCCACCAAATGTCTGATGTGGAGTAAAAAATAAACTTGTAGTCGGTGCATCCTGATGGCCGGTGGTGTGAAACTGTGTTCGGACTGAGCAGGAAGGAAACTGTAGAGACGGCATCAAAGACACAAATGGACACAAGTTCATTCTTGTTGGAACAAATTAAAGTCCCCATGAAACGGAAACCGGAGTGCTATTTGCTTCCGGATATTTACGTGCTTGCTGTTAAAACACGAAGCTAGGGAGGGACTTTTCGCAAATATTGATTGGCGTTTGCAGTAGCCAATAGCGCTGAATAAGCGTTACGCCCCCACGCCGTCTTGCAGACTCTGTGCGGACTACTTCCAGCCCGGACCAAACACATCATCCGAGACCGACAGAGGCCAGTTTGACGAGAGGGAATACAGTACAGAGGAAGTTTTCTTGCCGGGTTTGGGTCTTGGAATCCTGGACTGGATTCAGCTAATAGGACCGCTAGCAGCCCGAAACTAACTAGCTCCAGATGCAGACAGATAGTTAGCAGCATTTAACGGTTTGGCAAAAACTAAAGCTATCTGTCCATCCTGAACCTCTATAACGTAAATTCCCCTCGGTCCTGTGTTCACTGGGAGGCTGCTAACGTTACCCGCCATCACCCCACACCTGGCCATAAACTTTACAAACCCCCCCGGCCTGGAAACCTCCGGGGCTTGAGTAACATTAGAAGTGTAACGGTAAATGCTAACACTCCCCCAGTGCTCCGAGCTCCCAGTGCAGGCAGAGCCGGCTAATATGACAGCTAACTGAGCTAACTAACAGCAGCTAACAGCAGTTAGCTGTTACTTTAGCAACAAGTAAAGCTATCTGTTCACCAGCAAACTCCGTAAATCACAGATAGCTGAGGCAGGGCAGCTGGGGGACATCAATTTTGATCAGTTGACAAAGATGTGTTTTTGTTCTTGTATAGTAATCAGTGAGGTTTGGTGGTCGGCCCCCAGAAACACTAAACTCATTGTTGGGCCAGATGCTGGTGTATTGCTGCAATAAAAACAAATAAACATTTCATGGATTTCATTTCAAAGACATGGATTTTGATTTCATAGGGACTTTGAGGCAAAGATCAGCTTCAGTGTAAATTTTACCTTTATCTCAAAACTATTTGAAATAATTTTATGAATGTATAAGAGCCAAAGGTAAAAGAAAGCACGCAACATCTGTGAGACCTCTGTCCCTGCACAAAACCCTGCATCAGTCAATCACAGGCAAACAAAGCAAAGTAAAAACTTCATGTCCCGTCATGGAAGAGTTATAAGACCAGCGGCCTCTCGGCACACACATGTAAAACAGCTCCCATCCCTCCCACACAGGAACAAGTTTTGTGTCTCTTTGTAGTAATTAAATTTTTTGTCTCCAGGTTCATGTTTAACCTTTTAAATGTATTTCTGTTGAAAAAGAGGATTATGTCATTTACCTGCAGGACAGTTCCATATTTGACAACGTCTCCGTGGACTTTCCGGTTTTCCGTCTCGTTCTGCTTCTGCTCGAGGTTGGACGCATGCTGCAAGACACACACAGTTCACTCAGTTCAGCTGTAACGTGGCGTAACATCTTCATTCACTCCACTACAGCCAAATAACAGCCGACAACAGCCGACAACAGCCGACAACAACGAACTCAGATTATTTGTAGTGGTAGTTCCAGTGAGGGAAACTGCTAGCTTAGTCCCATCAGTCAAAGCAGGGCTGTTCCTGGATCTGTCTTATAAGAGAAGGCCTTCAGGACGATGTTTATTTTATTTTCATGTATTTATTTAAAAGGGACGCTGCTTACTAATGAACATATTAACGTTGCAGCAATGTAAATATGCCAGATTTAGCCAAAGATTTTCACTTTGTCTTGAGCTGGTGGTTCATGTTTTTCATAAACAAACAAATTTTCAAATGTACTAAACATTTTAACTGATGACCTACGATTATTAGAAATAATATTATTATTCACTTCTCAAAGTTACACTTAAGCCTACTTGAGTCTCATGTTTTACCTGTAAGACTCCAGTTTTAATGCATTTATTCATCCTCTGTAATGTGAAAACATTTCCACACAGTCAAAAAATAAAAAGTGTGCATCCTGCTCATAGTTCAGCAATAAAATCCTCTATCAGCTGAAGTGTTAATCCCTTTTTCCAGCGTCTGGTTAAACAGTAATTTAGTCGCCGGAGAGTGTTGGAGCTGCCGGTAATTTTGAGACAAGACTCTTTCCAACCTGCCATGCTGCGTTGTTATGTGATTCAACATGTTTAAAATCGACTCATGATGAGGTTTAGGGGGCAGCCCTCATCAGAAAAGAAAATCCAACGCTGACAGTGATCTGATTTTCTATATAACTGTGCAGAAATGCGTGCGTGTGCGTTACCTGTAGTTTCTGCAGCAGAACCACGTCAGCGATCTTGTCCTTCTCATGTTTGGCTTGTTTGGCCTTCCAGAACTGCTTCTGGGCCGAGTACCGACTCATGGGACACACCTTAAACAGGCAGTCTGAAGATCAGATCAGAACAGAACAAGAGATCTGAGTACAGTTCAGTTCAGCGGGACAGAAATAACCATAAGGAATCACCTTATGTAAACCTGTAAAGGTTCTTCAGTTTTATTATTTATTAGGGTTGTACCCGACTAAGGATCGAATCAGAATTGCCAAGTCCTGGGAGGGGGGGGGGTAATCTAGAGAAGGTACAGTCTCTATTCATTCAGCTTATACTGTAAATTTCCAGCTAAACTGAGGCTTTTTGAAGACCCTTTCCTCTCTCTCTCTCTCGCCTGTCAATCACCAGTCTTGTGTTTTGCTTCATTCCACGCTGCCTACAACTACATGGACGTCGCGGTCCCTCGCGGTTCGGTCCCTCGCGGTTCGGTTCCTCGCGGTTCCTCTATTTCAAGTAGCCTACTGTTTAAAAACAATATAATATTCTTTGTGTGGTTCGTCAACGGTGATAAATTATCCAAAAGTCCAGCGAGGTGCGGACAACTCAGCACAACACCAGTGAAGCTGCAGCTCCATCTCTGCAAGTGTTCCTCCATTGCCACCACATGAATCCACGCTACGCCTACACATGCGCACCCAGGGTCAGGGTTACAATTTGGGATTTATATGCGCACTTTTATTGAAAGTTTTTTCTATTTACATGTTTATTTACAGCATTACATGTTGAAATGTTTATTGTAACAGGCTGTATATTAACTTATTGGGAGAAACCTGGTAGTTCTATGTAAAATCTGATGTTGAGCACCCCCATATCGCCAAAATGGCGTGATCCTTGTTTCGCTGTGAAGCTTCGACTGTAAGATTGACAGTCGAATTGGGCGCCGCCCATCGAAGCACAGAATCTGCGACTATTCGGGGTCAGCCCTATTATTTATATTCTCTTTACATTAAAGCATTCTTTAATATTGTGGAGTTATTTGAGGTCTCACTGTGATGGTTGGCTTGAGGGATTAGTCCCAGAGTGATGGTCGGTCAGCGGGCCAGCACATAAAACCAACTGGCTGTTTTGGTTTCAGGACATCAAACTGGTGAAGCATCTGACATTAAGCCGATTTATGTTTTCTGCTGCACGACCAAATATAGTCTTTCTGTCTGCGAGCCGATTAACCAGCAGTGACATTAAAGACGCAGTGAGATGAACACTTTAACTTAAAAACTGGCAACCTTTGCAGAGCTACTTAAATCTATCCATAGATAAATATGCTGAAGTAATCCCTGCGTTCTGTCACCTCCGTCAAATCGTTTAGTTTTTTTTACAACTGCTTACACACAAAATCTTTACATGTCACACGATTTTTGAAACCTCTCAGTCAAAGAGCAAAACCTCACCTCAAATCTCCAAAACCATTAGCTGTTTCTCAGCCTTTCACTCAGTTTATAACTGCATAAAACGCTTTTTTCAAAACACAGCACGCAATTCTCTACCAAAGACACAAAAGACTTCACCTGCTCTGTATGAAAAGTGCAACGAGATAACTTCTGTTGTGAAGTGTATGAATAAAAGAAAGAAATCCTAAATTAAACATAACAAAAGACAGAAGCTAAAACAGGACGTAATGGGAGGATGGATGGAGAAATTCAGAAACTCAAATAAAGCTGGAGTGAAAGCATATAAGATAAAACACAAAGAGAGAGGGGGGGGGTAAATATTGACTCTCCTCCAGCTGATCCTGAACGTTAAAAAACATTAACACTGTTTCTGTGTGTGTGTAAGGCAAACATAATTTGCCTGTGTGTAATCATTCTTTATCATAAATAGACGTTCAGGTTTAAATTCATCTTGACTTAAGGAAATGAGCTTTTAACACACAGTGGATGTTTATTTTGAATTGTGTGATTAACTGCATGTAACTGATTCATATTTAAAAACATTTTAGTGTTTTGATGAAAGAAACCGAGAAAAATGTTAGAATAAACTTGTGAAGCACAATGATGGGAAGCAACCACATGTTTTCTAGTGTTACTTTCATCAGAAGAAACTAAAACTCTAAACACATTCTCACTCACCAAAGCGTATTTTGCACTGTGATGCAATTGTGTTGCAAAATGGGCAACATATAAATACATGCGGCAAAAGTTAAACACAACTACAACACAGCTGTCACCGTTTACACACAACAACTCTGAATTCTGCACACTTGTTTCTAATCATGTGATCAAACCACTATGTCAATGTCAGTATTTACAGTACACTATATATTTACTGTGCTAAGTTGTGATTACTATACTTTTAAAATTGGAAAATGTGTTTCCTCTACGCAAATCTTTTTTTCTGTAACTACATGCCCTGGACGCTGTGTTCTTAATTTTTTGAGGTAGTGTCTAAAGAATGCTGTGTAGTGTTTTACCTGTTGACTGGCTGTGTTTATGTTCTGAAAGCATTGTTTTATTTTGCCAGAAGAGTCAGAAGGGGTTTTGCGAATATTTAAAGTTTTGAGAATATGGGTGAAGGTGTCAAAGCAATTGTGAAAAACTGTAACATGCAATATTGTTGACGAAAAATGACGAGACTAAAATGTAATTCATAAAATATAAACGTTAATAAAATCTCTCTTTCTTTTTGTCAGTATAATGAGGAGACAAAATATTACAAGCTGTCTCCTTTTAAACTTTCACTCGAACAGCGTGTTCATTCAGCTGTATTTTTTTCTTCCTCTGCTTTGCACGCTGGCTGACCGAGGCGACGCCTGGTGGGCGAGGAAAACGTTACTCTGGAGAATGAACACAACATGCTAGGGAGAAAGAGGCGCTTAGATATTTGGTCCCATTTCAAATACAGTGAGGCGGACAAAAAGAGTGCCAGATTATATATATATATATAACTGAGGTAAGTTAATGTCTCCTTTGCAATAAAAATGAGAACAAAGCTAAAAATTTTACAAAAAAATTGATCTATATGTGAGATGAGTGAAATAAAATGATAAATATCTCTATTTTGGTTTGAGCAGATTGACCAAAATGCTAATCAAAATGATACTAATGAGTTAGAAAAGACTAAAATGATGGTTAATGACTAAAACTAGACTAAAATGCTTTTGATTTTCTTTTAACTAAAACACCCAGACTTTTAGTCAACTAAAACTTGACTACAAAAATAGTAGACAGTGGACTAAATATGATAAAAACTAACAAGGACATTGGACACAGGACTAAGACTAAGACTAAATTTTATAATGGCTGACAAAATTTACAGTAGGTACGTCCCACTGTGCAAACAGAACCTGTTTTTGTTTCCTAATTTTCCAAATTTCCTCCCAGATTTTTGCTTTTTCATCCAAACATAATGATGAAAACACAAATGTGATGTTAATGTAGATGCTGGAGGTTAGCTGGTTATTAAAAGGTGTAATCACAGAGTCACTGCACTTATAAAGGCATGACATCCCTTCGTTAGGATCAATTACCTGAAGACTTAGCTAATCAACTTTAAATAAATAAACACAAGACAGAAATCCTTGTATTTGGCAACAAGGAGGAAAGAATGAAAGCTTTGGAGCGTTTTGGAGGCACAGCACAACTTTTTCAAGACGCCGTGGTTGCTTTGATACATAATTTCCATGGAGGCGATGTGCTGCAAGTAGGCTACCTAATTTTGCTGAATGTAAAAATGTCACCACAAAGTACCCTACGTTAGGCCTACTTGCTCTGGTTCTTACTCTGCACGAAGAGAAGGCTGAAACTTGTGGAGCGAGGGGACGGACTCGCCGTACGTGGGTTCATGAGATTTTGCGGACAAGGATATACCTCAGCGAAGAGGCACATCGTTTCGTTCAAGAGCTGAGATGGCACGGCCCTCCAGCACTGTGATTGGACAGCTGGGTAAAAAGTGACATTGACGAGCGCTGCGTTTTTCCCAAAGTTGAACATTTTTCAACTCTCTGCAACCGGAAAAAAATGCTCAGCGTTCAGCGTGAAAAAGACGCTCAGCGCCTCGTCACGCTGCTGGCGTTTTTACCATGTTGTAAAAATGCGGCGAACCCATTGCGATGAATTGAAAAAGACGCTGGCCTCAGTAAAAAACGCTTTGGTGGAAACTTAGGAGTTGGCTGTTAATTTTTTCAGTAAGTACATTTTGTTTTAAGCCTGTTTGTCGCTAGCCAAAATTAGCATCCCAGCTAATATCACAGTTAATGTAAATCATAGAGGCACCTTGCTAACCAAGCTAGCTAGCTCCACTCGTTCCAAAAATACAAGATGGTCTGGATGGTCCACAAACCATCGGGGGACGTCACGGTGGCTGTGTCCACTTCTTTGATACAGTTTAGTTTGGCCCTTTCAGATAGGAAGCGATTGGGGCTGCGGTTCAGCGCAAAACCACTTAAACTATTTTGACATTTGACGGCGGCGTGCGCGTGAGGTCGCTGTGCTGTGCTCGCGCTTTGCTCGGCGCAGCAACGAACCGCCGGGGCGCAGCGCAAGCCATTGAAAATAATGGGTTTCACAGCAGTGCGGTCGTCGCAGTCTGTCTGAAAGGCCCATAGGGTTTTAACAGACTGAGATCTGAGACCAGCAGCCACATCAAGAAGGTTTAGTTCAGCTTTTTATCTGAAACAAAGAAAGAAACTCATTCAGGCAGGACCACTGTACCGCTCTCTTTTCTGGTCCAAACGTTAGACGACTTCAGCTCTTTCAGAACTAGAACTCAGAGAGCTGAGCACATTATTCTAGTTCTTAAATCTTTACACTGGCTTCCAGTTACTTATAGAAGAGATTTTAAAATGCTGCTGCTTGTTTATAAATCAGTCATCTCCAAAAGACATTTCTGATCTCCTGGAAGAATATAACCCAAGTAGGAACGTTAGATCTTCAGAACCTTAAGTCTGAACCAAAGAGCTGCTCACAGATGGAATAAACTTCCTAATGATCTGAAATGCACTTTCAAATCTAAATTAAAAACTCTGCTGCTCTCCTGCCTATGATTGGTTGTTTTTTCTACTGCTCTTTTATTTGATTGAATTTTGTATTTGGGGGAATTTACAAGTTATTACAGCACCGTATGTATATTTGTACTTTATTCCATGTGTTTTTTATTTCATTTGATCTCGTTTTTTTTATTTTATTCTGGTCGAAAAGCACTTTGAGTTGCGTCTGTGTTGGAAATGTGCTTTTTAGATAAAGTTGCCTTGTCTTGAAGCTTCAGTATTATTACCATGAGGCACTTTTAACACCAAATTACTGTTATCTCACCTGAAAGCCCTCCGACGGTCTGTCTTTGTGCTCTGGATTTAAAGTTCGAGCTGTCAGTCACTCACTGTGATCTACTTGTAAACTAGTTCATCCACTAAAACACAGAGCAGATGGTGCAACATGCTGTTATGGATATATTTGTGTGCGTGACGTCATCAGAGAGCAGTCGGTGGAAAACGTTCACCAGCAGCCTCTAAAGACAGAAGTTGGACTCACATCACACACACGTCATGCATATTTTATACAGCACATTGGAGGCTTTCGTGGGTACATTTGGTTTTTATAGCAGAGACCTGACCCAGGTCAACTCCAGAGGTACTCGAGCGCTCGGGCACCAACATGCAACTGTGAGCAGCGGCAGGCGATGATATGTGTGGGGTCAGGAGAACAGGGGATAACAGATCTGAACTGTGAACTGAGCCTGTGTGCATTTCTTTATTAAAGACCCCCTACAGACATTTTTGATTTCCAGGTATCATAGCGGTTCTTAAATGTCTCTTATTTATGTGGTTTAGTAATGGTTTTCTTATGATGTGATTTGATTGGCCTCTTCTGTAGTAGTTTATGGACCAAATATGGTGTCACCTACGTCTCTTATTGGACACTGCCCTTGCCTCTCTGCCAGTTTAGGACGATTGGCCACAGCGTTATTTCTTCCCCACATTAGATTTTCAACAACTCTGCATCTGATTGGCTAGTACTCATTGCCTCGGTTAGTTTGGTTGATTAAGGTTAGGGGTAGGGTGGGGTTAGGGCAAGTGGGAACCTCTGGGTCTGAAAAGTGAAGCCAGAGCTGAAATGCTTTAAACCTGCATTCTCTTTAACGACCAGCAGGGGGCGACTCCACCAGCTACAGAAAGAAGTGTGATCGTAAAGAAGTCTATGAGAAAATGAAGAGTAGCATGTAGCTGCAGCACTGGAGGCTACAGTTTCAGGACTGTAATCCTAGGACCGGAACTGCATTGCTAGGACCCTTGTTTACTTTGATACTGCCGGCTAACTGGCTGGCTAGCTAACTAGTGTTACTCTTGACAACCCCCCGAAGCCAATTACCTTCACCACAACCATCACCGAGTGTGTGCCTAAACTTAAGCCATTGATTATATGCATGCCGACCGGTTTACCCTACAGTTGCATCATGGACGACATGCTAGCAGACGGGGTTAACCTCCTTTGTGTTGCTCTGCATTACCACCACTACTGCACTAGATGGCGCTGTCACAAAAGAACTTCGGTCCTAGAACTGCGGTCCCAGGATTGTGGGGGTGCTGAAACTGCAGCCTCCAGCACTGCAGCTAGATAATATTGAAAATGATGCTACTTGTCAGCTGATTTATTCCCTCAGTAAACACTTTCCTGATGAGTTTATGGTCTCAGTCGCTAGTTTCAAGTCTTCTTCAACACAGCATGATGTTCATTTAGTAAATTATGGTCCCATTTAGAGGAACAGAGACCAGGAAGCAGGGGAGGCTTTAGGGCGGGGCTACAAGCAGATTGACAAGTCAATGGCGACCTGTCAATCAGGATAGAGGCGACTTGTATCCGCTGCTCAGTGTAAATTTAACCAGCGTCGCTGAAAAAGCTCATTAGGAGTCGGCTGTTCATTTTTTCCAGTGAGAACATTTTGTTTTAAGGCTGTTTGTTCCTAAACTAAATTTAGCATCCCAGCTAATATCACAGTTAAAGTGAATTACGGACGCACCTTGCTAACTAAGCTAGCTGGCACCAGCCTCTCATCCACGCCTGCTTCCAAAAAATTAAAATGGTGCCAAACTGGAGGCAAAATGGTATTTCACAAAAAAACAGGTGACGCCACGGTGGCTACGTGTACTTCTTTTATACGGCCTGTGGGTTATGGTTAGCCAATCAGAGGCAGAGTAGGAGGCAGGAGTTGGCGCAAAGCTGGTGTCCGTCAAGCAAGAGCTGTCGAAAAATTAGTGAGGAAATAATATGTGTAGCCACATGACCACTCTTAAAAGTTGTTTGTAAATGTGTTTTATGATGACCCGGATTAAGACCAAAAGCCAAAACCTGTCGGTCAAACAATAAAGTTATTCTAAACTACAAGAGAGTTTTATCCTTGTTAAAATCTCCTCCTTCTCCCTCGTTGAAAAAAAGATGCAGAATCTGCGAAAATACAATTATTTTACGTTTCTAAATTCAAATAGCTGGACACATGATGCCCCTTCTTTCACTGAACAGTCCATCGTCAGTGACCTGGAGGCTCAAAGCGTCCACATCACAGTGCACTCAATACTGACTTTATCCAGCCATCACTGCAAATGAAGGATCAATTAGATAAAACACCACAAAGCATCTAACAAATAACTTCTGACATGCTCACAACTGAAATGTCAAATATTGTATGTTTTACTCACCACTAAATTTAAAACAGGTTCTACTACAAATAAAAAAGATTATGTAGAATGTATATGTACATACTAAATGTTGTACAGTGTTTTTCCTGATGTTGTGATTTGGCGCTATATGAATAAAATTGAATTGAATTGAACTAAATGCGAGGTGGAACTCCACTCCACATATCTGGCTAAACTAGCTTTCTGATAAGATATTTATGCAGAGGGAAATTGTTGTGCAGCAGCTGCAGTACCAAGTAGGAAAGTGCAAAAATCAACAAAAAAATCCAGGCATCAATACGACCACTGTAGATAAAAAAGAAATATATAAAGAAAAATAAAGCCATGTATGTTTTTATTGGTAAATTTATGAAAAATAATTTATTTTTAATTAATTTAATATAACTTTAATCTCTGAAATCAAAGTCACAATTTCACAAGAAAAAAACTTAAATATTCTCTGAGATTATAAAGTCATAAATTTGCAGGAGAAAACACAGAAACCACTTTTTTTTCAGATGTGCTTGTGTTATTAACGGCTCTATTGAAAGCAGGCTATGCAGATGTTACTAACAACAGCCGGTCACTTCAGTTGTGGGTGGTGAGTGTTTGACAGACGTCGGTCCTTCTCTTTCCATTAATCGCTGATATTGACTGAAACACACGACACACAGACTTGGTCCTACCTCTGAACTTCTTTGGAGGATTCTCCAAATCTCCAGCAGCTGGTTCAACCACACAGCGGTCATCCACCAACCTACGGACAAAAACCAAAGGTTAGTTATTTCCCGTGGCATTTTAAGGGAATGATTAATAGATTATAATATCAATGTCAAAATAACATGACAGCCTCATATATACCTTTTCAGTTAAAGTGAAAATTCAGGGATACTCCCAAGCTATATATAAAGGCAACTTTCACCCTTAAAACCCATTAAATCGTGGAGGTGAGCCATTAAAAAAAACATTAATATATTACAGTCCATTCATTCATTTACCCATTACTGAACTCCAAACTGAGATAAACTTTTGAATTTGGATCATAATTTAACAAAAGGTCCTTTTAAAGTACAAATTAAAGGGGTACCTAAAATGTAATCTTATTATTCGTATTATTCACCCTGAACCCTCCATGCGCACAAAATCTATTTAAATAAAATATTAAAAATTCAAATAAATGGACAAAATAAAGTGAAGTAGTCGGATCAAATCCTTCCTCAGCACTGCTTCATTGAATATAGTTTTTTTCTGTTACCGTTTTAATAATTGCTTCAATATTAATGTAAATTGTCTGCTACATATCAGAAGAGAGTTACAAACTCAATCTCACTCTACAACCTGTTGTATTGTGACAAATAAATCTACCTTGACCTAGACCTTGTCCTGGATGGAAGTCTATGTTACTAGGCTGTGTGTCATAACTAGTTTCAGACTACAGTGCAACTTTCACATTCACACAGACGACCATGTGTCAGAAACAGCGACTGCTGAGCGTAGTCAACGCAAACTTCTCCGCTTTCAATCTGACACAGCCGAGCTCCAGAGCGATGATCTCCAGAACATGTTAACATCAGACAAGGGGGGTCCTGCATACTTCTACTCCACAGCATTTATTTGACATTAGTTAATAGTTTGTAGAGTATTAATAAAAATATTATAATTTAAGCTACCCAGCAGTATAAATAGTGGTTACGATAACGATATCAACAATGATAATAAAATAATTGAATATATATTATTTTAAAATTGGCCTTTCTGCATAATAACACTAATAACATAAACTTTTAAGTAAGAATTTTAATGCAGGACTTTTTACACTGTGGTATTACTACTTTTACCTACGTAAGAGACATGGCATACTTCTTCCACCACTGAAAGGCAGCGATGCAAGGCTTATCATATATCTTTCCACACTCTCAACTACAGCTGCAATGACAGAAATAGCATTAGCAACTATTTTGATAATTAATGAATCAAATAATTCACTTCTCAAATTTTAATTATTATTTTTTAAGTACAGAAATCTCAATATCAACCAACAGAAGACATAATCAGAAGGGTGTGAAGTGACTTGAAGAAATGGTTGTTTGGTCCTTCTGAAAAGATGACAGGAAACGACACGCTGCAGCACGGTGTTGCTGTTTGCGGTGACGCCTCTTCTATTTTTAGACACCCTTTCACACTAGACACTCTTTCCCCACAGCTGATCAATAAGAAGTTTCTACTGAAAGCTGCTGAGACAGAAGTGTGAGCGGCAGCTCCGCCCACACGCGTTGGTCACCTACACTGAGGACACCATCTCTGTTAGGCCTCACATACACTCAGATTAACCAGATCAACTACACTGCATTGATTTCTAAAACATAACACGGGCGTAGTTTTGGTTATAAAAGTGTTGATATGTGTCCATCCATCCATCCATTCTGGCAATGTGTTGTATTTTATAACCTTATCATATGTTTTTTAGTAACTTGTAGCTGAAGCTGTCAATAAAATTTAATGAAGTAAAAACAACACATTTACCTCCAAACTTGTTGTGGAGCATAGGGGTCATTTACACTGGGGACGGTGGGGCTATGTCCCCACCACATTTTGAAATGGCTGATTTTGTCCCCATCATTTTTTGAAAGCATTTGTTAAAAATGTTCTTAAAATAGCTTGCACCAAGAAATGTTAACTAACAAATGAAAATGCTTTGAGAAAGGTTGATTTGCACAATAAGAAAACATGCTTTGCAATATCGTTTCCCTCTAGACACCACCAACACATACATTTCTGCAACAAATATTTAATCTAAATAGTGCTAAAAATCTTCTAGTCTTGTTCTCGTGCATCGTCACGTCGCATGACCCAAATGTATCATCATGCCCCTAATCTGAGCCCTTATGTCCCACCACTTTTCAACACAAAGTGACGTCCTTGTAGTGGAGCATAGTAGCATAAAATGTAAGTAATCAAATAAAGCACAAGTAGGGTTGCAACGGTATGAGATTTTCACAGTACGATAATCTCTGTTTCACAGTACACAGTATTTTGTACTTGCCCAGTGTAGCGTGACATATATCTGTTTTACAAACTGAACATCAGCCTACTTCCTGTCAGCTCTTCAGTAATGTTAGCTTCACCACAGATCTCCTTACAGTGTTGTTTCATCTTTATTTTTGCCACTGTTCACAGTCAGCTTTAGTGTGTAAGTTTTAGTAAGATCTAGTGGTGAGGGTTGCTAATTGCAACCACGATAGCAACCAACTGCTCAGTCACCGCTCAGCCTCCCATTGCAACCACGTAGGAGAAGCTACGTTGGGGTGGACTTGCTAAATAGAACGTTTGGTCCTCCTTTCACATCTCTTCTTACGTCTAACAAACCAGACTACTACTTCTTCTTCATACATATTCAAAGTAGTTAAGAAAGCGCACTGTAGAGCAGTTTGTCCGTTTGGGCTACTGTAGAAACATGGAACCGCAACTTGGCAACCTCGATGTAAGAGAACCCGCAGTGTAGGTAGATAGTCTCATTCTAAGGTAATAAAAACCCAACGGTTCATTATGTAAGGTCTTTAAACACCACTGAAACCATAGTTACTTATCTATGTATTTCTGTTAATGGACAACACACTGAACCTTTAATAGTATTCACTGTTTGTTTTTGTATATAGTGTCTTTCCAGGAGCAATTTTTAGAAAGCGAGTCAGCTAGTCTTATAGCTGCTTATAAGCTGAAGCTTATGAGGAGGCCTTCAGCTTTGTGGAGTTTTGCTCAGTTGCTCTTTGCTCTTCATTGGCTAAGTCCTCCTCTGTGAGCTTTCACTCGTTTCCAACGGATGCTGAGATAAGCACCCCAGTGGAAATTACACCCGTGAGAAAAAATAATAAAATACTGAGTCTAACTTTAGTAAAATTACCAAAACAGCATTTTGTTTGGCTCAGGAATATTGTGTGAAACTTTAGGACCCTGAAACAATAAACACCATTGTACCCCCACTACACCAATCTGCACGACAAAATACCACTGTAGGAGAGTGTGTGTGTGTGTGGTCATTAGAGTTAATCTCTCTTACCATCAGTGTTCAGGCAACAGAGGAACTCTGCCTCTGGCAGTCTGACTCACACACAAGCACACAAACAACTGGCCTCCTGCTGAAGGTATGTATGAATGGACAGGTAATCCAGCTGACTGCAGACTGTCTGCTCACTGCATGAAAAGAGAGATTTAGCAGGTGTGTGTGTGTGTGTGTGTGTGTGTGTGTGTGTGTAACAGCGAGCAGCTTAAACAGAAATATTTTGTTCACGAGATGATCCACTGGACTTTTATTGTGAAGTCGCCAACATTTCACCGTATCAAAGTCTTGCTGGTGATGGATCTACACACTGAGTTAAACACTTTTCACTAACTAAAAACAAATTCTGTAATAATCCAATTGACAATATGTATAACAGGAATTAATTGTTTTAAACAAGTCTTGTTTTCATACTATTTGAATGACTGGGATCATTCAATGTACTCATATTTTTGCATTCTGGTTCAGTCAACAAACAAAACCACAGCCTCTCAACAAATCAGATGGCTGGAGGTGATTCTGTGAAGCTCCAACCTCCACATATTAAATAGTCATCTGCCAAACATGCCTCTTTTATGAGCTCTGTTCAAATAACACATCAATTACCTAAAAGCAGGTTTATTTGACTAAAATCCTGACATATAGCGCATTCCAATTGACATGGGAATTTGTAAATTTCAACTGGAACGGCCCCTTAAGATGGATTCCCGACTTACATTACATTTATAATTACATTTACTCATTTGGCAGACGCTTTAATCCAAAGCGACTTACATTTGAGGAACAACATACAATCATCAACAAAGCCTCAATACAGCAAGGAATCTACAACTGCGTAGCCCCTTACCCTACGCCATCACTTACGGCGTAGCCTGACGTGTAGCTCCTCAAAAATGTAACTACATGTCGAGGCGACGCAGACCGTAAGCTCTGTGAATGGTCGGCTGGGTAGCCTCGCAATGCCTCTGAGCCGACAGGAAGTACCCGTGCTTTGAAGTAACTTTTACTAGTGGCCAAAACGGCGGCTGTAACACACCGTCACAACCCGAGCGAAATGACTCGTTTCACTATCAGAATGTGATCCATTCGGTCGCTAACATTTGAAAAGGCTATAACAGCCGCATGTATACAGTTTTAGCCCCATTCATGTTAGCGTAGGGCTAAACCGGAAGTTGGCCTGCTCGGCCGGCAAAAGTCACCTCTGAAAAGTGAAAAGTGACCTCTGACAATAAGCAATTGTAAGTCGTTTTGGATAAAAATATCAGCTGTATGTAATGTAATATACCTGAGACTTTGAATATGCCGCACATCTGTCTTATTTGTGTCTCATTAAATCAGTAGTACACAAGATGCTGCAGATGCTACAGACACTCCACCACTCTATGGTGTCCACTGCTATATTTTATGCTGCTGTGTGCCGAGAGACCCAAACAAACTCAACAAGATAGTTAGAAAGGCCGTCTCCTGATTGAAGGAAAAGTTGAGCTCGACTCTGAAGATGGAAGAGAGGATGCTGTCCAAGTTAGTTAGCATCCTGAACAACGTCTCCCACCACCTCCACGGCATGCTGGCTGTGAAGAATTACATTCTTTTACCAACCTTATTACAATTTGAACACTTGTATGCACATGCTCAATAGTGCATAATGTTTTTGCTTTTACGTTAGTACCTGACATTTGTTTTCTTTGTAGCGTGTGGTTCGTTTGTGTACTGCTGCTGTGCATGCAAATTACCCCCCCCCCCCCGAATCTATCTATCCATCTATCTACTGAACAATGGTGGGAAGAACTTACTGCATTATATGAATTAGAATTTAATGCAAATTTGATTTAAAAAATACTCTTGAGTATGCCTTTGTCTACACTTTCTAAAAATGTCTTCACTTTCCAAATACAGCCCCACTTTCCATAAATGTCCCAACTTTTCAAATAACAACGTCTTCAGATTTTAAATGTCCTCACAAACACACACACACACTCAAACTAATTGCCCTTCCTACAGGCTGTGTGTGTGAGGGTCACTGACTTAATTGACCTCAGTAAATAAACACTTAAAACACCAAATATGGAAATTAAGACCACAAGAGCAATGACCCAAACACAAAGAGCCTTTTCATATGTGAAGGGTCATTTTACAAATTATGTTGGGTTAGCAATTGACCCTTCATTAAAAACCCCGCCATCCTTAGTTACTATTCCTATGCATGTCAAGACTTCAATTCAATTTAGCTTTATTGGCATGAATGTATAACAACAATATTGCCAAAGCATCATACAAACTACATAAGAACAATCAACCCCATACATTTCATTAAACAAGTAAATAAAGCTTGCGTGTGTATGTGCGTTTGTGTTAGAAAAATTAAAATATATTAAAAATTAAAATAAATAATTAAGTAAAAAATTAAAATATATTAAAAATTAAAATAAATAAATGAAACAAGTAAATAGGGGAGTTTCTGTGTGTCTTATATGAATTCGAATTCTGGGTATATTTGGGAAAAGCTTGCAAAGTTTTTTGTCTTAGTGTTTTGTATTTGGGGCATGAGGTTAGAAAGTGCAGCTCTGTCTCTACCTGTCTCCTGTCACACTGGGAGCAGAGTCTCTCCTCTTGTGGTAGCCAGCTCTGTCTGTGGCGACCCTTTTCTATGGCCAGGCTGTGTTCACTCAGTCTGTATGTTGTCAACATTTTTCTTAGTTTAGGACATTTTATTGTACTTAGGTAATTGTGTGAATTCTCTTTTTTGGATCAGATAACATCGTAATTTACTTTGTGTTTTGGTCGTTTCTTTCCAGTATTCAATATATTTTTCTTTCTGCTTGTTGATAATGTGGTTTGGTCTGCTTGAGTTGGTGTTGCTGTCCTGAGGCTGTTGGGGACTTGTTACTGCAGAGAGCCTCAGGACCAGCTGGCTGAGGGGACTCTTCTCTGGTTTCACCTCCTGGTATGTCAGGGCTTTGTGATGACATGTCTGGGGGTTAACTGATTTTAAGTGATTGTAAAATTTGAGTGATCTATTCTGTATTTTTAGTAAGAGGGGGTATTGGTCGAGCTCTGCTCTGCACAGGTTATTTGGTGTTTTTCTCTGCAACCGCAGGATGCTCTTACCGAACTTGGTATGGAAAGATTCTATGAGTGTTTTGTCCCACATGACTTGCATTCTCCCGTTGCATGAAAGCAGTTCATAAAGATAGGGGTGGGAGATTTACCAGACAAAATTCTTGGTAATGTTTGAAGCAGTTGGCAGTTGCAGCTTTTCATTTTAAGTCGGTGACCATTGATTTTGCTAAAACAACTGTCACTGTAGCTAGCAAGCTAATCAATGTTAGCTCCCAGAGTTGGTTGAAAACTCTGGTTTCCAATTTGTATGAAAACAAGAACCCAGTAAAACTTACTGTAAGACATTTTAAACAGTATCTTTTACTTTTACAAGAGAAAGGGGCTTTGCAGATGCAAACTAATTTCTGAGTTTAGAAAAGTTATCTCAGATGACTTCTTCAAATTCAATAAAGAGCAGGACAGATTTAACTTAAGTTCTAGTATAATATCCAGGACCAGCTCCCACACAGAGGATGTAGCCTCACAAAATAATGTAAGCTACTGATATGCTAACTCTTAGCCCTGGAAGTATTACTAAGTTGTGTCTAAATTTCTACCCTTCCATACTTACACTATTTTGAGTGTATAAGTGCGTTCACACTGACAGTTATGGCAAAGTGCAGTGCACTATGAGTACCCAGATGTCGCACTCATAACGGTCAAAAAGTTGAGTGTGAAACGCTGGACACTTCTCACCCTCAATGCCATCTTGGCTAAGTAGCGGAAGAGGAGGGACCACCAACCTATGTTCAAACTTAAGGCCCATTTCTACTCCTGCGTAGGGTCTACGTGCGTACGCCGTAGGCTACGCACATAGCCATACATTTTTCTACTTGTACGTAGGTGTGTCCGTCATTCTGCGATTACACCCCCAAACGCTAGTCGGCAGTAGCGCTACAGCGTCCACTGTGTTGACTTTTGCCGGCTGAGCAGGCTAACTTCCGGTTTAGCGCCTTTTCAAATGTCACCGACTGAATGGATCACATTCTGATAGCGAAACAAGTCATTTTGCTCGGGTTGCGATGGTCAAATATTTTTATTCACCGTGTTACAGCCGCCGTTTTGGCTGCTAGTAAATGTTACTTCAAAGCGCGGGGTACTTCTGGTCGGCTCGGAGGCATTGCGAGGCTACCCAGCCGACCAATCACAGAACTTACGGTCCGCGTTGCCTTAACGTGTAGTTACATTTTGGAGGAGGTGCACATCAGGCAACGGCGTAGGTGATGGCGTAGGTGATGGCGTAGGCTACGGGGCTATGCAGAGGCTTGATCGATTTGACGCAGAAGTATAAATTGCACTTTAACATGCTCAAACTAAAAATGGTGGCCGAGGAAGCTGCAGCGGTTGTGATCCTAAAAGTAGAAGTACGCTCATTTTTATTTATTTTTAATAAAATTGCAATAAAGTCAAGTGGCGAGTGACAGTCATGATCAAATGATGGTTTATAATAGATAATGATCTGCCCCGGTTACAATTTTTCAGTAAAAGAAGACGAAGAAGAAGCAGTTAAATCTAGTCATTTCTGGTTAGTGCACAACGGCAGTGTTTGATTTGAGTCAACACTACTCTGTTGAAATTCACACACTGCGCAAGTAAGTACATAGTGTACACAGTGTACTGCATGTAAGGGTCGAGACGAATGGATCTGAATTGAGACCAACTATTTGTTATTACTGTAGGTAAGTAAGCAGCCAGGCATTCTAATGTTAGTAGTTTACAATAAAGAAGACGAACACACTATAGAATTCCTAACATGTCTGCTCTTGTGTTTTTGGAAAGATTAATTATAAGACTTCCTCTTCTCTTCTGTTTTGTAAAAATGTCCTCGCTATGTTAGAATCCATGTCTTCAATTTTCTATCGTCACTTCTTCATCTCTTTCAGTACTTTCAATGTCTTTCTGTTTCCCCCTTTTTCTTTGGTTTCTTCTCATTTTTGTGGTGTCTTTACTTCCTACGTTTCTCCCCATTCTCTCTTCCAGTCTTTCTGTCACAGCCAGTGCTGCGACTCTGTGGGTTTGCGGCCTTGTGTTTGTTTTTTTCCCACTTTCCCCTCTTCAATTTGAGTCTTTCTTTCTTTCTTTCTTTTGAAGTCTGACTTTCTGACCGTCCACAGGCTGCACCGTAATGACAACAGCCAATCAGTTCTTTTGTCCACCTGCCAGGTGTGTCCCAGGTGCATTTGTGTCATTCAGGTCACCTGTGTCTGATGATTGCTCTATTCACATGACTGTCACACACACATGCACACAGACACTCAGGTATATTGACTCAGAGACTAACTAACTAACTAAGTTTATTTAGCTCTCTGACAGCTGATCTGTTTCTCACTGTTAAACCTGATTCACATCATCCACATGTGTTTCAGGATTCACATTAGAGTCTTAACATCTTAACAACTAAATAGTTTCTGTTCTGTCTTTGTTCTATTTCCTTCTTTCTTATCTTCCCCTCCATCTCTAAGTGACACACTGGATTGTAAGACATGGCTTAATGCAAATCAGACTTGCTGCCACTAGCAATCCAACCATCTATCTTCTGCACTTTACATAATCTTAACGTTTTCATATACTACTACTGTCACTTTTGTCATATATTTATGTATTATCTTGTATTTTACCCTTCATGGAGCACTTGTTCAGGCACTATACTGATGATATTTGGCACTAAATAGTTTTTTTTTCTTCCGTTTTTCATATATATATATACTGTATATATATTTTTATCATTTTTGTAATGTACTTATCCATTAACATTTAATGTATTTTTCTTGCAGTACTTGTTGAAGAACTGTTCTTCTGATGTGGGCACTAATTACTTATAACCTGCTCAGGGACTACGGATGAAATGTAGCTATTCAGCTAACTCTGGTACATTTACACTGAAGTCTAACTACTGTGTTGATTAATGTACACTGTCCCTGGTAACTGAAAAAAATAAATCATCATGTTGACTGAGTTGTTTTTATCCCATTTCCAAAGACTAAAACATATCTAGGTAAATGTCAAGAGTGGGTGAAGCTCTGGGGACGACGTCACCCTGAATCAGAAATCAGGTTCATTGCCAAGTACAAGGCAGTCAGTCACCTTAGAGTTGTGGTGCTTAGGAGAAAAAGAAAACAAGTATTTGAAAAGTCAAAATTAAGAATATGTGGTAAACTACAAACCTAGAGATTTGCAAATATGTGCATTAATATAACTTGTCAAATTGAATGTGGAGACTTTCCATTACTGTCATATGTAGGGTCCATGTCTAAGCTAACATTTACTACATTACAGCTTGCGCGGTTGTGCATTGTGACATTGTAACAGTACAATTCCTGATTCAATATGAAGGAATGAAACTGGAAAACAACATAAAACCTGATGCTGTGAGAACCGGAGATGATGGTTATGCACCGTACCGGTCCAGCAGAGAGCAGCGTAGCGAAAACTGCTCTCCATGCACCGAGTCGCATGGGCGCTCAGTTAAATCCATCCCAAATAATAATCAGTCTGTCAAAACACCACATACAGGGTGAGTCATAGGAAAACCAGAGACGGTCTGCACTAACAAACAAAGGAAAAGAGCAGGGGAAGTTAACAAACAATTGGAGTAGTTATAATTATAATTCAAATAAGTTCTTAAGGGGAAAGTTTTGTCCTACACCTACATTTATACTTCTTTTTTCACCTTGTCGTGTAATATTCTATTCCAGTACACTTTAACAATAGATAATACTGGCACGACTACAGAAAAAAGCAGATTAACATTTAAAATCCTACCACTGACCTTCCTTTTAACAATATGGGTTTCCACCCAGTACTGTTTTCAACCTGTTCCCCCTCTTCCCCCCATCCTCCATCTCCCTCCTTCAGAAAAAACCCAACAGATTTGAATATACATTTGATTATCTGAATAATCACAGGTGTTTTACAGGTGAGTCACAGGCTGAACCTGCAGGACGAGAGTGAACCAGAGCTCCTTCATGTTTTAACTGAGAGTCAGAATCAGTTTTACTGTTTGTGACAAACAGAATCTACTATTAATTAATAACTGACCACTTTGAACTCAGTTATGGCTTTTTCTTTTTATATATTTCCAAATCTGAGCCGACTCTTATCCAAGGATCAACACAAGTATAAGATTTAAAAAGTACAGAATATATAGTAATATAATATAATACAGTAATTATACCTCTCTGGTCTACTGCTGCCTCGATCAGTTAGTTTGTTTGTGTTACAGTGTGATTTTTTTTTACATTTTAACACCACACTGCGAGGTAAAAGGGAGTCTGGTGGCTTTGAACAGAGTTATAGTGACTGTTTCTAGTTAAACAAACAGGATCTGACTCTTTAAATTAAAGGTTATGATCCTTTCCATAATGTTGTCAGACACTTGTAATAACAATCTGAGCCTGTCAGTGGCAAAAACAAGCACTTTAGTGGACATAATTTGAAGGGGCACGATTGCCCGCAAGGATTACGTTACAACCGTGTTTCACTGCTGCGCACTGCAGCGCGCTCGCTTAACCCGGGAACAATTTAAAAAGTGTTGCACCAATTAGTCAAAAAACAATTCCAATGTTAAATCAAATCATCTTTAGAAGTGAATATGAAGAGACCAAATACGACTAAAATATTAAACAAAACAGGAGCTCCCAAAATCTTTCTTCAGCTCGTTTGTATTTCTGCTGTTTGTCATTACCTCAGCAGCTCAGTGAACTTTCATGCTGCCGAAATACAAATGGAGAGCGCCCTGTTTGAATCCTGTTTGCGTTGATGCAGCAGAATTTGACTGTAGGGAAATCAGATGGTTCATGCATTCACTTATTTCTCCCCGTCTTCATCAGGTCTCACAACCGCCCTGCCTCCCTCACCTGGCAGGTCCTCACTGATCAAATGTCTCTCAGTCTGCTGCCAGCAGTGAACACCACTCACTCGCTGAGAGCTGAAGGCGGTTTATCAGTTTAAGTATTCACTACATGGCCAAAAGTATGTGGACAGTGGACCAAGGAATTGTTTCAGTCTTTGAACCTGCTGCAGGGATTTGCTCCCATTAAGACATCAGAGCATCAGCGAGGTCCAACACGATGTTGGTTTGTGTTGGACGGACTTATGTTCCAGGAACTGTTGACACAAAGTTGTAAAAACACTATTGTAGCCATATTTTTTATCCTTCTTTCCTGACAAGTATCTGCAGTGAGAGAAACAAAGGAGAGCAGAAGTGAACACAGTACTGAATCGTTGACCTCACAAACCAGACTTTTAGAAATAGCACACTGAAGCATCTAAATAAAACCTGAATTATTTGTATGACTATGTGGATAAAACCATCGATCAAACTGACTACAAGAAGACTCAGATTCACTGCTTCAGCTTGTGTACTCTTAATATTTTTATTGCATGACCTTTAAGTGGGTCGAGTTAATTTTGTTTGATTAAACAGGTGGAGGACGGACACGGTTGGATGCTTAAGGAAGTGCAGGAGTATTTACTTTTCTCTGGTCTGACTGTGTTCAGGTTTAATATTTACCACGTACACCGTCTTACTTTAGCTTTCTAGCATGCTAAATTGAGAGGCTGATGGGAAAGTCTTTGGTTTTGCAGGTATTTATATGTATATATATAAACCTTTATTTAAACAGGAAATGTCCCATTGAGACAAAGTGTTTTTTACAAGGGAGTCCTGTATTTAGTTATAGACCAAAAAACTGGACAAACTGTAAATTTGTAGATTTAGAAGCATCCTGCAGGCAACCGAAGCGTTGAACAAGTGTAGATTGTGTGGTGGCGCTCGAGGAAAACTGGATAAAGCCAAGAACCAAGAACAGTTAAAAATCCAGGGCAACTGGACTGGGTTGAAGATACTTCTTCTGACTGACTGGCAGGGAGTCCCGGCTATTTGACCTCTGCGGTCGTTGTCAACATGAGGAATACCACTTGGTTAGTTGCTGCTCCTGGCTATTGTCCGACAACATTAGAAGCCAGGAGCACTAACAAACCCGTTCTCATCCCGGGTCGTCAAGGACCAATTCTTTGACAAAGTGTCAGCATTTGACACACAAGGTACCCTTCAGCATCCGTATGAGATGCCCTGGTCTTTCAACTAAAGCCAATGGAACCCATCTGCCTTACCCACCACATTAAATATATTTATTAAATATAATTTCTATTTTTCTTGTTGGTTGTGTGTCGCACTTAAGTTGGTCCCCGATGTAACAAGGGATCTAAAATTGTGTAACACACGGATTAGAGGTGTTCATTGGTTTTTGTTTATGTTCTTTTCATGTTACTTGTGTTTGATTGGCGTAGATTTGTAAGGCGGTGGGCGTTAGGGGTCAGGAGTCGGGAGGGGAGAGTAAAAGTGTTGCCACTTTCATAGGGAGATCAGCGCGCAAAGAATATCTGCTTTTAGGTCACATTCGCTTCTTCATACTGAACAAAAGGTTGCAGCTTTATCCCGAGTAAAAAGGCCTTTGTCCCGCAATCATGTGTGCTTTCACATAGCGGTCCGGCTTTACAGGAACCAGCGGCGTGCCGCTGCATGTCGGCTGTGGTTTTTCACAAACAGATCTTAAAACAAACCAAGATCTTTTCCAAATCCTAAACTGCCAAAGTACTTTTGGTGCCTAAACCTAACCAAACTACCTATCTTAAAAAGACGTTACATACAGACACATAGGCTACCTTTTGCGTCAAATCCCACAAGTGAGTTTGCCCCCACGGGATGAGAATGTGTTGACCAAATATCGACCATTTTCAAAGCGACAAGGTTTAATAGCTGGCCTTCCCTGCCAGTCAGTCAGAACTGAAGAAGCCTCTTGGATGAGAGGTGAAACGTCTTCGAATATCTTCAACCAAGTCAGAGGAGACACGCCACTCAATTACATCTCTATGGGGAAAGGACCTAACGCCAAAGATGGCGGATATCCCGCCCCTCCTGCTAGAAAGCCAATCGTCTGCTTTTAACAACCAAAGCGGGAATCATGTTTCAGCCAATCATGTGGTTCCACTGACGTAAGGGTCTGTTTTACTTCTACTGCGCATCCACAGAAGAGGTGACGTGACGCACACATAGTAGAAGTATAACCGTTCGGAAAAAGGTGTGGGCAAAAGTTGTCAAAGTTTTTCAGCCATTTTTATCAGATTTTAATGCTGATTCTATTCATGTAGTTTTTATGTCCTGGTGACCTGTATATGTGTAGTTCTGGCTCTCTCTCCATTCATTTAGATAGGAGCCTGGTCTTGATAGTCCGAAATAGCTGCCCGGAGACGTTGCCAAGATGGCGGACGAGAGGCATGACTTGCCTATAAGGACTTTGACCAAGTCCAGTTGCCCTTGATTTTTAACCTTCCTTGGATAACTATGACCTGGATGACTGAGCGCCTTCACAGAAATCTATCCAGGTAGTTGATTTCACTCTGGACCAAAGTGTTGACGTGAACTGACATCTCATCCCTCACAGCTGTTAGCATGTGGCGCTAGTGTGGCTAAAGAGGCTGACCTATTGTTTTTCTTGGACTCCATGGCAGCTAGTGAAAGTCAACATGTGAAGCTAAAGGCAACAGAGGGGCTGTAAAGGTCAAGACTGAGTTAAATAACCAAGAGTGGGCGTTAAAGAGCACAGAACAGGAAACACACACACACACTGGCATGGTGGAAATCTCTCTTGGACACTTGGTACCACTTCCTTTTCCTGCCATACAAGCAGACATGCTACTTTCTCATTGTGGTGTGTGTGTGTGTGTGTGTGTGTGTTTAAAGGTTGTATTCTACGTACAGGAGAACGTCAGAAACTCTCTGATCATTAACTCTCTGGAAAACATTAGTGATTGTTAGAGAGCTATCATTTTTCTGCAGAATGCAAAACAGATAAGGCTATAGCCTGAAAAAACAAAACTTCGACAACCAAGGATGAAGGTCTTTGGTGATGTTTTTCTCCCGGCTCAGAAAGTCGTGGAAAGTGAAGAGGAAATTTACACATCAAAAAGCTTGAATCCAGAATCTGCAGAAAGGTTGTTTGCTGTATTTCTATTTTACCAGGACTTAACACACAACTTAAAAATTAGGCAAATGGAAAGGTATGTCAGAGAGAGAGAGTTTATCACAACTGTCAGACTTTCTATTTCCAATGGCTGATGTTGATAGAGAGCAGGTTGGCTAATGGCAGATATGTAATGCAGATATCAAAACATAGAAAAGTCATGTATAGTCCGATTATTCCATATGAGTGCAATCAAACTGACATATTATCTCAGCCAGTAAGGTGTTGTTAGATGGAAGCTTTATTAATAAATGAAATAGAAACATAGATGGTTGTTAGATTAGAGCTGGTATAATTTAGAAGAAACATGTCAACATTTTGAAAAGACGATGGTAGATGAGGACTTTTAGGGCTCCAAACTAACTCTTTCAACACCTTCCCAAAACTCGTTCAACAACAGCAGCTCACTGACAAGGGTGCCTGCATTTGTCTCAGCAGACACTTTCTATTTATCTGCCTCGTGAGTGCAAGTATCAGTCGACCGATTATCTCAAAATGCCAGATATTGGCCCAATTACAGATATACCTTGCTAACCAAACTAGCTAGCACCACCGTCTCTCCAAATGCAAAACTCGTGGCTTCCAAGCAGTGGTCCACAAACAAACGGGCGACGCCACGGTGGCTCTGTCCACTTCTGTTATACCGTCTATATGAATGTATTTAGCCCAGAGAAAGTAAAACAGCTGTAAACATACAGCTGCAGCCGTGTTAATGACAGGAGTATTACACTGACCAACGGTGGAAATTAACACCCGCAAAGCACCAAATGCGGGTAGATTTAACGTTTGGTGGCTAAATGTTGGAAGGCTACCCGCCTCATTGCAGATGAACATATTCGGTACCATATCACCATATAGTAGCTTTTTGATGGTACCTAACAGCAGATCAGTAGCTGTTTCTCAGTCTGCGTTCTTGTCTGTACTTGTGTTCTTGTGAAACATCATAAGTCGCAGCCAAAGTACTGTTCCAATTCAAAAGTCCGCATCTAGCCAAGTACAGTCAAATACCCGGATGTGTTCTCGCTCTGCCCGTTTTACCAAGCCTGCATCGGTGGTAAGACGTTGTTGGAGATGCGAGGTCCCGCCCGCTGACGGGTCCGACCGTCATCAAGTCCGCTGCTGTTCCAATTGCTGAATCACTGACTGCGTGCTCCCGTTCCTGGGAGTTTGTGCTCCCGAGCCGAACTTGCCAAGTCCGAGCATTAAAGTACAGAACGCTGAACTAGGCGAACTCGGTATTGAGTAACAGCCAGTGTTCTTTTTTGTTGTGTGTCACACTTAAATTGTTCCTGTACCCAGGGATTTAAAATCGTGTAACACATGGATTAGGGGCGTTCACTGGTTGTTGTTTATGTTCATTTCATGTTACTTGTGTCTGATTGGCGTAGATATGTAAAGGGGTGGGCGTTAGGTGAGTGGAGTCAGGAGCAGTCAAGTCATGCTCTGAGTACCAGGAGTGTTTTTAGCATTTAGCTAGCTAACTACCACAGAGTATTCCACATGCATTTGCCACTAAAATAGATAACGTGCGAGTAAAAACTACAACCTACAGTCACATTACAACGGTTATGATTTTGTTCTGTGAGTAATAAATTAAAGACCAATGCAGACTGTTTTTCTTGCACAAAGATTCAATAAATGAAAGCAACCCACATTAATATTAGGCCTAAAGTAGTGATACACTTTATTAAAGTTTAATAAATATAGTAGGTTAATGGTAATTTTAGTGACATTTACCAGGTTTAGTAACCAAACCAACAACACATAGGCTACACTACCCTGCCGAGGGTGAAGCAGAACAAAAACATAAATATTAATAGATGAGGAGGTTTAAGGTGAATGATTAATAAGCATCTTGCGCATTTATAAAACAATTTAATGTTATGTCTTGAGTACATTTAATAGCATTAAAATATTTTTGCTTTACATTTCACTCTGGTGTCTTCTTTAAGTTTGTATTCAACTGAATACCTTGTTCTCTCACATAACAGGACTGAAACAAATGTATACGTGACATAAAAAGGCAAGTTATTATTTTGGCCGATAAAAAATAAGCTTGGCGGGGGGATTTTTTCATTTACCTTTTCCATTGGCAGGTGAGCAGTTAATTTCCACCCCTGACACTGACACATTGTGAGTCTATGTAGCAGTATTATACAGGGGGAGGACACAATAATGTCAACACAATATGAAACAATCCAATCAAGAAGTCCAAACTCTAAAATCCACAATGTAAAATCAGAATGTATCTGATAGTTATCAGTCAATTTTCATTTAAATTGTTTTGGGCATCCCTGCTCCCCAGAGGATAAACCCTATACTTCCCTCAGGACAAACACTACATTTCTAGCACCGCTGCTGGTGAAAGTCTAAAGTCAAAGACGTCTTTGGTAAATTCACTTTTTACAGTTTAAACTGAAGCTTTACAGGCATCAACCTGCTTGCTGAAGTGAAAGATAGACGTGTCAGGTCAGGCAGAGAACTGAATGTGTGTGTTAGATTGTTGCCCAGCTCCCACTGTGGCCCTGATGTAAAATTCCAGGACTTATCCTTGAATTTTCCATAACTTGTAAGGCACAGCATTTCCCCTGACCTGTTAACTCTCTACAGTCCTGACTGTCTGATGTTCAAGATGTCACTTCAGTAAAAATATAAAAGCATTAAAGCGGGTTAAAGTTTATTATACTATAATATTATTTGATTGAAGTAGCATTTTATTGTTTCATGTGGTGGAGGTGGAGCAAATTTTAACAACATCTTTATAGTTTATTCTATAGCTCTGTATTATATTTCATAAATTGTTCACGTTTTGTTTGTAAAATCTCAATCTGTAAAGTAACTCCAGCTGTCAGATAAATGTAGTGGAGGGGTAGAGGACAAATAAGCCATCTATATGCACAACATACAGTACATATTTATGCAAAACATTTGTCAACTTGACAAGTTAAAACAGGTGAACAATTCCTTCTTAAAAAGTGAGGGAAACTAAGCGACCACACATGAATTTTCCTCCTCTCAAAGTCTCTCCGGTCGACATTATGGACGACAGATGAGGTTCAGTCTCGACTAACGACGCTGATAATCACTTATTTCTCTGTGGGCTCTTTATGACTTCAGAGAAGATCGATAAACTCATCAGGCTTAGTAAAGTTCAGTCGCCTGAACTTTAATTTTCCTCTGTGAGTTCATGTGAAGCTGGTGATGCAAGAGGACGTCACCAAAGCTGTCCAATCAGCGACTGGTCTGTCAAGACCATGTGACTTCATGTTTGAATGACGGCAACAACAACAACAACAACAAAAACTGAAAGTGACCTTAAAATCCAATGTTTAAATTATGCAATATTTCTATTTTAATGTCCATATGAGCACCTGACTGTTGTTTTATGACGTATCATCTCACATGTCTGTTCTGATATATATTTTTTCTTGTCAGGCACCATAAAGAGCCAACACTGTTATACAATGTCAGTACTGTGATTTGATTGGTGCATTGTCTGTGTGAGCGGGCACCAATAACAGTTTGTTACATCACTTCAGTTCCAATATGCAGTCAGTCAGTTTTGAGCGCACACATGTACAGGTGTAAACAATCTGGGGTCTATGTTGTTACCTGTTCACTCCGTAATGTTACTCTGTGACTAGAACTGAAACAATGCATTGATTAATTGATTAGCTGATCAACAGGAAAAACTATCTGCAACTATTTGGATAATCTTACTGAAATAATTTTTAAAGCAAATATGCCGATAATGACCTAATTCCAGCTTCTCAACTGTGGGTTTTTGTAGTTTTTCGTCTTCTTACGGGACAGTTAACTGAATATATTTGGCTTTTGGACTAAACAAGACGTGAAGAAGTCACCAATCATTTATTTTCCATCAGACAGTTATTTGTTTATGAACATCTGCAAAGGTTTTTTTAGCATGTCACTATTATGTCTTCTTATTAAAGGCACATATCATGTTGAAATGTGCCTTTATTTACTGACTTTCTGAGCTAAAACGACTGATTTAGATTCTTAGTGGAGCCTTTACATTAATGAATGAAATGAATGAATGAGGCTTTGTGACTGTCAAAGGAAAGGAATATTTAAGTATTAAACTTCAGTCATTTAACACTTGCTCTTAAGTTGACCAAATGAGCATATTAGCAACATTTATCATGGTGAAATGTCCCTTTGAGGGTAAAAACAACTGATTTAGATTCTTTGTACATATGAAAAAATAATAGGTTAAACATTTTGAGGCTTCTTGACTCAGAATTTAGACTTTGAACCTCTTGGAACACTGAACTTACTGTATATTAAAGGATGTATGCATAGATAAGCAGAGGTGGAACAAGTACTCAAATTAAAGTACAATTTAAAATTCAGAATCGTACACAAATATCATTATTTTCATGAGGTTTAAGTCGTAGCCTAATGTAGAAACAACGTGGATGTTTTTGCATAGCATCTATGTGATGGGTTGTTATGTGTGATGTTGCTATCCAAGTAGGCTAAAAGAGTTTGAAGCTTTATATAGTGATCAGATGTTGCTGCACCTGTAAATACCCTAAAACCAATAAAATATATTTTCACCTGATTTGTTATCTGGGTTAATGCTCAGTGAGTTTTAACTACTTTATATACAGTGAGCTAGTTTTAACTAGTGACGTGCGGATCGATCCTAAAGTATCGATATTTCTGATACCAACGTTTCCTGCTCTAGGATCGATACTCATATAAAAGGATCGATATCTAAACTCAGTAATTTGGAGTGAGTGTGTGTTTTATTATAAGTATCTTACTATCACCAGGATGGTCTAATTATACTCAGTTGACAGGAACTACTTTCCCTTCCGTCTGTCAAAGTCATGCTTGCGCAACGGCTCTGTGACGGAGCTTCAGCCCTTTACATTTCCCATGATTGAATACTGACTCTGGCCGACTGTAAAAACAGTCACATCTGGCTGTATTTTAGCTGTGAAGGTAATAATGTTGCTGTGTGTGATGTGTGTGGAACGACAGTGAAATACTTTGGCAACACTGCAAACTTCACTAAACATCTGAGTTGATTTAGTCAAAATAATATGATGATGTTATGAAGCGGCAGTTCTGAGCAGGATAAATTCATTATAATTAAAGAATATGACAGTAGTTTGATGTCTTGTCATTATGCTGCCATTATTTTGAATTGGTAAGGCTACAGGCTACTCCTTATTTCTCTCATAAATACAGAAACGGGACGGGGAGGTCACATTAAACTAGAAATAAAATATGTGAAAAGTATTGGTATTGGCAAGACCAGACTTGGTATTGGATCGGAGTGGTTAATTAAGTGGTATCGCACATCACTAGTTTTAACTGCTTTCTATAGTTAGCTACTTTTAGGTGCTTTATACGGTTAGCAAGCTTTTAACTGCTCTGTATACAGAGAGCTAACTTTTAACTGCTTTATATATAGTTAGCTAGTTTTAACTATTTTTTATATAGTTAGTTTTAACTGCTTTATATACAGTTAGCCAGTTTTAACTGCTTTATATACAGTTAGCTAGTTTTAACTACTTTATATACAGTTAGCTAGTTTTAGGTGTTTTATATACAGAAAACTTACTTTTAACTGCTCTGTATCCAGTTAGCTAGTTTTAACTATTTTTTATATAGTTAGTTTTAATTGGTTTATATACTGTTAGCTAGTTTTAACTGCTTTATATACAGTTAGCTAGTTTTAACTACTTTATATACAGTTAGCTAGTTTTAACTGGTTTATATACTGTTAGCTAGTTTTAACTACTTTATATACAGTTAGCTAGTTTTAGGTGTTTTATATACAGAAAACTTACTTTTAACTGCTCTGTATCCAGTTAGCTAGTTTTAACTACTTTTTATATAGTTAGTTTTAACTGCTTTATATATAGTTAGCTAGTTTTAGGTGTTTTATATAGAGAGAGCTTACTTTTAACTGCTTTATATATAGTTAGCTAGTTTTATTTACTTTTTATATAGTTAGTTTTAACTGCTTTATATACAGTTAGCTAGTTTTAGGTGTTTTATGTAGAGAGAGCTTACTTTTAACTGCTCTGTATCCAGTTTTATCCAGTTAGTTTTAACTGTTTTATATCCTCTAAAGCCCTGGATATACTTGCTTTTAACTACGCGTCACGTACACAAGATGGCTGCCACTCTTATCCTGCGTTCCTTTGGAGCGTATGTTGCGCACGTCTCAGAAATTAATGCTACGCGTCCGCGACATGCAGTTCCACACGTGAATGTGGGGGCAGTATTTCGATCTGACCGGCAGGTCAGCAGCAATCTCCTGTTCCACAAACCAGCCCAGGTGGTGGCGATATGCAGTTGGTTTGCCAACCGCCATTAAACGCAATAGAAGAAGGTCAGCCACAAACTTTAAAAAAGGGGATTTATGGCGGGATGTTTACAGTAAAACTCCTGGAGCTAGTCCGCAATTGCCAAGATCGTTATGATGTCTCATTAAAATCACAACCTGCTCGAGTGTCGCTATGTTTGGTTTGTGTACGATGTGCAAATTCGGAGGTTGTCAAGGAAGATAATCTAGTGTTGGCGAGGGATGACCCAGTCCTGGTCTGCCCCCTAGTGGATTCAGGTTTAATCCTTCAGGTACACGCAAAGTACGCAGGCAAGTATTCGAACAAAGTTAAAAAGTATTGTTAAAAAGCTAGTATATCCAGGGCTTTAGCTAGTTGTAACAGGTTTATACACAGTAAACTATTTATAACTGCTTTATACAAAGTCAGTAAGTTTTAACTGCTTTATATACAGTTAGTTAGCTTTTAACTACTATATAGTAAGTTTTAGCTGGTTTATATACTGTTAGCTAATTTATACTACAAATATACTTTATTAACATTAACTAGCTTTTAACTGTTTTATGTAGTTCAAACTGCTTTATATACAGTTAGTTTGAACTACTTTATATACTGTATAGTGAGCTATAGTTTTAACTGCTTTATATACAGTAAACCGGTTTAGCCCAGTGGTTCCCGACCCAGGTGTAGGGCCCCTCCAAAGGTCACATTAATCTGACGGTCCTGAGATGATTAATGGGAGAAAAAAGAAGAAAATACACATCTGACACACAAATGCGTATTTATGTTTTGGATGTTTCTGTACTCTTTTATGTTTTGCATAATACCTTATATAATTTTTTTTTTACTATAGAGTTTTACTACAGAGTTTGATTTTATTTTTAATAATGCAATAATGTATTTTATAAGCTTTTCATGACTTCTGTCATGCAAAATCTTATTCTGAAAAGTGACTATAGCAAATAAAGATGTCAGATAAACGTAGCTTGAAGTAAAAAGTTTCACTAATACTAAACTAACAGAATAATATAGTACAAGTAACTTGAAATTGTACTTTATTACAGTACTTGAGTAAATGTACTTCGCTTCTTCCCACCACAGGATGCGGTAGTACACTGTAAGAGTTTACGTGTCAACATTAAACACGTGCATGTGGAGGACACTCCAGGGACAGTGGACTCACCCCAGGGTGCTGATGAAGCCATTGACCGACCCCTCGGCGTACAGGGACACGATATCCCCGATATGAAGGAAACTGGAGGCAGAGTCAGACATCCTGCAGCTGATTCACGTCCCTCCAAACAGCGAGAATAAACCCACAGGATGAGAAGGAGAGTTCACTTCTCTCTCTCTGTGAACGGGGGCAAACTTCAGAGTTTCTTCCTCACATGCAGCAGCTGGAGTCCAGAGAGATCATAAAAGAGCTCCTTACATTCAGACTGCTGAGTGCTCACTCAGTCTGCCTCCACAGAGCCACTGCCGGGTTCTGCATGGCAGCAAACTGGAAAAATAAAAACAGTCAATAAGTTCGGAGAAGATTAAAAAACGAGTCCAAAAAGTCGGAGAAACAGCTGATTCGCCCCCGTGACTGCAGCGAGACAGGATCTCCAAAGTATTACAGAAGCCACCTCTGTGTCTGTGTGTCTTGCAGGAGGTTAAAGTGTGCACAGAGAGGTGTGGAGACACTCAACAAGGCAACTTACTGATCTGCTCCCTCCCTATATCCGCGTGCACGCTCACGCCGAAGACTCATGTATGAAAAACCAGGAAGTGAGTCGACGTGGTGATAAGGCTGACAGACAGGTTCAAGAAAGAAAAACCGCTGCAGGGCCACACACACACACACACACACACACACACGCATGCATGCACCGGGCGTGCACGGGCAAGCCTATGAGGCACGTGCACGCGCGCAGATGCCATCTACAAAACCCGAGTGACAAACAAGTTAGGTCGCATATTTCTGAGTTGCTTGAGCTCATTCTTAACCTTACCTGTCTAACCTCAAGGTTTTTTTTTTCTCCAGAGCTTTTAACCACATGTCACAGCTTTCATCAGCAGGTGGAGTGCTGCAACCATGGGTGACATGTCCCCACCATTTTTTAAATGTATTATTTCTTTAAAAAATATTAATCAATGAATTCTGAAAAATAGCTTGCACCAAGAAATGTTAACTAACAAATACAAATGTTTTGAGAAGGGTTTATTTGCAGAATGAGAAAACATGCAGTGCAATTTAAATATAGAAGAAACAAATCTGCTTATTAAAAAACGACCTAAAAACGTTAACATATTATTGACACAGTTTCTTCTTGTCCAAGTTTTCCGTTCTTTCCCTCTGAATGTCTGAATGTGACAAACAGCTGTTGAGTCGGTTTTGTGACTTCCTTTAAATTAAAGAAAATGATGCAGCATTGAAACAAAAATGTAGTTTAACTTAACATCTAAAGGGGAAGTTGTTACTATTCTGTCATATTTTAGGGCAGTGATATTTGATTGGCCTGTTATGTTATCTTACTCAGTGTCACTCAACAACCTGTAGTATTGTGACAAATAAATCAACCTTGTACCTTGTACATGCACTGGTGCTTGGATGAGTTTGATTCACTTGGTGTTGCAGGTGTGGATTTATTTTCTATTTTCCATCTGTAGTCCCCAGCAGGTCGTCAACAACAACAACACAACAAAACAATAAATGAAATACAGTTTAATCACAATATAAAAGACACCGGAACTTTCTAGACAGGTTTATGCAGTTTGCTCTTTATGCAATTAAGTGCTATTCTATGCAATTAAGTGCAAATGGATGCAGTATAGTATAGTAAGTGCTGCATCTAGTGCAGGAACAAACAGCAGCGTGAGACTCCGACTGTATGATCCCACAAAAAGGTGCCCTACTAAAGTGGCTACTTGAAAGCCAGACAGTTCATTTGTTACTATATGTGATCACATATTTGATGTGTCTCGAGCCATTGTTGTTGTGGGGGCATTTCCTTACTGCAGCCGGGATCCCAGTACCCTTCACTGACAATACAGTTCGTCCAAACGTTGTGCGTCTGAAAGGCACCACAGTTCTGCCACCACCAGTTGATTTCTGTTTCTGTAATGTATTCACTTAATGGGGTAGGAGCAAGTCCACGTAGGATCTTATACACTTAGAGCAGGAAAATTTAAACCTACAATTTGTAAAACATAGGAGGTTGTGTTTCTGGAGGTTGAGGCAGTGACAAAAAGAAAATGTTTTCCTTTTGAAGATTTTTATGGCTCTTTAAAAAAGTGATTATTGGTTTGAGTGTTGTTGCATTTATAAAGATGTGATGGTTGGCTGTTATGTGTATGTAATATTTTTCCTGACCAGCATAATAATTCTGTACTCTGTACTTACACCGATACTCATACTCTGACCCTTTCGGTTTTTATCACCTGAGCCCTTATGTCTCCTTCACTTCGCGACGCCCTTGGCTGCAACTAGAGATTGTTTTCATCAACTTGATGAAACGTGATTATTTTCTCAAGTGATCGTTTGGTCTATAAAACTAATTCTGTTGATTGACTCTAGTGGAGTTTGCCGGTATTTTTCCCGGAGTTGTAAACCACATCTCATCGGGAAGACCTGGCCCAGTTTACGCCTCTTGTGTATCAAGGTATCATGTTAGTTTATCATTATACAGGAGGCTGTACAATGCAATTAAAGTTTGTAGTGCCTTTATGCTACACACACTGAACATAACAGATAAGTCATTTATATCACAATAGGTTAGCAAAAAACTAATTATGATTAAATAGGCCTATACAGTTATTATTATACAAATATACATACACTGTACACTGAGGAAATAAATGTGCAGTGCATTTTTTGAATTTGAATCTGGGAGAAAGTAAACAGGAGTAAGTTAAATCTGTCAAAAGGAAGCCTGCATAATACTGTAAAATAAATGCCTGGCTGTGAAGTTAAGCTGACCACTAACTATGTAAAAATGTTTTCATGACAGGCCCCTGTTTTACCACAGCAAAATCACAATTCTTTTGTTTATGGAAATGTTGTTTATATTTCACACTTGCTTTGGCAATGCAAATGTCTGTTTCCCGTGCCAATAAAGCCCCTCCCAATTTGACTGGGAATTTGAATAATACATGGTCACGTTGTTCCACTGATGCTGTTGGTAGCAGCAGAAATAAGGAATGAGTTAAAAGGCAGTGAAGAAGAAGACTGTAAGCAAGTAAACATGGATGTAAACAATGCAGGTTTGTCTGTTAGAGCTCCAGGGTTAGTTTGTTTGTTTGTTTACAAGAAAACTCCACAGGGCGGCTTTAACGCAGTATTTGTCCAGGAGTCAGCATAAAAAGTCTTGACAGTTCTACAGAGTTTATTTTATTTTTGTTTCCATATATGTTGAAATGAGAGGTAAAAGTTTCAGCCGGCTGCAACGTATTCCTTGTGCCCGTCAAAATGGCGTCCACACAAAATGCTTCTTGTTGCCAGTGACAGGCTCAGATTGTTACAGCAGGTGTCGGACAACATCATGGAAAGGATCCCTAACGAGGGAAGTCTCGTTCAAAGGCAGTTCTCACTCTGAAATCTCGTGAGAAGCGAGTTGTTGCAGGAAGACGCCGGTGGAAATGCGGGAGAGGCGAGTTGTTGTGTACGTAGAGGAGCTGCTGACGCAACAAAAACTCCTGTCCCTCGTTTCCAACAGCTGAATCAATCTACTGAACAGATTCAAAACTTTTTGTACTTAAGAGTCATTTTTACACACCAACAAAATGTGAAAATAGGGCTCAGGGTTAAAAAATATTTACAGATATATAACTGAAAGGATCCTTTAATTTGCTAATGTTAGCATGCATGCATGGTGGAGCTGTAAACAGTACAAAAATGTGGACCTGAACTGTAAATTAAACTAGTTTCAGCCTAAATTACTTCACTATATGAAGCAATACAATTACAAATATAATACACATTTCTTACACCGTCCTCACACAGATAAACTCTGTGAAACAAACATCTTTCATGCTAATACAGTTTGCCCGAGACAGTTAATTCTGACACAGAGTCCTGGTCAAATACTTTACAATATATTAAAGCTGCCCTGTGCACGTTTCTTGGAATCAATGTGAAAATAGGGCACAGGTTTAAAAAAACACCTAAATTACCCTTTAACACAAAGTACATCTGAGGCTGATGGGAATGTCATATTATGTGTCACACAGTCGTGTCATGCGTGCATTTCTACTGTGCAGCACCCCTGAGCCAAAATGTCTTCCCGCGCGCCTAACGTGTTATCTTTTGACTATTAATATCTTGAAATGGATGCAATGTTTTATTTCAAGAACACCATTTTAGAGAAGCTGGCAAATCTAAAATGCGGTCACGCGGCACGAGGTGTGAGGTGAGATTCTGTTCATCCGTCAGCCTGACGTCACAGACAACGTGAACTTATTTTTACCTACAGTAATTAAAAGTAAAAGTTGATATGGACCTAAAACTGTGGCATCATTTTCACTGTTGTGAAACCAAAATACAAACTCCTGCTCGTAGTCTCCAAAATGAGAAGTGCCATTTTTCAAAGAAGCGGAAGTTTGTGTTTTTTTTCAGAAACCGCAATTTTCTGCGAGAACACAGAAACACACAGTGGCAAAGTACATTTACTCACTACTGTACTTAAGTTCAAATGAGGTACTTGTATTTCCATTTTATGCAACTTCTCTACATTTGTCTGACGGCTTTAGTTACTTTCCAGATTTTAATCCAAAAACATCACATAAAAATGTTTTCCTGCACAATGAGTACTTTTACTCAAGTACTGTACTTAAGTAAAAATTTGAGGTACTTGTAGTTTACTTGAGCATTTATACTTCACTACATTTGTCCGTGTGTCCAGTAAAACACAAACAACAGGGAGCGTTTTCCTGCACAATGAGTACTTTTACTTTGGATAATACTTACATGCTTTTAATCAAAAAAGGTTTTGAATGCAGGACATTGATGTGAAGTGGAGTATTTTCAGAGTAGTATTAGTACTTTTACTTGCGTAATGGATCTGAATGCTTCTTCACAGGCTGCTGAGGGAGGGTTTTGTTACACACCCATGTCTAGACTGTGTGTGTGTGAAGTCCTGCTGACTGGGCTTCCTGTTTTAGCTATTAAAGCAGCAGGCTGGTACTTTAACTGTCCCAGCAAACACACCACAGACACCAGAAGAAGGACCAGTGGTGGTTTGAGTCTTACTGGGCTCCATGCTCTGTCTCAGTGTTGTTGTGGTCACTGCAAACTAAACACAGAGGCTTTGAGGATCATGGAAAGACCAGATCAACATCAGCTGACAGCTGTTGGAACTTCAGTTCGCTGATCAAATACTTGTTGCACGTCCTCCATCTCAGCTACACCCCGATTCTCTGATAGAAGGAAAACAGGATGGCCGACATTTACAACATAGGCAGATTTGAATCATAAAACAAGTCACCTCAAACACGGGTGTGGATCCAACAAGAATCAACTTGAGACATGAGACGCTACTGCTCCTGACATTAACATTGTTTATGTTTAATATCTGTTTATTGATATATTTGCACTCTTCACTAATTTGTACTGCGACCATAGGTGGCATTTACACTGGGGACGCTGCGGACATGTCCCCACCGCTTTTTGAAAGCAGTTGTTAAAAATGTTCATGCACCAAGAAATGTTAATTAACAAATGGAAATGCTTTGAGAAGGGTTTATTTGCACAATAAGAAAACCTGCAATGCAATTTAAATATAGAAGAAACATCTGCGTTGTCCAAAACAAGTAACTTAAGCTAAGAAAACCATGCTAGTGATTACTATATTATATTCCAATTTATTTTTATATAATTAATTGTTACAGTCACCTGAATTTGACACAATTTCCCTCAATAGAAAAAGAGACATTTCCACCATACATCGGTGCAGAAAATGCAAATGTCCCCAGAATGCAGGAAATTAAGCGTTTAATGCTCAAAATCTGCTGGGGAAGGACCGCCAGACCCCCCCATCGTATATTTGATCAATAAATATTTTATCTAAATAATATGCCTATTAAAATACACTGAACAAAATTATAAACGCAACCCTTTTGTTTTTGTCCCCATTCATCATGAATTGAACTCAAAGATCTAAGACTTTCTCTATGTACACAAAAGGCCTATTTCTCTCAAACATTGTTCACAAATCTGCGTTAGTGAGCACTTCTCCTTTGCCGAGATAATCCATCCACCTCACAGGTGTGGCATATCAAGATGCTGATCAGACAGCATGGGGATTACACAGGTGTGCCTTAGGCTGGCTACAATAAAAGGCCTTAGGCTGGCCACAATAAATGGCCTTAGGCTGGCCACAATAAATGGCCTTAGGCTGGCTACAATAAATGGCCTTAGGCTGGCTACAATATATGGCCTTAGGCTGGCCACAATAAAAGGCCTTAGGCTGGCCACAATAAATGGCCTCTCCCAAAATGTGTCAAGTCCAAGTGAAGTCATGGGTCATTGGTGTTAAAGTTAAAGTCAAGTTGTAAGTCTTTTTTGATTTTGTCAAATTGAGTCTAAACCCAGATAGCAAACATTATTGAAACTATGTTGAATCAGCATTCTGCTCTCAACGCTAATTTAAATGAATCAACATCAGACTCAGATGTTGATTCATCGTCATTTTGCACCATTTGCATGAAATCATAGCTAACTAAAAATCAACGTGACATCAAGGTTATTTCAACCAATATTAAACCACAGAAAAGAGACTATAATATTAAAAATGTATAAATGACAACGGACAATTTAATCAGTTAAAAAATACAAGTTTATTTATGGAATTAAAAAAAATTATATCCACAACTCCTGCTCTGCTCTGTCCACCCATCCCCATTGGCATCTAACAGAAAACATACAAACAAAATAACTTTCAGTAGTGAAAATGATGTGAAGATGAACAATGTCAGTCGGGCAGAATTGGAGCTATATTATTATATAGATATTATATTGGGCAAAGCCTAACAGTTAACTTACTTGAATTCACTAACGTTACAGATTCGCCAGTTTATTGTAGATGTCGACTGCCTGGCTGTGGTGGAATCCATTGACGTTTATAGTTTAACGTAATTTATACTGTCTAACATTAAATGCAATCATAGATTGAATCTGGAGGCTGAAAGTTGTAGAAGACTGACAGATGGATCAAGTTAGCTGGCATATTTAAAGTTAAATGACAGAGGCATTAGCTAGGATCAGTTACGAGCATGAGAAAGGCGTCAATATATTTTGCAAAGCACTCGAAATCTGAGCAAAGATTAAATACAGTTATTATCCTGATTTACAGTCATGTACAGTTGTAAAGTCCTGTAAAGTTAGCATTTAAGCTAGCGAAGTAAATTATCCTATTACAATGGAGCTTGGATATTGTGCTATTTGTCATTATAAAATGGTACTGAAACACTTGTATATAGTCTATGACTGCACATACTGTTAGACAATGTCAATAAACAATAAATGTCTCCAAATTTGGTACAATTAAACATTAGATAAATAAATATGTGCTTACCTGATGTGGACTTGTGAGATGTGTGGGGTTCAGGAGCATTAATCCACCAAGCGATGGTCTCCTGTTCAACAATACAATATCATATTTCTCGGTCAACTATAAATCCATTGCTTTTCAATATCACGTCATTTCCCGGTCAACAATAATTCAATGACTTTTCAATCATGTTTCCCAGTCAAACTATCATTCAATGACTTTTCAATCATGTTTCCCGGTCAAACTATCATTCAATGACTTTTCAATCATATTTTCTGGTCAACAATAATTCAATGACTTTTCAATCATGTTTCCCGGTCAAACTATCATTTAATGACTTTTCAATCATGTTTCCCGGTCAACAATAATTCAATGACTTTTCAATCATACTTTCTGGTCAACAATAATTCAATGACTTTTCAATCATGTTTCCCAGTCAAACTATCATTCAATGACTTTTCAATCATGTTTCCCGGTCAAACTATCATTCAATGACTTTTCAATCATATTTTCTGGTCAACAATAATTCAATGACTTTTCAATCATGTTTCCCGGTCAAACTATCATTCAATGACTTTTCAATCATATTTTCTGGTCAACAATAATTCAATGACTTTTCAATCATGTTTCCCGGTCAAACTATCATTCAATGACTTTTCAATCATATTTCCCGGTCAACAATAATTCAATGACTTTTCAATCATATTTTCTGGTCAACAATAATTCAATGACTTTTCAATCATGTTTCCTGGTCAAAGTATCATTCAATGACTTTTCAATCATGTTTCCCGGTCAAACTATCATTCAATGACTTTTCAATCATGTTTCCCGGTCAACAATAATTCAATGACTTTTCAATCATGTTTCCCGGTCAACAATTATTCAATGACTTTTCAATCATATTTCCCCGTGAACTATAAATCAGTGGCTTTTCAATCATATTTTCTGGTCAACAATAATTCAATGACTTTTCAATCATATTTTCTGGTCAACAATAATTCAATGACTTTTAAATCATGTTTCCCGGTCAAACTATCATTCAATGACTTTTCAATCATATTTCCCGTTCAACAATAATTCAATGACTTTTCAATCATGTTTCCCGGTCAAACTATAATTCAATGACTTTTCAATCATATTTTCTGGTCAACAATAATTCAATGACTTTTCAATCATGTTTCCCCGTGAACTATAAATCAGTGGCTTTTCAATATCTTGTAATTTCTGGTCAAATATAAGTAGATGATTTTTCAACATTATTGTTGTTACCCAGTCAACTTCAAATCAATGCTTAATCAAGTATAATAGGGACAACTATAAATCAATATTATTCCAATGTCATGCTCATATGTGGTCGTTTTTCATGAATCATACTGATTCAAGATTTTGAGATGTCATAGGGTTGAGATTTCAATCTCATCATTACTTTTCCTCCGCTGCCTTTGTGTTTAAATTTTTATTGTACTGTTTGTATTTTAATTGTATTCTGTTTGTAAAGCACTTTGATTGAAAGCGCCCTATAAATAATTTATTATTATTACTTTTGTACTCAAGTCGTTATTGGTGATGACCAAAGCAACAGCACTTTTACATGAGTACAGTTTTGGGCTACTCTACCCACCTCTGTCAGGTGAACAAAAACACAGCTTGGTGTTTGCAGCCACTTTAAACCGTGAAGACGAGTGAACACTAACACAGTGATTAGTAGTCTACTCGCTCCACGTGTTCATTAAGAGATTTATAATATGAGCTGTGTGAGTGTGTGTCTGTGGTGTTCATGGTGACAGCGGGCATTCAGGGTTTCCCCGGTCTCTGTGGTGATGGAGAGAACAGAACAGGCCAACAGCACGTTTGTTTCTCCGTAAAAACTTCCGCCGGGTGTGAGGAACAAACCTCGACCTGTGTGTGTGTGATATACTGCCAGCCTCTGTTCTGCATCAGACTAAAAACCTGCTAAACTCAGTTAAGGAAAAATTCAACAGGAAAAGCATTCTCGTGTCTGCTTTATGTTCACCAGCATGTTTACAGCAGGGACACAGTTATTATTCAGTCAATAATAGTCAGAATAAAAATTTATATATGTTGACATTTTGGTTAAGAAATGTGACTTATTGGCTGAAGACGTCCCAGAGCTTGAAAACAAGCACAGACTTCAAGGGAAAGAGACAATGAAAGAATACTGAGTAGAAAGCCCGTAACGCAAAAGATGACGGTTGTCTGTCTTTTAAAAGCCGCCACATTGTGTCACTGCAGGAAATGAACTCTGGTCTCCCACACCAAAGGAACGTGTCGTCTCCACTACGCCATTGCCACCCAGCCAACATATTCAGTGGGATTTATCGATGGCATAGCCTCAAAAATGTAACTACACGTGGAGGCGACACAGACCGTAGAAACTGTGATTGGTCGACTAGGTAGCCTCGCAATGCCTCAGAGCCGACAGGAAGTCCCCAGTGCTTTTAAGTAAATTTTACTGGCGGCCAAATCGGCGGCTGTAACACGGTGGATCAATATATTTGAGCGAAATGACTCGTTTCACTATCAGAATGTGATCCTTTCTGTCGAAAACATTTGAAAAGGCTACACCAGCTGTACGTTTACAATTTTACCCGCATTCACGTTAGCGGAGCGCTAAGCTGTAAGTTAGCCTGCTCGGCCGGCAAAAGTCAACACAGTGGACGCTGTAGCGCTACCGCTAACTAGTGTTTGGCGGAACGACAGAGACGCACAAGTATAAATAATGCATTGCTACGTGCGTAGACCTGACGCAGGAGTATAAATCGAGCTTTAGGCCAATCGTGTGCTTCCACTGACGTCAGTGAAAAGTTTCAGATGTTGTGGTGGCGGCGAGGACCAGTTCAGATTACAGACTACATGTCCGCCAAAATCCTGCGAGAAAAGCCTCCAGATGTTAAATGCAGTACTCGCAGTATGTGTTAGAAAGCACCAGGGTGCCTTCTATAAGCGTAAACAGTGTATGCTGACAGTATCCATAACGTCAGTTAGCTTAGCATTTGTTCAAGCGCTCCGCTGGGATGAGCTCATGGCGTCACATCACTGGCGCTCTGGATGGAGCCGTAAATGAAATGAATAACACCTTTTAAAACTTATGTTGGGGCAAAGTCATCAAACCTTTTCAGACTGTACTGCTGATTCTATACACGCAAGTGCAGTTATGGCACTCTACCCGTTCATTTAGATAGAGGCATGATCTTGTTGGTCCTACATAACAGCCCGGAGGACTTACCAAGATGGCTGCCGATTCGCGGGACTTTCCTATATAAGGAATTTGAAAAAACGCACACACTCAATCAGCAATGTTAACACTTATGTCCTCCTCAAATTTTGCACCCTCTGGACACTTTCGTTCAAAACTGTGTTCTTAAATCACTTAAACAACTTCAATCCTCCTTCCTGACAATTTTCAGGATTTTAACCCTTTAAATGCCAGTTTATGTATTTGAATTATTTTATTATTTATTGCAAAAAAAAACCCCACAAAAAATTAATTATTTTCCATAAAATAAATAGTAGGTATGTGGGTCTTTGATGGTGATTAGAGTCTTGGATATGTCAAAGATTACCAACAAAACTGATTTGATTGCATTAGTATTTTTTTATGTAGTGTCAGATTTAAAATTTTGCACCCTCTGGGCACCTTTGTGGCAAAAAATGTACACGCACAAAAAAGTTGCTATGAAATCTTCACACATCAAATTTTCTTCTGCTTTTTTTTTCATAAATCTCTTAAACACCACAAACCAAAGGGAAATCTTAAATTGGTTGTGGAATTTTAACAGCCACGTTAAGCGGGAGGGGTGTGATGATACACTCACGACACGATATTTTAACACTGTTTTTACAAAATCTTCAATGATGAAATATTTATTATAAATTATTCGACTGAAAGTCACAAACTTTGTGTCTTGTCTGTCAGTCTGTCACTGTTTGTTGTTTCCACCCGGCGCCCACGATGCTGCCAAACGAACAGTTTAAAAGTTGGAGAGGCTATTTCTATGCTAATTTCACCCTCACACTCTGAGAAATATCGTCATGTTATAATTTCGCGAGCTCTTGTCTCACCCCTACTCAGCAGCACCTGGAAAAACTCGTCCATGCATTTATCTTCAGTCGACTCGACTACTGTAATGGTGTCTTTACAGGCTCCCTAAAAAATCCATCAGACAGCTGCAGCTGATTCAGAACGCTGCAGTCCTGTTCTGAGGTCTTTACACTGGCTTCCTCTCTGTCAGAGAACTGATTTCAAAATCCTGCTGTTGGTTTATAAAGCACTAGGACCAAAACACATTTCTGATCTTCTGCTTCTTTATGAACCATCCAGACCTCTCAGGTCTGTCTTCTGCCCCTAAACTAAACCCGGAGAAGCAGCGTTCAGTTTTTATGCTCCATATATCTGGAACAAACTCCCAGAAAACTGCAGGTCTGCTGAAACTGTCTTTTAAATCAAGACTGTTTCTTTTTACTGCTGCCGTTTATTAAATCAAATGTAAAGCTATAGATTAATATCTTTCACTTTTAATCCTATTTAAATGTCTTTTTATATCGCCCTGTGTTGCTTTTATGTTTCAAGTAAAGCCCTTTGAATTCCCTTTAATCGAGCCTGGCCTCTGCATTAGTTTCTACAGAGATGTACAGTTGTGGAATGTAAGAACATTTACTCAAGTACAATTTGATTAAGTTCTGTTGGGGGGAATATTTGACTTTGTCAGGGAACCTGTACAACAAGAATTCATCTCTAATCAGAAAAAAAGAAGAGGTGCAGTCAATGCACAGGTAAATACACCTTCAGAAAGTATTTCTGTAATGCTGGCTCCGGACGTGCTTCTTGGAGTGTATGTAAGAGAGTTTTAAACATCTTTCCTAATCTGGTCCTCCCTCCTCCTCTGGTTCTTTCCGTTCTCTCTTGTTGTGGACACAGATCTCAGCACAGTCACTTTAAGACTTGAAGCTGAAGTCATTAAATTTCAGGCTGAAAAGAGTTCATGTTTCTCTGACTGCACACCATGTGGTTATATATGTGTGTGTGTGTGTGTGTGACATAGTTGTGTCCACCTTTTGAAGTCGGACTCTCGGAGGATGGGGGGATGGACAGATTTAGAAAAAGACAGCTGTCTAAATAGGGACAAGATTAAAAAAAAATAGAAATTTTCCGTCTGAACTTGAAAAGCAGAGAAAAGCAGTGGGAGTTTTAATTAAACAGACGATAAGTTGATTTTAGAAACACATTAGTCTAAAACCTTTAATTGTCATGGTAAAGTAATACACGGTTATATTTCAGTATTTTCAGTAGTTTGATGACTGGGTGGGTTCGTGGGATATAAATTCTGAGGCTGCAGGAGGCAACAGCTTATATCTTCTGTAATTTGCTGCCTCTCCCGGCTTGTTACCGCAGTTTTTGGCAGTCGGTGAACAAGCATCTGATATCAGGACCAGATCTACTGGTTATACAAGATCTACTTATTGGAGATTACGCTAACATAAATGCAGGGTAACAAACAGCTGATAGAAGCCAAGGAGGGCTAAACTACTGGTAATCCAACATAGATAACAGAACAGGAAGTGAGAGTGTTGTTATGTGCTGGACCATTTCTAAGCTAACAGCTGTACTTTACCACACTTCAGAGGGAAATACTGTAGATTTTATACTTAAAAAAACATATGAGAAGCTTATAAAAATCACTGCATTGTTACAGATTTAACCATTTTTTGCTTTTGACCGGTCTCTGAGTCGCACTTCCAACAAAGAGAGTTTTTACTTTTAAACTTTTCAGATGGTTTCATTTAAATATCTGTTCAAAGATCAGAGAAAAGTACAAAAACTGAAAACAGTCAGTCTAAACTAAAAAAGCTAACTCTGTTTAAAGTAGTAAAAACTGTATATACTGTAAATAAGGTAATACTAGATTACAGGAGGAACTATTCAGATCCTTTATTTAAGTAAAAGTACCAATACTACACTGTAAATTACTAATAAATACACTCTGCATTGAAAATGTTACTTAAGTAAAATGAAAAAAGTATGTAAGTATAATCAGGAAAATGTATTAAAGTATTAAAAGTAAAAATACTCAATGCAGAAAAATGTCCTGTGACTGTTATACTAATACTTATTATTATAATATAATTATTCCTGGAGCTGTCTGACTGCAGATCATAATTATTTTCTTCATTAGGCGATTTGATTTGTTTGTAAAGATCCTGAAAATAGTGAGAAATGCCGTCGCAGTTACCGAGAGCCCTAAGTGACGCCTTCATAATGTTTGTTTTGTCCGACCAACAGTCCAAACCTTCAACGTTTTTAACAAACATTCAAATAATTAAAATAATTAACAGGAGAAGCAGCAAATCTTCACATTCGTGTCGCTGGATCCATCAAATGTCTTTGCATGAAAATTGAGTTTAACGATCAAAATAGTTGCCAGTTAACTTTCTGTCAACCGACTAATCATTTCAGCTGTACTCGTATAAACTGTTGGGGGGTTTAATTTATAACAAAACATCATATTTTACAGTCTTCATGTGTTTTGTGTGTAAAGAAACTGAAGCTGTCAGATAAATGTCTGAGATGTGGTGGAGTGGAAGTAGAAAGTGGCATGAAAGGATAATACTCAAGTAAAGTACAAGTATCTCAAATTTGTATTTAAGTACAGTACTTGAGTAAATATACTTTCCGCCACTGCAAACTGTAAATACACTGAACAAAATTATAAAAGCAACACTTTTGTTTTTGCCCCCATTCATCATGAGCTGAACTCAAAGATCTAAGACTTTCTCTATGTACACAAAAGGCCTGTTTCTCTCAAATACTGTTCACAAATCTGTCAAAATCTGTGTTAGTGAGCACTTCTCCTTTGCCGAGATAATCCATCCACCTCACAGGTGTGGCATATCAAGACGCTGATCAATGTTGCAAGTGTTGCATTTATAATTTTGTTAAAATAGTTGAAACCAGCTCCACCTGGAGCAGCAACAACAGTAAAAGGCTGCTCAAACACTGAAGCATCAGAATTAACTATTTAAAAATGTCACAGAAGACATTTCACTGTATAGTAATACTGCAAGTACATTTAATATTAAAATAAAGATAATAATGTAAAATTCAACATGTCTATATTGTTTTTGTTTCCGTTTATAGTCTGTATATTTGTGTTCTCTCTACTGTAGCCTGTGTCTGATTTTCTTATTGCATTGTTGTAAGAGTAAGCACATCGTGAGCAATGTACACAATACAATGTCCACATACCTGGTGAGTAAAACTGATTCTGATTAACAACTAATACGTGCACTTCTACACTAATAAATCAGGATTTTGCACGCTGCACTGAAGCACCTGAGAAAAGGATAAACGGCTGTTTGTTTGTGAATGAAACAAGATTCAGCCTGTCACTAATCGAGCTTTAGAGGTGTTAGGTGTCGGTGTTTATTTAAGTTTTCTGTTTGTGGTACATTAAAATTCACAGTTTTGAAGCAGTACAGCTCGAAGATATTTGATATCACGGATGTGTTTATTAGACAGGTCGCGATCACCTGCCAGTCCACCTCACCTCCAGCCAGGCTCCACCCCTCGTGGTCCAGATGAGTGTAGCTCTGAAACCAGCGGATGAAGTTTGAGAGGACAGATGAGGACGTGTGTTCTTGGACATGGATCATGTGTGAATTTGGGTTAAATCCCACATGAGCGCGCCAGATTGTGTGTGTATCTGTTTTTTTAGGTTATCTTCGAGCTGCAGTGTGATGTTTCGCTCCAAACCAAACACGACTGTCGGCTCCGGGAGATTTAGATTGGACTTAAGAGAAAGGAGGAATTTCGCGCTCTGTTGTTTCACACCATTTTCCACCGACTTTCTCTCCCATATAAGGTGTGTGTGTGTGTGTGTGTGTGTGTGTGCGTCCACTGACCTGTGCTGCCCTCCATGTCTTTCCCCCAGAGAGCCGGATAACCTTATATAGAGCTGCAGGAGCAGAGTGGACTGAGCAGGACAGCGTGTCCATATCCAGCCCGTCCTCTGACTGGAGCTGTCACTCTGAGGATCACCTGTCAATCAAAAGACGACAGGGTTTAATTAAAAGATTAATGAAGCTGAAGCGGGCTTTGAAGTGTGTCTCCAATTAAGGTTGTGTTCAGAGAAAAATCAACCCCCGCATTCTTCTGAATGGACTTGCTGCGTTGACACAGTGTATCCACCAACGCAAGGGCCTCTGGGAAAAAAAAAAAGAAGGACAGGGTCAAACGCTATGGCGCCGCATCGTCCGGTCAAAAACGTACATGCACATTCCTGGTAGATTGCTTTATTTCTCCTCATTGTTGCAACAAAAGATCAAATAAGCAGAAACATTATTCTGTGTTTCGGTGTCTGATGAAGCTTCAAACTTGATGATCTGTTACTCAAACTGAAGCTGAAGCAGCACATCTAGAAATATAGCTGCATGCAGCAATACACAGTCTCCATGGTTTTTGATACTGGAAGACTTTTCTCATCCAAGAGGCTTCTTCAGGTCTGACTGACTGGAAGGGAGTCCCAGGTGTTGAGAGGGGTCCAACTGCAGACCTCCTCAGTTTTTTAACGGTGGCTAGCGTTAGCTCCTGAAGTAGCAGGATTAGCTTTCTTTTTCCTTTGGATAACGTAAGCTAACGTTACTCATAGACTGTATGAAGCTACTGTGTGTTTGTTTTTGTAAAGCATTTTGCAAAGGTATAGGTTTGCATTTGTCTTAACATGTTGACGACGCTCAGGTTAGTTATTTGTCCAAAACAAGATCAAATAAAAATCTATATCGTTTAGACCGTTCGGTGTAGCTTTTCACACTTAACATTAAACAGCGTGCAAAGACTTTGCTGGCTGGATGAATGAATCTTTATGAATTGAAGTTTATGTACTACGACAGTGTTTCCCAACCCGCTCATGGAGAAAGTTTCTCCCTGTCCTGCAGGATTTAATCTCTCCCTGCTTCAACACAACTGATTGAAGCAGCTTCAGGATTCAGAACTAGTTGATAGTTTGAATCAGCTGCTGGATCAGTGAGACATTTAACACACAGGGTTATTTAAACATAAAGATACTACTCCTCACCACAGCCACTGTTGGCATATCCTAATTTGCGTGATTTGGATGTACAAATATTGATAGTGGTAAATATTTAGATGGAACATGCATTCAGACAAATCAGTCACTGCTGCCAGCTCCTTTTCTAACTGTGTAATCTGTGTGTGTACAGTGAATACAGTAAAATTATTATTACAGTACAGGCTATTGTCTCCAGTCATTTTTAAAAAGTGGATATTTACTAAATTATCGATACAGGTATACATGTTGTTTTGCATGTGTGTTCATTTTTACAGATTTTATAGTTTGATAGTCCAGCAGGGTTCTAGTTACGGTCCATAAGGAGGTCTGAGCTCTTATGGAAGCAGTAAAATTCTGCATCTCACTAATTCATTTACCAACAGCCATTATTTTATCACAAATGTACAATATATTGATAAGATAAACACACTAAAATAAACACGTTTTCCAAACATCGCATGAATGTCATTACGACATGATTAATAATAATTAATATGACACCATAAAGGGCGGGTTGGACTGGCGACCTGTCCAGGATGAACCCCGCCTGTCGCCAGATGTCTGCTGGGATTGGCTCCAGCCCCCCGTGACCCTGTGCGCAGGACAAGCGGTTGATGATGGATGGATGAAGCGCAGGTTTGCGTCTCTCCTTGAGGAGTCTTTGTTGGTTTATTTCACGATTTTAAAACTTAAACTTTGTTGCAGTATCACACACATCTGGGGCAAGTAGTGAGCTGCTGTGTGTGAGAAAAAAGTGTTGACCATGTAATGAGCAAGTCTCTGTCCAGGCTTCTATTATTTATTTATTTATTAATTAATCCCTGCCGGTAATGACGAAGCTCAAAATGTAGTCCAGTTTCCACAGTTGTCCGTTTTTCCTATTAAATTCAGCTGATTGCTGAAATAGTAGCCATAGTATATTACTCTTCAAAGGTAAATTATGAATGAGAAGTATGTGTGTTTCTTTTAGGATGACTGGAAGAGAGTCACACTCTTAATCAACCACATGTTTTTCTGTGACAGGATGTTGCTGACTGTATGGACGGAGTTAATGTCATATTTTGACAAAATAAATAAATAGTGCCTGTAAGAAAAGATACTTTTACTAGTTGAATGACTGAAGCTATATACTAAGCTATAAGCTTTTTTGCTAGTAGAATAACAAATCAGTACGCTATACTTGACTAAATAATTAAATATAAATCAACGACAAAAACCCTCCCCCTATGTCTACCTGATTAAACGTTATAATTTTTGAATGCGTTTCCTGTCAAATCGCACGCTTTTATTTTGTAGTTTTTGCGTGTATTTCCTGTCCTGAGGTCTGCAGTTGGAGCCTCTAGCAGGTTTCTAACCTTTGTGGGGTCTTTGTCATGGTGATGGGTACCACTTGGTTTGTTAAAGGCCCTGGCTGTTGTAACAACAGTCGTTATGGTCGTTGAAATGATCTGAGGCCGAGCCTGAACGCCTGTCATTGGCCAAATGTGAGTGTTTGTTCAGTCTCCTGGGAAGCCATGAAAGGACAGCATTGTAAGTGGGGGGCAAGTCATGTGTCGGACCTCCTCCCATGTTGAGAGATGGTCTCTCTACTATGGTGTAAATGCCGTCTTTGCCTCGTCTTCCAAGCGATTGGCCCTTCCTATTCAAAATATGTCCATACTCCTAAGTCATGCTGCTACAATAACAATGAGGTTCCAGCACGGAAACAAAACAAAGAAAACAAAGAAAACTGTGGGTGCGTAAATGGACTTTGTCACTCTTCACATTCATACACTGATGGCAGGAGGATGACAGGAGAGCAGGAAATGTTCGGGTCCATGAAGATGATCAAAACGGTTATAAGAGAAAAGGGGACGGGAACATCACTTAACGCAGAAATGGACGTTTCCAGAAATATAGTTTAGTAGCAAGTAGAAATCACTGAAGAAGCGAGAGTCATTTCAACAGGACTCTCAAGTCGAGACAGGCAAGTCTGAGTGAAGTCTCAAATCCAAAACTTTTGAATGTCAAATCCTACAGAAAGGAAAGGCAAAGGCGCAATTTCACACAACAAATGTTGTATAATTGCATGAATTAAATAAAGTGTTGATCCACTACAAACAGTTATTTTTTTTATATCATAACTTATATTTGGGCTTGGGGAGGGTAACTATGGAGGAATTATTGGGTCAGAACTAAAACTAAAAGTCTAAATCAAAAATGCATTTGGCATTTTGGGCAATTAGTATTTAGAATTGGGCATTTGAGCCTAAACGCCCAAATGCCCAATTCTAAACACTAAATGCTCAATCTCAAATACCAAATGCATTTTTGATTTAGACTTTTAGTTCATAAATTCTTTCTTTTAGTTTTAATTCTGACCCAATAATCCTTCCATAGATATCAGGTCAGTTCAAGTTAAAAGGCTCAAGTCCAAGTGTAGTCATAGGTCAAGTTTCAGCCTGTTGGAGGCAGCAGATAAAGTCTGCTGCAGACTGACATCCTGCCTGACCAATCAACACCGCCGCAGCAGTTAATGTCTTGTGTTTCCACTTCGTTCCTCTGCCTACGCTCTGTTAGGTTGGTCAACGCTGACAGACGATTCGGGCAGGTATCTGCACGTCCTAAGAAGCTGTTCACCTGTCTGTCAGTCAGCAGAGTATTTAACAGGCTGTACGGACAATAAGAGTTAAAAGCATTAATGATATTAAGGTTAATCTTCTGGAAATCCATTTTCCGCTGGCAGCAGTTTACACAGTTACCCAGAAGTCAATTCAATGAAATTTGTGGCATTGGAAGAAGACGTTTACGTTGCCAAAGCAAGTGTGTCCTTCTATTTAACTTCTCTCTGCAGCTCCTCCTGAGGTCGGATGGGATTTCAACCATCGGCCAACATATAAGACTAAAGGCTCTATTTAATCCATCTGCAGTGCATCATGATCTAAAGTGCAGAACTCCACCTCTGAGGTCTAAGGGTATTTTTTTAAACTCTTCCTCGGTTTTACAAATCTTCTTAAATTCACTTTCAAAGGCATGTGCACAACATGATACCATGTGTGTTATTTCAGCTCCATGTGTAATGAACTCACCGCTTGCCGTAGAGCATTGTGGAAAGAGAGAGGTCTTGTGAAAACAAACTATTACTCATGTGGACAAATTGTTTGGGTGCTTGAAATGTGTTTTTCTAACATAGTTGAATATATGAATAAAATAATAGATAACGCATAATAAATGTCTAAACTCACACTGAGTAATTAAATTTTTTGAGTTCAAGTGTGAGTTTTACCTTTAGCAAATGTTAAAGCGACTGAGGAAAAACAGGACTGAATAATAACTTTACACTACATATCAAGCTTTATAGGATGTGTGCAAATGAAAAATTTGCATTACAACAGGTTTTTCTTCCAAACCAAATGTATCCCAATATGTAGAGAAAAAACGCATAATCTGGCTGCAGAGTTAGACTCGAGGCACGAAGAGGTTGTGTTCGGTCTCTTAATTAATCATAGGTGTGCGGATTGGGTGTAACATGAAATATCATCTTCCAGTCTTGGTTTCCTGTTGTTTCAGGTCACTGTCAGGTCAAACGTGAGACCTTAATGTTTCAAACTATTCAGACAGTGAAATCAACCATTAGCACTGCCCTGGTGCATCATGGGAGAACACCTGGTGATTTGAGAAATGTGTTGACACACGCCGCCCATTTGGCAAACACTGTGCAGAGGCCATCGCATCGCCTCACACACGACATCAGATCACTTTTAGGGCACGCTAACGTCCTTTGTGCAGCTATGAGTGTGTGTGTGTGTGTGTTTGTGTGTGTGTGTGTGTGAAGCAGGTGTTTGCACAGAGACCTGACAGCATCCTGATCACATGACCCTTTAGCCACAAGTTGTTTCTTGTTTAAATAATGTTTTGGCTCCACATGTTGTCCCTCAAACCATCGTTTCTATCAGTTAGAATAAAACTGTTCTTACTCAAGTTGATTGATCGATAAAAATAGACATTAACAACAAGTCAGAGCTGCAGATGTAAAAAGCATGAAGCAAGAAGATTCTGACCCCGTTGTCACCGTGGCTTTGAACTCCTCACTACACTGCTGGAATGTAACTAAGTACATTTACCCAAGTACTGTACTTACGTATACTTTCGAGGTACTTCTCAGAGGGACATACTTCACACTTTCATCTGACAGCTTTAGTTACTAGTTGATAGTGATCTTTATTGGCCACATCCAAGTTTACACCCAGCACAACACTGAATTGGTTGTCTGCATTTAACCCGTCCTAATTAGAAGCAGTGGACGGCAGTCATGCAGCACCCGGGGACCAGTTAGGGGTTCAGGGCCCTGCTCAGGGGCCTGCTCAGGGGCTCCTGAGGCTGTGGTTTGTACTGGACCCTCTGGTTCCCAAGCCAAGTCCCTACAGACTGAGCTAATGCAGAATCAGTTCCTTTGGAAATTAGGAATTTTGCAAAAAACACTTGAAGAATTTATAAATTTTGATGTTTTATTACAAATTAAACATTTTAGACAAGTGCAGCTGAAACAATTAAAGAAGATGTTTTTTATTGTCACGTGTTGCGAAATTCATTTAGTTAATAGACAAAAACATTAAGTGGGAACTATTTTGACGGTTGAAGTTTTTTTTTCCGGTAGAAACACATGATGTAAAGACTGTGATGTTTGACGTTTAGACTGTTGGTTGGACAAAACAAAAAGGCGTCACTTTGGTGGAGAAAATAAAGTGTATTTTTAAAGTGTGGTGTTCCTACTTTAACTGATACTTGGAGGTGATTCTGCTGTTTCACCAACACGGAGCGATATCGACCTCCAGTGGTAACAAGTGGACCTGCAGGTCTGTGGGGGTCAGATCAGGTCTGTAGGATGTTCCCAAGGGAAACGTTTTCCTCAGGATCACATATTTTATTTATGTTATTAGAGAATGTGTCCTGTAAAAGTTATTCCTCTCTGCTGAGGAAACAGCTGACTGTTCCTCCACACGACACTTAACATCTGTTTTAACAACACAGGTTTTGTGCGAGAGGCCTGTGGCCTGCACTGCGAGGGGAGTTCAACCTACTCAGAGTTAACAAACTCTGACCGCCTACACTGGAGTTAAACGGTACCACGACGGTGGATCAGATGTTGGTTAGTTGAGTCCATGTTAACTTAATTGAAGTTGGTGCACGTTCGCATAAAAGGGGCGTATCAGGCCGTGCAGGCAGAGTTTATTTGCAACAGCGCATGCTCCGTATTTCTCCAGAGGAACGCACGTTGGTAGAGTCAGGAAATTATGAATGCAAAGACAAGTTAATGGTAAAATCTAACATTGTGGCGGACGACTAAGCCAGGGGGGCTTGTTGGCATCGCATGGAGTAAATTTGAAGCCTAATTATCTTCACAGTGTTCTGATTGTAGTTCAAATCTAAATCTCATCTTTTATGTGTGATATAATGAAGATGTAAGGTACAACTAAACTTAACATAAGGTCCATTGTCATAGAAAAAAAAGTAGCCAGCAGAGAGGGGGAATAATCTGAGACAGAATTTAATTTCCAGGATTAATCTACAAGTAAAAAACTTGAACATTCTGACATTATAGTCACACATTCATGAGAGAAACTTCACTGTGCGAGGCTGCAACATCACACACACGCGTCTGCCGGGTATTATGCATGAACTGGAAAGTTATGTTAAACTTTGCAATCAGATTTAGCAGTGAGGAAATACTCCTGAGTTTAGCCCACAATCACTATCATGCACCTCAGAGACCTTGCCGTGGATCGGGCGTATTCAGAAGAAAAATGAGTGATTTTCGATTTTTTTTTACATTAATTTCAGGATTTTCCTTCTTGTAAATTTCTTACTTTAATCTAGGATTTTTTTCTCAGTTATTAACCCTCACCCTTGCTCTATTACGCGAAAACATTTAGGAGAATTCAATTATAGACTACAGACGGGCTACATCTAAGAAACTATCCCGTTAATTCATTAAGATTCCTCTTTAAAAGCGCAGAGGCTGCAGAAGTTACACCCGACGTCATGAAGTTTCTCCTGAAGTTACCTGGATAAGCCGGTTACCTGGCTTCTTAGTACAGGCCACTGGGTTCAATTCCCCACTGTCTGTGACACATCCACCAATGTGTCCCTGAGCAAGACACTGCGACCTCTGACATATCAACTAATTACTCTATATTATTATTAATTTTCTTTAGTTTATTCACAACAACATTAAAACTTGATAAAACATTCTTAACTCTACAAAGTGACTTGTAAGATTTCAGCCACGGACTTGCTTGTTTTACTAACTGCTCGTCTGTTTCTTCTGTTGTTGTTTCTTGTGTTATTAAAAACACAACAGAAATCGAGACTCATCAGACCAGGCAACATTTTTCCAGTCTTCAACTGTCTAATTTTGGTGAGCTCTTGCAAATTGTAGCCTCTTTTTCCTATTTGTAGTGGAGATGAGTGGTACCCGGTGGGGTCTTCTGCTGTTGTAGCCCATCCGCCTCAAGGTTGTGCGTGTTGTGGCTTCACAAATGCTTTGCTGCATACCTCGGTTGTAACGAGTGGTTATTTCAGTCAAAGTTGCTCTTCTATCAGCTTGAATCGGTCGGCCCATTCTCCTCTGACCTCTAGCATCAACGAGGCATTTTCGCCCACAGGACTGCCGCATACTGGATGTTTTTCCCTTTTCACACCATTCTTTGTAAACCCTAGAAATGGTTGTGCGTGAAAATCCCAGTAACTGAGCAGATTGTGAAATACTCAGACCGGCCCGTCTGGCACCAACAACCATGCCATGCTCAAAATTGCTTAAATCACCTTTCTTTCCCATTCTGACATTCAGTTTGGAGTTCAGGAGATTGTCTTGACCAGGACCGCACCCCTAAATGCATTGAAGCAACTGCCATGTGATTGGTTGATTAGATAATTGCATTAATGAGAAATTGAACAGGTGTTCCTAATAATCCTTTAGGTGAGTGTATATCTTATATATCATATCTCCCAGTTTCTTGGCTGAGCCAGTTTTTAGTCTGCGCCCCCGCCCGGCAGCGTGGCGGCGAAAGTCGTGAGGAAGGAGTCCCAAAGACTAAAACTAACACTGAAACTAATAAAAACTAAACTAAAACTGAGCATTTTCAAAACTGCTCAGCCCAAATAACTAAACTAAACTGGCAAACCCGCTTTAAAAACGTATCCAAACTTAACTTAAGTTGAAAACAAAAAGAAACAAAATAAAAACTTACCACAGTCTGACTTCCTGTCTGCGGCTCTGAGCGCGTTGGTTCCTCACGAAGATGTAAATCTTTAAAAACACCTCACAGATATAAAGTTTGGTGTTTAAAAATGCTCAGTAACTTCCTAAAAGAGCTGCTCGCTGTAGTTTTTATTAAACAAACAGGAGGAAAAATTTTGTTGGGGACTAGTTTCAGCGGCGGATGAATCCACATGTGCTCTAGTGAGTATTTGGTGCAGACAAATACAGAATATCACCACACTTACCCTATGATGTCGTTATTCAGATAACATAATTGGGTAGTAGTGTGTAGGACTGTACCGTAGTAGTACGCAGTTTAGCATTAGGACCCTGAGACGGAAGAAAGTGAAGATGGAGGTGAAAGAAGCCAAATCTGTCCTCAGCCTGCAAAAATGTTCTCACTGTGAAGCTGGTTCTCACAAGAACAAACACACACACAGAAAAGTGGTTTCATCAGTATTCCAGTCAGACGAGTTTCTTTCAGTGGGTCCCAGTAAAAACCACCACCAGAGGGCAGCAGAACTGAGTGTGTGTTTAAATATCTGTGTATTTGTGTGCATGTGTGTGTGTGTGAGAGAGAGAGAGAAGCCAAAAAGCGTTAAAGCAAGTATGCATGCGTGATTGTGCAGACAAATGTGTGTGTTTGTGTGTGTGCCAACCTTGTTTGTAGGCCTGTCAGAGTGTGTGTGTGTGTGTGTGTGTCTATGTGCGTCCTGACAAAGGCTCCATCCAGCCATACTGCAGAGGGCTGCTGGTTCCCAGAGACCCTCAGAGCTCCAGGACGCCCAGTCTCTCTCCTGCCTGCAGCCCAGACACAGCAGCCCCGACACGGACTCAGACCCTCGCCCTGCTGCCCCTCCTCCTCCTGGAGCTCCATCACCTGTTTGGATTACTAATGGATGGGAAACACAGAGTTTAGAGTGAGTATTGGCAGTTTAAAGAGACGAGCCTGAGAAGAGAAGAGAAGTCCGGACTGCAAACTTATTAAAAATCCAGAGGACGTCTTAACAAACGTCGGCGTTTCTTCATCATTCAGGAACGTTGGCGGATGCCGAGTTGACAGCTGTCAACTTTGGGGTAATTCAACCAAAAGTCTTCCTTCAATCGACTTTACTGAACAAATTATTGTGTTTTTTGTCAGGACCTCTGAACCAGATCAGAGCCAACGTCAAGCGGGTCGTGAATTTTTGGGACTTTTTGGAAACACTGCTGTGATTTTATTGGAGCAAATTCTGCACTTTGATTCTGGTCTGGTTTGAATCTACCAAATTTCAGAGGCACCTTCCACATCTGAACGCTCATCATGGCTCCGTCTGTCGGTCTGTGGCTGTGTCTGATCCTGCAGCTGCTGTTCACGGATGCAAAGAGAGTTGGGAAACACGACGGCCAGCGCGACGCCCTTGGCGAACCCTCGTCCCGCGTCAAACTGGATCCCCTTTGGATCACCGAGCACCTCAGGAGCCAAGATGGCACCTATGCCCCAAACCAGAGCCCCCCCCTCCCTGAAATGCTGGATCTAGACCTGGACCTGCACCGCCGGCAGGCCCGAGGCGCAGACGAGGAGGAGCAGCAGTCCACATTCAGCCAGTCCTTTGAGAACGATTCAGTGACGACGCCGCACGCCACCGAGTTTGACAACGGAACAAAAGTGGGGCACGATGACGATCATAATGTCAACCTTCATGGAAACGACTCCAGCTCGGACCACGACGCCCCAGGTCTCTTCAACCCCTTCTACCCGCTGGCGGACAGCTCGTACTCGGCCTACGCGGTCCTGTTCCTGGCCGGCCTGGTGCTGGCGGTGGGCGTGGTTGGAAACATGGCGGTCATGTGTGTCGTCTGGAACAACTACTACATGAGGTCCTCCTGGAACTACCTGCTGGCCAGCATGGCATTCTGGGACTTCCTGGTCCTGGTGCTCTGCCTTCCCGTGGTGGTCCTCAACCAGCTCTCCCATAGGAGGATCCTGGGTGACATCACCTGCCGCATGGTGCCTTATATGGAGGTGGGTGGGGCTTATGTGGAAGTAGGAGGGGGAAAGGGAAGTCAGTGTGATTGTTTGAAACTGATTTTTATTATGTAAAAACGCAAAGCGCTAACATGTGCTGGGTTAAATATGTGATTTATCCTGAGGGTGGCGCTAGAGGAAAACATCAAAAATGGAAAGGGTTCATCTTCTGAGGAGCATGAAGGTGTTCAGAGTGATGAACTGGTCATTTTATTAGATGAAAGGTTTGTTCTGATGGTGGCGATGCAGAAAAAGCCCGGGGATCTTTAGCTGTGATCATCAGTCAAACTCTATGTTCCCATGTTTTTGTGTCGTTGTTAATTTTTTGTTACTAACATTTTTTAAAACTGGTCCAGTATTGAGCGAGCTGCAGTCAGCAGCCGGGAAACAGGGCAACATGCTCAGATTTTATTATAAAGTGTGTGACAACATCCTGGAAAGGATCCCTACAGAGAGACCTGTCTTTAAAGAGGAAGATCCTTTTTGTTTAACTAGAAACAGTCGCTCTTTAGCTGTTATCAAAGCCACCAGACTCCCTTGATAAAAAATGTAATTATTGCCAGGTCCATTTTCACATACGAGGAACTTGCCTTGGTGCTTATAGTACACATGAACATAAACAAATATAAATGTATTAAAATTAAGGAGATCAAAAAATGTAGTATATTCAAAAAAGTACAATAATACTATAATACAATGTTTACAAGTAGGTGCAAAAGTTTACAACATGAGCATAAAGCACGGTTGAGCGACTGTTAACGGGTAAAAAAGTCACACAATAACACAAACAAACTAATCGATCGAGGCATCTTTAGAACAGAGAGGTAAAATGACTGTTTTTTGTCAAGGGAGTCTTTGAGGAGAGCTGACACAGAAATATAAAGTACTGTCCTTTCAAATAACTAATCCTGCACCGGTTTGCTCTAAATCTACTGCAGCTTAAATATGTTTTAAATCTGTGTCATTGGCGTAAAGCAGCAGATACAAACAAGCAGGAACCTGAAAGGATCAGAACGTCGACATCTCAGCGCTCGTTCTGAAATGTTCCCTGTTCGCTCTGTGCGCCGCAGACACTGAGCAGTCGCCGTGGTGAACGGTCACTACGGGTGCTGGAACGTCCTGCTGCTGCTCTCACAGTTTGACAGGAACAAATTTGGGGTGAAAGTGTGTTTGTATGATTTGTAACCCCGTCTCTGGCGGCCATATCGGACTTCCTCATCTCAGAGAATAGTTTGAACTGCTTGGTCTGTTCCCAGAGTCAGACAGGCAGCTTTGGAGCTGCTGGAAGGTCTACAGCTTCCCCCCTCTGCTCCCGCTGTTGTGTCTAGACTTGTCTCTGTAGTGGAAACACAGAGATGAAACTGAAGCTCCTGACTCTGAGGGAGGATGGCAAACAAAATTCCCATAATGTCCAAAATGTCGGGGTGTTTCTCTGTAACTCCTGCGGGTGAAGACTGGAAGTCAGAAAGCAGTCAGAGGCAGACTGACTCATGTAGCTTTGGGTCTGCACGTGGGATTGGTTGATTATTAGAGAAATATTAAATAACACCAGTCATTCTTTAAAACGGAGCGTCTCAGGCGCACATCAGGCCTCATCAGGTCGCTCTCTGGAAAACCTTGGTTTAATGTTAAACTGAATGCAGCGTCGGACAAGAGCGGTGAGAGTGAAGCGTCTAGATTTGTGAGCCAACTGACCGCAGACAGACGCGGGCAGATTTCTTAACAGTTTGAGAAACACCTGATCTTTCAGTCACTGTAAGACGATCAAAACTCAGGAGAGGCTGCCTGCTGGGCTCTGCTGTCAGAGGCAAAACAGGAAATGCATGAAATACAAAATAAAATCATGTAGATACTTCTGGTGGAAGCAATTTTGTATTTGATTTATATTTAATTAACTAGTCAACATTAGAGAAAACAATAATTCTATACAGTTTATTGATAATGCATGTAATGTGGGTGTCCATGCCAGTGTCGCAACATGCAGTACTGTTGGAGCATGTTTTGGTTGTTACTTAAAATAATAAAATAAGGTAAAATAATAAACTTTCAAAAGTTTGAACTGAAAAGTCAAATATGTCCATCCATTTATTAACTTAAAAAACCCTTTTCTTCAACAATAAACTAAAGTAAGTCTCCATAATAACGCCGTGCCTCACGGTCACAAACCATGCGCCTCGCCTGAACTAATTATCTCCTGTCTTAAGTTGACTTGTGGCAGAACACAGCGCCACCCCGTCCCAACGCACAGCATGGCGCCAACAGTTCACTGATTCAATAATTCCACTAGTAAAAGTTTCTTATTTACACGTGCAACTGATCTATTCTGTCAAAAACTCTATAAAGCCTAAAGACGTCACCTCATAGAAGTGGTGGTGATGGAGCAGTGGATAAGACACTTGTCTTTGGTGTGAGAGACTTGGGTTCAATCCCCCACTGTGACCCATCCTCCATTGATACCCTGAGCAAGACACACTTAACCCCTCGTTGCTCCTGAGGCGTGCGACCTCTGACATGTATAGCAATTGAAAGTCGCTTTGGATAAAAGCGTCAGCTAAATGTAAAAACAGCTCACACAAGAATAATAAACTACGACATATTACTGTAATCAATTATATTACTTCTGTATTATACATTATTCACATCGTGAGCAAACAATGTCCAAGTTTTCAGTGTTCTGATATAAACTGAGGTCAATTTATTGCGTTCCAAAGAGAAGATGTTGTTTCTAAAAACAAAAGTCTGCTGTGTGCCACCACAGCACCGAACTGCTACAGAAACTACTCACTTTAGTTTAAACTTTAGACTGCACTGCACTATTGGTGCACTATTCATATTTGGTGCTATTTCTGTGGTTGTACAGCTTGAGCACCTACATTTACACAAACTTATTTGTGTTCTTCACGGTGTAATCAAAGTGAATCATTAAAGTATTCAAGGCATAGATGTCATTTACACTGGGGACGCTGGGGACATGTCCCCACCACGTTTGGAAAGCATAATTTGTTAAAATACGTTCTGAAATATGCAGCTTAAAAACAAATGAAAATGCCTTTAGGTTTATTTGCACATTAATAAAACATGCAATGCAGTTAAAATATAGAAGAAACAAATGTGCATCGTCCAAAAAAAGTAACTTAAGCAAAAAAAAAAGCTACTGGTTATAAAATGATCCAAAAACCTGCAGCAGTCAGTAACTTTAACAACTTGTTGACACAGTTTGTTTTTGGCCAAGTTTTGCGTTCTCCCTTCTCCCTTGATTGATCTGTTCTCAACAAGACAAGTTGTAAACGACTGAATAAGGAAGAAGGCGCAACTGATCACACTGTACTGTGATGTCTTACGAGCTAAGTGTCTCTTCACAACCCTAATCTGGCCCCTGTCCCCACCGCTTTTCAACACAAAGTGACGCCCATCATTCAAGGTCATTAGCTGTTGTCCATTCTCTACCTAAATTCCACATCTTTAACTCGAATGGCTCCAAGACGGATTCCCTCTCGAGTTCGTCCCCCATACGCACATATTGATGGTGGTAGTTATTTTGACGGCGAACACATGCAGAACCTAATGCAAGTCAGCCACCTAAGCTTGTCAAGATGCGTGGTGTAGCGAAAAACAAGCGAGAACGCCTTAAATTATGTCCTTATTCCCAGTCCTGACGGTGGAGCTGAGAGTGAAGGCTGGACCGGATTTGGCTCCACAGAGGTGCAGGCAGACCCCTCTCCACCCGAGTTCTTCATCAGTACACAAAGGTGTTTATGTGCTGAGCTTTAGTCGGGAATCACATTGTAGAACGTTTCACAGACTGCTGGCGCTATAAGACTTTACAGATTAGACGTTTTCTGTCAGTGTGGCCATTTTCAAAAACTTTGGTGCCGAGATAAAAATGTCATACCGTGGTGGTTCACATCGTGAGCAAACAACATCCAAGTTTTCAGTGTTCTGATATAACCTGAGGTCAATTTATCGAGTTCCAAAGATGTTGTTTCTAAAAACAAGAGATGTGTCAGTGTCGTCGATTGTGTTTCGCCAAGTTGAACCATATCCAGAGACACTTTCAAGTTCCTACAATTAAATCTACCACAGCCATGAACGTAGCCTTCACAGATGGCAAGTTATAAATATATATATTCATATATACTCATATATTCAGCATGCTATTGGGACCACTAACCTCTGAAATGGTGCTGTGACCGCCCCGGATGTTGTGACATATTGCAGAAGTGTGATGTAATGTAAAACACACAGAGGTGTCATTTACACTGGGGATGTGGGGGACATGTCCCCACAACATTTTAAAATGACAGATTTTTTTACATTTATTCATTTAGCACTTTTATCCAAAACGACTTACAGCTGCTATACATGTTAGAGGTCGCACGCCTCTGGAGCAACGAGGGGTTTAGTGTCTTGCTGAGGGACACAATGGTGGATGGGTCACAATTGGGGATTGAACCCAGGTCTCTCGCCATAACCATCCCAAATTTTGTTAAAACACTTTCTGAAACATAGCTTTCAGTTAAATAACAAATGAAAATGCCTTTAGGTTTATTTGCACATTAACAAAACATGCAATGCAGTTAAAATATAGAAGAAACAAATGTGGATCCCCCCCCCCCCCCCGCAGTTTCTTCTGCAGATCAGTTTCTGCAGGAGAAACTGATCTGAGAGCAGCACAGAATGACTGAGAGCTGCACTCACTTACATTCTCTAATATTTATATACTTTGAAATGTCACCGGCCACCTGAATTTTGCGTTTCCTTTCACATAAATAAAAACATTTCCACCATAAATTGATGCAGAAACTTTCCCCAGAATGCAGGAAATGAAGTTTTTAAAGATCAAAATTTCATTACATTGAGGATATCTTTAAAACTCTGCTTAAGGATCTTTTTGTCTCGTTCTAGTGAACCTAATACCGCGTCATGTGATGTCTCGCGAAATAAGTGTCTTTTCACACCCCTAATCTGAGCCCCTATGTCCCCACCACTTTTCAACACAAAGTGACGCCCTTGAAAACACACAAGAGGGTTTAATATATCGGAGAAGCGGCCAAGATGGCGGCGGTCTAGGGAGCTGTGTTTGGCAACCTAGAGGTTATATTATTAAAAGAAGCACTGATGTGACAAAGAAACTTTACTGTACAGCTAGTTCTGAGTGAACTTCTTAGAGGAAAGAAAAAGGTAAATCTTTGTATCGGAACATCTCTGCACACACAGCTGATGATGCTAATGCTAACATCAGTGCTAGTGAAACTGAAAGTTAAGCTTACCCAGACTGTACAGTTGACTTCTATTACTTCCTAAAAACAGATTTTGTTTCAGCTGAGGGAATGACAGCTTTTGATTTTCAATGTGCAACAAAGGTCTGTTAAGATTTGCTAAAACTGAACAAGAGATGAAAACACTCACTGATTCTTGTCGATGTCCTCGTCTCTGCAGGCCGTGTCTCTGGGCATCACCTCCTTCACTCTGTGCGCTCTGGGTATCGACCGATTCCACTCTGCCACCTCCTCGTCCGAGCCGAAGGCCCGGCGGGTGGAGCGCTGCCGCTCGGTGCTGCTGAAGCTGCTGGTGGTGTGGCTCGCCGCTCTGCTGCTGTCCAGTCCCGAAGTCTTCCTGTGGCAGCTGAGCCAGGCCGTGTCCCCGTCCACCGGCCGGCTGGTCGACTCCTGCACCATCACCCCCTCCTCCCCTCTCTCCCTCTACCTGCCCGACTCCCTCCACTCTCTGTTGCTCAGGTACCACCAGGTGAGAATATCACAGACACACACAGGCTAAACTAAAATCATTATGTCACCTCAAACCTGGACGTAGATCCTTCCCTCTCTTCTTTGTCTTTTGTATTGAGTATTAGGTTTTATTGTGACTGATGATGCATTAAATGGTCGGGTACCAGCCAAGTGTTTCTTATTTGGGGCGGCTGAGTCACCCGACGCTGGAATGTGAAACGGGAAATGACGCGAACCTGCACAGGAAACATCTGTTTGTTATTATAAAGATAGAAATTATAAAGACGAAGAATCTGGGTGAAAGGATGGATCAGCACACGCAGGTAGCAGCGATCGTCTGAGCTACAGAGAGCTGGAGGGGAGGAAAAAGTGGCTGCCTGCTCTCATTGGCTGGATGTGGATGTCGAGTCGGCCGTGCTAGATATCTGGCAGACGTCGGCGACAGAAATGTATCAGAGTGCCGTTTTGATGCATCGTTGTGGAGTTCACACATAAGGACTGGCGACCGCTGATTTACCCCTGATCAGAGCCTGACGGTCGTCAAGCTCGGCAAATCGGGCTTAAAATCATGCAGTGTGAACCAGGCTTTAGATGCCAACTGCTTATCAGAAACAGAAATGACCATTTGCACACATCTTCCAATTAGTGTGCAACCCGCTCCACCTCCTGGGCCACAGCTGCCCCAGGACAGGTTACAGGACAGGTTACAGGACAGGTTACAGGACATGGCGATCTAGGATCATAACTCGTAGTACACAGACACTAACTCTACCTTCTTTTATTGCCTTTTACTGAACGTGATTATGAATGGTGGTGTTGCCTCTGCCAGCTTTGTTGTTCTGGTGTCCATGTGTGGTCTTTTTTGAGGCCAGTTTAATAAGGACCTACTGAAATGGAACCAGGCACTGACCTCAGTCCACAGTTCCGGCCCTTGTAGTTGGCCATCTGAACCGCCAAGCCCCGTGACAGGCTCCTCCATCCAGACAGGCAGGTGCATCTGGTTTTCCACGGTAAAATGTTAGGCCCTTCAGCAACAGCGTTGCCCCTGGTAAAGCTGGCACCCCCTCCTCTGAGCCCAATCTACCCCCACTTGAGAAACGGGGGAGGATAGGCAGGCCCCCAGGCATGCAGACAGATACTGATCGAGAGTCGTGATGTAAAGGCGAAGCACTAAGGTTCAAAGTACCAGAGAAAAGGTAACCAAACAAATCGAATCCTCAAACTGTCCTCAAACAAATCTTGTTTTAAACAAACCTACGTGTTGTAAACATCTCTGCCAATTCACAGATCCACTTCCTGGCTCAGCTTTGGCGTGACATTTCAGGTGCACTCACTCTCACTTTGACCTCCTGGTTTAATTAATCTGGATAAACTTGCCTGATGAGAGATAGAATTTGGTGGTTCAACTGTAGAACAAATTACTCCATGCTCGATAAATATAACAAAGTACTGCACAGAATCAGAAAGTACCATAATATGACTATTACAAACAACAAAAGTATCCCCACGTAAAATAATCAGATTACTCTTGTTTCAGGGTCGCATGTGGTGGTGTTTCGGCTGCTACTTCTGCCTCCCCATCCTCTTCACCATCCTCTGCCAAATGGCCACCCGTAACGTCAACAGCGACTCCAACTCTGCCCAGAAGCAGCGTACCCATGACGACCGCTCCTCCAATCAGAAACGCCAGCAGCACCAGGCGGTGGAGCGGCAGCTGAACTGCACACTGTTAGCGCTGGCCGTGGTCTACGGCGTCTGCGCTCTGCCCGAACACGTGTGCAACATCACGTTGGCCTACACGCACATCGACATCTCTGAGGACACGGCCGCCATGCTGGCACTGTTGCATCACTTCCTCTTGTTCTTCAAGTCATCGGTGACGCCGGTGCTGCTGCTGTGTCTGTGTAAGGTAGGTCAGAGGAAGGCTGGAGTCCAGAAACACCAGGCAGGGTCTTGGAATAATAACTATTTTTGTCAATGGAGTCTGGTAGCATTGACGAGAGAGATGTAGCGACTGTTTCTGGTTAAACAAAAATGATCAAGTCTCTCACTGTAGGAATCAATTGTTTAATGTTGTCAGACACTTGTATAACAATCTGAGCCTGTCAGCGGAAAAGACTTTAATGGACGTCCTCTGAGGGGACACAATTGCTGAGTAGTATGTACCTGCAGTACTGGAGACTGCAGTTTTAGGACCGCAATCTTAGGTCCAGAACTGCATTTGTACCCTATCCTCAACACAGGGTCTGTGCCTAAACTTAAGTTATTGATCATATGCATGTTGACCGGTTAACCCTACAGCTGCACACATCGCCCTCACAGCCAACGTGCTAGCAGACAGGGTTAACCTCAAGCGGGAAGCTTCCGGTCTACAATATGAAGCCGATGCGGAAGTCCCTGAAACCTGCATTCTATTGAAAATCCAGCAGGGGGCGACTCTTCTGGTTGCAAAAAGAAATCTGGCTCCATTAGAAATAATGAGAAAATGTTTCTACTTGTCAGCTGATTTATTCCCTCAGTAAACACTTTCCTGATGAGTTTCTGGTCTCAGTCGCTAGTTTCAAGTCTTCTTCAACACAGCATGATGTTCATTTAGTAAATTATGGTCCCATTTATTGTAAAATAGACCACAAAGCAGAGAATGTTGATTATCTATGATTGACAAGTCGTTACCATGGCGACCTGTCAATCAGGCTAGAGTGACTCGTACCCTCGGCACTGTGTAAATTTAACCAGCGCTGCTGAAAAAGCTTATTAGGAGTCGGCTGTTCACTTTCTCTGGTGAGTACATTTAGTTTTAAGACTGTTCGACAAAGTTATCAGCTCTGTTAAAATGACAGTTAATGTGAATTACAGATGCACCTAGCTAAGCACGGCCATTAGCTCCGCCGTATCGTCAATTCCGGGCACTTCCTGGTTGCAAAAACTCGACATGGCGGCGCCCTATCGGCCAAACTCGAGGCTTCAAAACAGCAGTCCACAAACAAAAAACCTACGGTCCTAGTACTGCGGTCGCAGGATTGCGGGGGTCCTAAAACTGCAGCCTCTGGTACTGCAGCTTTATAATATTGCAATTGCCCTCAAGGATTAGCCCTGATTCGATGCTGCCGACTGCAGCGCACTCGCTCAGTACCAGACAGATTTCAAAAAATGTTGTCCCAGTTAGTCACAGAAATATGTGAAAATGAGGTCCAACTTGAAAAATACCAAAGTTACCCTTTAACGTTAGCTAGCATTAGAAGAGATAAGTGGTTAACCTACAGACAGTAATGTTGTTCTGTAAAGTCATTTGAAACTGACATCACTGACCTGCACGTCGTCGTGTTTCAGGCTCTCGGTCAGGCCTTCATGGACTGCTGCTGCTGCTGCTGTCAGGAGTGTCAGCCAACCACGACTCAAGGCTCGCCAGGCTCCGCCCAGGTCAAACTGAAGGCAGCCAATGAGACGTCCATCTTATTCGACAAGGCTAAAGACACGTCGGCCATTTTGTCCATCTCCAGCTAGAGCCATTGATCCCTCCTTAACTATAAATCCACCACTTCCTCCTCCATAAATCAATCCCGTCCATTCATTCCTCTATTCTACCCTTCAACATTGTTTCTCTTCCATCCTTAGTTTTCGTAAACATCAGTTTCCTTTCTCTTCCCCCCAATGTTACTGTGAATCAGTTCTCTCTTTCTGCATATTTGTTCCATCCATTTTTCTCTCTCTTTCAGAACACTTGTGGATCAATGATCATCTTTATTTCTTTCTGTCATCTCCTCTCCCAGAGTACCATTTGTATGATATCCCTCTATGGACACTGTGTTACCTGCTCCATCTTCCTCTCTGTGCAGGAAGTGATGCTTAATCTGTAGTGAGATTTTAAAAAATGCTGTACTTGCACAACCAGCTGTTTGTAAAAGCAGGAGCCTGTTTCAGGACTCTCCGAATGGACTCTTCCCTCCAACTTCCCGCTGTAATAACACATGATGTGTGCCTGATGATGCCTGAACAACATGGAGGTCTTCTTTGGTCTGAAGCTGAATTTTCTAATGTTTCTTGGGAAAGTAGCAGATACCTAAAGCCTAAATTAGAGCAGCAGGTTAAGTCCTTTACAGTAGCTTGGTGGAGAACATGAAGAAGCTGCTTCAATGCTGAGCCAGAAATAATCAGCCTGGTCTCATCACAGGGCGTCAAGTACCGACGCTTTGAGAGAGTCTGACAAAGGAGCATCTGACGCACAAGATACCCTTCGGCGTCTGTATGAGATGCCCTTTGCTTTTGAGTATCTCCAATGTAACCCATCCGTCATCACGTAAAGTACTTCTTTCAACCCAAAACACAATCTTTTCCTAAACCTAAGCAACAAGTTTTGGTGCCTCAACCGAACCAAATAGTAAATCTACCACATATTAAAAAGCCATTTTTTACGGACATTGAAGGGTGTCTTGTGCGTCAAATACCGACACTTGTCAGGCTTTCTGAAAGCATAGGTATTTAATGCACTCGGATGAGAACAATTAATTAATCTAATCTAAAAAGAAAGTCTGGTATCTATTAACCCTAACTGGCTGACAGGAGTGTACAGTTGACCAATTGTATATTGAAATGATGTTTTAAACACTAGCTGTGGGGCCAAAGGAAAATGACGCTGGTCTATCAGTGCTACATAAAAGTTGATATCTTTGAACATCTATGAACAGCTGTTAATAATTATATGACAACAAAGTTCTCAGTCGTCCAGGTCATAGTTATCCAAGGAAGGTTAAAATCAAGGGCAACTGGACTTGTTGAAGATACTCAAAGATGTTTTCGCTTAACAGATTAGAGATCTGCGACACCACTTATCCCCCACCTACAATGCTGTCCTTTCACCCCTTCCCCGGAAGGAGTGAACAAATGCTCACATTTGGCCATTTGATGGTCGTTCAGACTCGGCCTCAGGTGACTCATAACGACGATTGTCTCAACAGCCAGGAGCACTAACGAACCAAGCAGTATCAATCATCTTGACAACGACCCCACAGAGGTTAAATACCTGGCACTCCCTTCCAGCCAGTCAGAACTGAAGAAGCCTCTCGGATGAGAGACGAAACGTCTTTCGAGTATCTTCAACCAAGTCCAATTGCCCTTGATTTGAACCTTCTTTGGATGAAATTCAGGATAACTCCTAGACGTTTTGGTGACTCTCCTCAACTTTCTTGTAGCAACAAATTTAGGTCAAGATTTACTCTTAACTTGACCTGGTCCCAGGCCTCTAAATCACCACAGATTCAATTAGCGTCGGGAAAACAACCAATCAGAGCTTTGTTGGGGGGAATATGAATGGAGGTATCCTAGTTAACTGTGAATCCGACTGACGCAGCTGTACAAGTTGTAGTAAAGGCTGATTAATGTTTCTAAAAGGAAGAAGATGGAGAAGTGGGCACCGGAGGAGATCTAAAGAGTATTTGAACAGGACTCAGACCCCCTAAGTATCAGGGTGGTCTCTTTGTACAGGAAGTTAAACTGTGTAGGAAGTTGTAAGTGTATTAATATGTGCATTCACAAACTCAAAAAAATAGAACAAATGCAGAAGCAGAAGATATGAATGTAGCTTATTTTAATTCTAGATGTACCACTAATGACATCTTTGTATGAAGGGAAGTGAGATAGTAATTTTTTATGTCACAAGAATGCCTATGCCTTTGTAATGTTCAGTGTCACAGTGTTAAATTCACGGTGTTATAATATGTGTCAGAGCCGACTGTGCCATAGCATCTCCTCTGCCCGGACTGTCACTCTATTGGAACAACACCCAGTAGGAACTAGTCAGACTAACTTTAAGACAGAAAACTATTTCATGATCTGCATCTGAGTAAGTTTTCACCCAAAAGCCAGAGGTGTTTAGCAGGTGTCTGAACGCCTCTTTACCACTGAATCATGACATTTTATTCTAAACTGCCAATCAAACACAGGAAAAAAAAATGAAATACTAGATGTGATCTGCGTGTCTTTGTGTACTCGAGCGGGGTCGATGCTAAAATCTACTGCCTGTCTGATCGACAGCACGCCTTGCTGCCTCATCAGTAAACTTTTGTTTTCTATGCTAACGCAAAATGGAGAATAACTAGCAGATGCTGGTTTTGTAAGATGCAGTCGCCTGTTAGATGCTAGCTTGTAATGCTGTGGATGGCAACTCTAAAAAGAGCTTAGGATTCTGCGACATTCAAATGAATTCAAACTGATTACATGTTCTTTTGAAAAGGTGACAGTGAACCAGGTGGAGCTGGAAAGTACAGCTTGGTAAATTAGCCAGTGCTACACTTAAGGCCAGTTTATACTTCTGCGCTACGACGTAGGTTTCGTGCCATCATGAGCATTTATACTTGTGTGTTGGTGTCTGCGCAGCTCTACTAGATGGCGGTGAGGTTTCTGTGTTCCACTGTGTTGACTGTCTTCTTCTTCATTGGTGTAGGATACTACAAACAATGGTAACTGAAACTGAGCGGATCATGTTGGAGTTGGGGCTGATCGACGTTGAACAACAGCTACATTTAGTGAAATTACTAAAACGCAGAAACGAAAGAAGGTGTCTGAGGAGACACAACGTTTGTACCGGTTGAGGCAGAAGAAGAAGAAGGACAAGCAGGAAATGCGTCGCTACCAAGCCAACCAATCACAGGTCTTACGGTCTGTGTTGGCGTGACGTACCGTTAAATTTTTGTGGAGGAGTGCATCAGGCATAGGGTATGCATAGGCTACAGAGTAGGTTATGATGTAGGCTACGACATACGGTACAGAGTAGGGTACGTGGCTATGCGTTGGGTAAAGTGTAGGGTACGGCGTAGGGTACGTGGCTATGGCGTAGGGTACAGAGTAGGATACAGAGTAGGTTACTATGCTGCACCCTTAAGCTGTAGCCAAGGGTGCAGCATAGATTTGACACAGAAGTATAAATTGGCCTTAAGAGGCCTTAGAGGGTTATAAACTGATTGGGGGATGTTGTCAGTTTCTTTTTCAAGTGACATTTAAGAATCCATCATGATTTCATTTATCATTTTCATCAAAAATAAACATTTTATTATTCCCCATTTGATTTTAATTCATTGGCCATTTTAAAACTACGCCTAACCCTAAAATGGTTTGCTTCTATATTTAGGTAGTGTACCATGGTGAGGAAACTAAATATGAACCTCTGTGTTGTTTAATAACACAGTGAAAAGATAAGGTGCAGGTTGTAATAAATGGGGAACAAATTAAATCCTAAATGTTTCTTTATCAGTGACAGTAGATTTTACCAAAACACCCTTGTTTGAAGTCCCTTCTGTTACCACCCGTGGACAATCATTAACCTCTCACAGAAAACGTTCATACAACTGGTTTGCATCAGCTAAACAGCAATTTGACAGTGATCATGTTTTCATTTGGGTTCCTTTTTGCAGACTGTAAATGTGTTTCTTTCCCGTGGTTTTCCACAATAATTGGACAAAAGAAAGGAACTTTACTACCAACAGCTTGTGTCCCTCTGGTGTCGTGTTTGTGTTGGTTATCAGTGTGAATGAAGACTGGCTATTCTTTCACTTTTTAATAAAGGGACAGTCCACACAGAAAACAAATTAACTTTAGTTCCTGTCTGATGTTTTTTTCCTTTTAAATTATGAGTGTTGTGTCTCTCCCGGTAGTTTTCCATCTTTTCAGCGAGACATACAACCAATCGGATGTAGAGGCGGTAATTTATAAATAAACATGTCATTTAAACTGCAGTTGTGTGGAAAACTCATTGAAGCCACAATCATGAGAGAGAGAGCTGCTCACCACAACATGCTCAGGCTGCTGTTAGTCAACCCTGTATGCTTCCTTTAGGCCTAAAACTGCAACTGGACGTGGGAGGAGCTAATTTGGGCGCCCATGGTTCTGAAAGTTTTTTTTTTCCAGAGACTGATGTGACTCACATCTGGAGCTCCTCTACAGCTTGAAACTCTCCTAGCAGAATCATCCCTACAAAGGATGAACAGTTGTATCTGGCTCTGGGAAAAAGGAAAAGCCGATGCACTTGAAAACTAAAGGAGAGAAGTAAACTGCAACGATTATAAAGTATATACAGTTGAACTGTATATACAGACAGATGGGCAACATTTTGTTTACAACTGCAGCAATAGAAATAAATTAAACTGGTGGTCAGAACGTAAACATATAGGATCAATATCTGCAAAGGGTCTCAGCCATTCAGGTCATTGTTAAACCTACGGAAGGTTCAAATCAAGGGCATCTCGACTTGGTTGAAGATTCCTGAATGGCATGGAGTCGCAGCAATTTAACCTCCGTGGGGTCGTTATCAAAGTGATAGATACCTCTTTGTTCGTTGTTGTTCGGCTGTTGTGACTAGCGTCATCATGGTCACTTGAGATCGTCGTCATCTCAAATGACCATGTTAGGTATCATTGGTATTGTCACATGAAGCCAACCGTTAGGCTTGTTACATCATCCAGCGGAGTCCTGAGTTTTTTATGTTCAGTAAGACTGAGATATCTGAAATAAGAACTCAGTTAAGGAACCAGCGGGCACTCCAAAACCCCTATACTATATGGTATGACTTTTTACCACAGATATGCAGATGAAACTGTGATTTACTTTCAGCAAATGACTTTGGTCCAGTAGACTCATCAAGTCACATCAAGTAAATGATGTGACAGAATGTCCTTCAGTTGAAGACCATAACACCGGGCAACAAAGAGAAAAGCACCTTGACTGCAGGGATATAAAGACCCAGGGTGGGTATCACAAACCACAGGTGATACGACACCTGAGATCTGGCTTGGATACTAAAAACTTTTTTGATTCTCAAATGTCCAGACACAAGCAGCTATGCAGGAACTGCGTCAAAGTGAAATACACAACTGAAACGAACAAAATTCAGATTTGAATCAGGAACTATATGATCAAGGAAGGAAAAGAGATCACAAATCACTAAGAAAGTGGACACCTCAAGGGCTAAACACTAAATGAACACTTTCTGAGGAAAAACACACAACAGGAATAACTGATTTCATGGTCAGAAGATTTCGAGAAACTTGTTAAAAGACTTTTGTCTCTGTTGTAGCTTAATGCTGTAAAGGAGTCCTTCCTGCTCAGAAGAGCGAGGAGGATTTTCCCTCAGCAGAGCTGCTGCGCTGCATATCAATGACCTCACTACTGTCCCGTCGCCATGGGATACCGGCCCACACGCACACACACACACTTGTGTTAATTTAGAAACTCAAACTCTTTTCTGGTTAAAGTGAGTCTCTTTCATCCTCCATCTTTGCCTGGTTACCCCCAACAACCCATGAAGGGGATTTAAAGGGAAGTTAAGAAATTATATTTTGTCCTGCAGAGGGACAGGCTTCCCGACAGGCAGACGGGTAGAATATATTGTAAAAGCTACAGACTGCTGGGACAAAATAATCTGAACTCATAATAGACACAGAGCTGCTTCAGCTGTCATCACATGAACTCTGGTCATGTGACTGACATGTGAAGGGGTCCAAGGTCATCGACCAGGAGTCAGTGCACGACCAGAGGAATCTTCACTACATATCATGTGACTGAAGGTCTTTGCCATCTCCATGAGAAACTATACCCACTGAGGAAGACGTGACTGAAAACTCAGAGAAAGTCATCCAAGTGCATCCAGATGACGTTTCGTCTGGTGTCTGAGAGACTATTACTAAACTCAGCTATTTACCTCAGTGCGGTCGCTGTCAAGCTGATTGATGCCGCTAATGCTCGTTAGCGCTCCTGGCTGTTGTAACATCAGGCAGACTGTGGAAACCTGGACGCCCAGGACCGAACCAAGGACGCACTATTCCATTCAAGGACAGTCAGATAAGAAATGTCCAGAAATGTAATGTCGAAATGGAGAAATCCTTTGTATGACCCTAACATAGTAAAACTCAGTAAATCATTAAACTCAGTAAAACTGTCCGACGGCTCTTACATGCGTCTGTCGGGTCGACATCAGAAAGTCTAAAAGTCTGGTTTACCATCTCCATCTACCATCTTTGACTTGCTTTTTCTGGTCAGTCTTAACATTTCATCTATTTTCTTACATACGTACTTCAGGTATGTGTTTTATACAGTAATTTGGGTAAAGCGGCTCTTCGAAGCCTGGTTTCAGCCCTTCACTGAGTCGGTGAGTCGTGCAGAGAGAGTAAGGAACAGAGTGTTTCGGGAGGCCGGTGATGTTGTTCTCATTAGTAGTGATGAGCGCTCGCCCCTCTGATACAAACTAATGAACAGACCGCCTCTGTTCACTAATGAAGCCACACACACTCAGAGGAGACTAGACCTCCATTGGTCATGCGAGAACGTCTCTGGGACAGACTGGATGGGAACCAGCTGGCTGCAGTTGCGTAACAGGAAGGTCACAGGTTCGAGGCCCACGTTGACCCAAAGCTTACTTTGTTTTGGGCTAGTGTGACTTTTATATTTCATTTCTGTAGAGCTCCCTTGAATAACCCTTAACATCTCAAAATAATAAAACTCACTCAAGCAACATGAACATAACACATGGAATTATACTAAAACTGTAGGCAGCGATAAAGGCGGCAGATTTACCATCAAAATGTCCAGTAAAAGAAAAGGAAACAAAAGAGCAGCTCTGGAAGAGCCAGTGAGCTCTGGTATGCATCGTTTGGATGCTTTACTTTAGAAAGACATACGTGGCCAAAAGGTGAGATTTCTGCTTTAATGTTTCAAACAATGCGTTTCCATTTGTACAAGAGAACAGGGTTGAGGATGAAGGCTAGTTTGTAATGTAACGCTACAGGTACCGAGCGTGATGGAGTTCGATCCTCCGGTCCTGGGGGATTTATTTTCATGTTATCTATGGATATTTTTACTTTTCATGAATACTACACATTGGTACTACTGTTTTCTCTTTACGGTAGCACACTTACTGACGGCAGTGAAGGATACTGAAGTGCATTACATGGACCAAAACATAAATAAAAATACGACTCTGTGTCTGCGATGGACTGGCTACCTGTCCAGGGTGTACCCCGCCTTTCAGCCCCCCCGCGACCCTGTACGCAGGATAAGCGGTTGACGAAGGATGACACTGTGTCTCATAATTATGAGACAACTGGAAAGGTGCCACTGCACAGCAACAGAAAGTTATCAGCTTGATAATAAAAACGGTTTTACTACAATGTTGGCAGACTAATAATCATTTTGTAATTATGACATCTTTTCTCATAATTATAAGATCCTGATCTCATAATTACTACATCTTTTTCCGTAATTATGAGATAAGGTGCCTACTTTTTTTCCTTCTTTAGTGAATGCAATAAACAGGTTGAGCGTCGGGGTTAAAAGCAGTTTACTTGACATCATCCTTACTGGATTTTACTTTTAAACGCGCTTTAAAACATCAAGGTTAATTAATCGTAAAGGCTCCGCTACACAGAGTGTTTCTGTTGCACGGAACGAAACTGTTGCAACTTGCACAAAGGAAAACAAAGTTAAACAAGCGGTGCAGAAGCTTCAAAACTCTGTCAGAGGGACCAAACTGTTACGCTTTATTTCCACCACAGAAACGGCTGAACTCGGCAGCGTGCAGAGCAAAGGATCTGAAAAGGACCTTTAAGAGGTGGATGCATAATTCGGCAGAACAGATGATGAAGGCTACCTGCCCAGATCTGCATCCACCTCTTTTCTCATGAGCGTTACCAGCAGCGAGGTGCATGAAATTCTCAGCAGGCGTGCAGAACTCCTGACAGCAGAAACAGCTGATCAGTCGTGAGTTACAAGTTCGCTACTTCAGAACTTATTTGGAAAAGATGTTTCCAACTCCCATTTAGCGCATTTACTCTTTCTCGACAAAGGCTAAAACAACCTCTAGTCAGCGTAAAAACCTTTATTTTGCCGTTTCCATCAACCTTTTCTAATGCAATACTTCACAAAGCAGGTGTAACTTTTCCGCCCCACCACACCGACAGCACAGCTGCGCTGAGGCCCATTATTTTCAATGACTTGTGCCGCGCCAGGGCGGTTCGTTGCTGCGTCGAGCAACACGCACTGCACATCAAGATCGAGCGCACGCCGCGTCGTTGAAGTCGTTGAACTTCCAGCGCAGCTCGCTTCTTTTCTGAACAGGCCTTTCTAGAAGAACCTAACCTAACCTTCTAGAAAGGCCCGTTCTAGAAAGCGACTAATTACACCAGGGTGGGAGACAGTTTTTTTTCATACCAAACCACATTAACTTTGTAATCGCATCCCTAGTCTTAAAGGGATACTTTGCGATTCTGCAGAGAGTTTGTTGATAAACAAACTCATGAACGTGCATTTCCATGGGAACCAGTCCTATTCTGCTGAAATGCAGCAGAATCCACAGCGTCTGCTGTCCGAGAGCACGTTAGCCTCAATAAGAGGGCATGTTTTAGCAGCACTCCAGCATTGAAACCCCTCATAGGTCTTCCCCTTGCCTGGTCATATAACTTGCTTCACAGTTCCTCAAACCTTTCCCTCTGTGGCTGTTTCTCAGCCATCTTCACAGCTAAAGTCCCGTAATGAGTCCAGCGTGTTCTGTTTACGTTCTATCTCCCACTGCATCGAGCGCGCCACCGCCACCTGCTGCTCACTCCGAGCAGCTTTGACCCAGGGGCTGTGCAGGAAAACCAGATTTTTTTTCAGAGCACATGAAAAACAGAGAGCTACCGACCCATCAAGAAATATTCGCCAAATTAAAAATTATTATTAATTTATTAGATAAGAATCGCAAAGTATCCCTTTAAGTAAACTTAAGTGCACGTACTGTGCTGTCCCACCTGTTGATCTCCATCTCTGATAAACACAGTGAATATAAACTGCTCTTTTAAATCCAAACTATCAAGCAGATGTGGGGAAGATTTTTTGAATCCTTTTCTCTGTAACTTCGTGTGAAACTTTCTCACTCGCCGTGTGAACGCTGCGGACATGAAGTGTGTGTGTGTGTGTGTGTGTGTGTTTCTCTGAGCTCAATGAACACAAACTAATCTGACCTGAATATCTCACACACACACACACACACACACACACACACACACACACACACACACACACACACACACACCAAACCAGGAGCACAATGGTTGGTTTTGTTCTGTGGGAAAACTGATGAGGGAAAAGGACAGGGGGGGGGGGTTGGATACTGTTGTCATGACAACGAGCACAGGGTCGTCGATGGAGAGCGAGGTTGACTCTCATTGGGAACGAACACACACACACACACACACACACACACACACACACAGAGTGGTGGGACCACCTTGTGCTGCAGACAGGAAACACTGAGGCCTGCTTCTTCTTTGTTGGTGGGTATAAAAGTAGCTCTGCACACACAGTGAAAGAAAAGGTTTTGCCCACTTGTTGACAGGAGAGGAAAGAGGAGGGAGGGACCGCGGAGGAGGAGAGGATGGATGGATGGACGGAGAGAAGAAGAGAGGAGGACTTAGTTGAGAGTTTTTATCAGTGCGATCACGTCACAGCCGAACGACCAGCTTCTCCTTTTGGTTTCTATACTTTTTTTTTTGCTTTTGAATCGCTGAGAGAAAAAAAACTGAGCTTCACACTCTTTTTTTTTTTCTTCTCTCTCTCTCCTCTAAACTGGCAATTATTCACTGAAATAAAAACCCTGGACAAAAAGAGAGCTGTTGGTGTGATGTAACAGCTCCTCTGCTGCACTTTATTCACCAAATGTTTTCAGCTATCTGTCCTTCATCAGGCTGCTTCTGCCTTCCTTACATGTCTTTTATATATACAGTATAACGGTACAGCAGTCTCATAGACATTTTACTTACTTTTCAATGCAGGACATTTACTTGTGATGCAGTATTTTTACAGAGTGGTGTTGAATACTTCCTGCAACACTTCCTTTTCATTGAAAACCCCTGATTACATGCAGGAACATTTGTCGTTGCTTTCAGGTGTAACCAGTGAAGTCACCCCCTTACCTGTGTACGTCTCAGAAGGCGAGCTATGATTGGTCGGGGTCCAACGTCGCCTTCAGCCAAGTCACAGCCAAAATGTATTACTCCATGATCACTAGAGACAGAATCACAGGCTTTTCTCCTGAAGAAGCAAATATCTGCTGTTAGAACGAGCGGGACCACAGCTGTAACACAAAGTCATGCCACTGTCAAATATAAATCCTGCACGCTGTATACAGACTCTTTTCATGATTAATTGACTAATTAGTCAATAAAATGTCAAGAAATTGTAAAAAAAAAAAAAGCTCATCACAATTTTCTTCAAAGTCTTTAAATTGCTTCCTTTGTCCAACTAACAGTCCACAACCCAAAGACTCATCATAAATGACAAAAAATCGCAGCATTTCCTTACATTTAAGAAGATTAAACAAGGAATTTTCCAAATTTTTGCTTAAAAAAATGACTGAAACGATTATTCAGTTATTAAAATAGTTGATTAATTTCCTTGCAATCGACTAATCGTTGCAGCTGTAGTACATACGGTATATAACCACCTACTTTATGTATATAAAGTTCTTTTGTACAATTTGTACAGAGACACGTACGCATGTTATAGTTCATTGATGATTTATACGTATAGCATAAACCTATTGTTGACCTGCTTGTACATCACAGCTGTATGTTTATCTCTCTTTGATTTTAGCTGCACATTTCCATCCTTCTGTAAACTGTCCGTTTAACAGACTTCTGGCATGTATGCTACATTCTGACTATGTGTGCTATGTTGCCAAATAATTGTCAATAAATACAAATCAGAAAGTTGGACGGCCTTCCACTGTCAAACATCTTGTTCCCCAAACAGGAAGAAATCTAACCGGTGCTACCTCCACTACCTATTACATAGGTAATATTATATTTTAGTTCTACCATATACTTCAGCCTCTTTTATAGAAAAGTTAAATAATAAAATTTTCATGGCATATGTGCAGCCTTGTTTATTCCCTGCCTCCATGGAAGCTGCGCTGAACGAAGCCATAAAAGGTTCCTTAGATAGAAAAGATCAGTTTACTTTTCTGATGACTGCATCATTGCATAACTCATAGATATCAGACAAGCTTCATTTTTGGTCTAAGATGCTAATCAAGATAAAATAATTAAGATAAAACATAAACATATTACTTTTACTTATTTCTTTCAAACAGCACATTTTGGAGTGGCCTTTTATTGTGGCCAGCCTAAGGCCTTTTATTGTGGCCAGCCTAAGGCACACCTGTGCAATACCCATGCTGTCTGATCAGCATCTTGATATGCCACACCTGTGAGGTGGATGGATTATCTCTGCAAAGGAGAAGTGCTCACTAACACAGATTTTCACAGATTTTGACAGATTTGTGAACAATATTTGAGAGAAATAGGCCTTTTGTGTACATAGAGAAAGTCTTAGATCTTTTGAGTTCAGCTCATGATGAAAAACAAAAATGTTGGGTTTATAATTTTGTTCAGTGTAACTTGGTTGCAGATTTGGTAGATGGTAGATTTTAAGGCACTTGGGCCGTTGCTATTGGGCTGTAGAGCACTGACAGTATGGTGTAGAGGCAAACTCTCCATTTATTTGTTCATTTTCCAAATACTTATCCAGACTTACCAAAATCTAATTCCATAGTTTTGCACACACTGCGCAGGAACCCGCTGTGTTAACAGTCTGAATGAAAGCTGACGGCCTTCAGTCTGACTGTGATGGTGATTGTCATCAAGCGGCTGAACTGCTGAGCTCAGCTGCTGCAGAGACAAATTAGTCTGAATCTGATCCAACACACACACAGCCTTGTGTTACTATCTTTGCGGGGACCGGTTGCTGACATAATGCATTCCCTCACCCCTAACCCTAAAACTTAACCTTCAAGCAGCCTGTGTTCACAAGTAACTAGTTACATGTAATTTAGTTACGTAATTTAATTACAAAATAAATGTAATCCATTACAGTGACTGGGTAATGTAATGTAATTAAATTACAGTGACACATGGAAATATTCATGATTAAATTGGGGGTTACATCTGAATATATTCTGTATATCTGTATAAAGCTCAGCTATACGTTGAATAAAATTCATTTTGCTGCTTTGCATGTTTTTAATGTGCACAATCTCCAAAGCCGTTTCCAGAAACAGCTGTTCAGTTAAGTCTGATGGTGTTCTGAGGCTTCTGATTGTTTAAGAATATTCAGGGAAAGGTAAGACAGGTGTAGCTTGGAGTCATTAGCGGTCCCCACAAGTGTTCACTGACCTTCCAACTCTAGTTATCTCTCACATGTAACTGTCCTTGTTAGGGAGACAACAGTTAGACTGATAAGGTAGAGATTAGCTCAGGCGTCAGGCTAGAAGATATCAGTGTTGTCTGGGAATCTCACAAGAACATTTACAAGAACTCCAGAGATTAGAGAACAACTCATAGATTGTAATAGATTCCAATATGATGAAGCATTGGGGTCTAAACATCAGACAGATTTGTTGTTCCAGTTAAAGAAGGAACTTGGGGGGGGGGGAAGCATATAAGGGCCAAAAGATGTTCTCCTTCAGATAGGGTGTTGGCATTTGACTGTATCTCCTCGGCCGGGCTCAATAAACCACGTTATGTAACATTATTTCTCCAACACTAATTGGTTCTCATGTTTGAATTTGCACCCGTCTGCCAGTTAATCTGCCTCTCGAGCTGTCTTTTGAAAATGGTTAACAGCGCCACCTTGGTTTTAAATCCTCAAAAAACTTGGTTCAGTGTATCATGCATCTCTACGCTTCATTACAAATGCAAAGTCCCTCATTCACCATTGTATTCTTCATGAGGGTTAGGGTATATGATAATTTACAAAAAGATCTTAAACTACAGACGTGTATCTCAATTGATAAATTTAAGGGCGTCGTAAGGAATGTGGTGAAGGAGACATGTGGTTGTTTTTCTCGAGAGGCCATTGTGTTTGAATAGATGTGGGTTTTTTTGTGAATTTTGTGAATTCTGTCATGATTGTATGTAGCATTTTAATATGTTGTGTTTATGTATGGCTGCTACCTTGGCCAGCTCTCTCTTGTAAAAGAGAATTTTGATTTCAATGAGAAAGGTGAAAACATTAACTAGAAATTTTAAAAAATGATGAAAAAGTAATTAAAATATGTTACATTACTTTGATTAAATAGGCTAACTTGTAATCGGTAACCTATTACATTTCCAAAGTAACTTTCCCAACAATGCAAACAGCCCTTTACACTTGTGGGTTCCAGCATATTGGCCCCACAAGTTTATTGGAAACTGGGTTTTTGGACCCCTAAATATAGTAAAAACACACAGCAAACTCAATCAGACACATTAACACAGACGCTGTGAAAGGAAACACTGATTTGGTTTGGTGTGTGTTTGTGTGTCTGCTGCCCCCTGCTGTCTCATTAGCCACACTGCTGGTCTGACACTTCAACATGATTGGATGGAGAAGCTTCACAAAATATTAACCATCAGCCATGTTGTTTTGTGTCTTCTAGTGTGTGTTTTGCTTTTATTGACTCAGTCTAACCTGGACAAAGGAGCGCATTTTTCTATGCATGTTATTGATAACACTGTAAAATTAAACTGACTGATACATCCATTAATTATTACCAATAATTCCAAACAGAGATAAGGAATGCCTCAATGTTATTTCTCCATAGTATTTAATTAGTATCATACACAAGCATGTTTCTATTAAAACACATTATATATCAACTGAATCAAACAATAAATGTACAAACAGGTTCAGGCTGTGGGGCCGTCTCAGCGTGGTCAACCTGCATGTACAAACCACAACACAGGGTCAGCGACAAAACCACAGAGATCCAGTCAGAACCGCCTCAGAACGCTCTAATTTACCTTAAGTTTGGTTGCTCATTAGAGAGCAGCTGAATTTTAGTTTCGTGATTTCTTCATTTCTTTTCGGGATGGTCCATATAAATTAAACAAATACACTTGACTCTTGCAATTAATTTGGTCAGTAAGCTCATTTTAGATTAGATGAGATTTAATACCATACGTTTTAAATGTAAATGCATTAAAAAAGGCTGAGAAAATTTTCAATGACAATTAAGGAAACTCCATCTGCTGAGGAGGACTGTGTGTTATGAGTGAAAACTCTTGAACAAGAATTAACTCTCACGCTGAGCAAGGTTTCAGTTATGGAAGCTGTTTAAAAGAGAAGAGTCTGCATTACACGCATTCAGGTAACTTTTCACAGTACTAGCAGTCTGTGAAAGAACAATAGCTGTTTAGTCGTCAGGAATATCCTTTCAAAAGGTCCAAGGTTTCCATTTGTTCCCAGCCTAATGACACTTGGCTTCCATTTGGTTTTGTTAAGTTCAGTCTGGATTTTGTCATATTTTGGAGCCGACTCTGTAGGAATCTCCAGGTTTTGACGAGTACATGACCGTACAGGATGATCAAGAAACATTTTACATCACATCCTGTACAGTTTCTGTTTGTACACGCAGGATCACAGGACGTTACACAAAAAAAAAAATCTGGTCAGAACTTTACATTACAATGACCATATTCCAGTGAATTCATCTGTGAGAGCGGTACTGTAAGCACACCGTCATTATCCTCAGGCACAAAGAAGTATGTAATAACACGGTCTAATCACAAGGTTGATACTTCTGTTTTATTGCACTGTTTTTAGTACATTTCATATTGTGTACTTGCATTACTTTTCTTAATACTCGACACACTGGATTAAGGCCATTTTTTGGTAAAGTCGCACCAAAATAACCATTAATTTCATCAGGTCCTACAGATATACAATCCCTGCCCTCAGCATGCAAACAGAAGAGACCAGAGCCAATCAGAACAGAGATTTCAAGGTCCAGTCATTCGACCTGATAACCAGGAGGGGTCATCCTACTTTATTAGACGCCTGGTAGGCTGGTTACCAAGTCAAAGCGCATCTCAGAGTTTACCATTTGCAGTGACTGTTCAGGTATTATGTCCTTTTTTCTGTATTTTTCCTGAAAATAAATGTGGAAAATGTGGCTTTTGAGGCCACAAACATTTCTAGTATTTCTTCAAATCACAGGGTAGAGCGACCTGGTGGCCTTCAGGGGTCAGCAGTATGCTTCAAACTAAATGCTTGTCGAATCATCGGATGTTGCAATTTGGTGGCACTGCGTCCGTCAATCTACGTAAGTTTCCGAAACCATCAATCGCGCCAAGTGTCCGCAGCAACTGGCCAATTGTGTTGAGCTCTGATTCATTCTTTACGTCTAAGATTGCGCGGTTATCCCCAAATGTACGATTCTTCACATCTCGCCCCTCTCTTTTTCTGCCTTCAGACGTGTTCGAAGACTTCAGTATGCCATAACACCCCTGTGAGCTCTCTGCTGGATATCATCAAATAAAGGCAAAAGATCATGAAAAAGCTGAGACGTGACTTTGAAATTCCCTTGAAATCTGGTCTGTCTGATGGCGTCATTAACAAATAATCACTGTGCTGGCTGATCAACAGATCAATGAATTTCAAGTGGACCAGAATGAGGTCCGACAACAACTCTTCACTGGTTCAGAAGACACCAGAGCCTGAAATCTGAAGCAGCTGGAGAGCAAACTGAGCCATTTGAGGCTGAAGGAGATTCAGTTTTATTTCTTGGTGATGGTCCAACTGGTGCGAGTTGTGCTTGTGGTTTTCTGGCATTTGATCAGCAGCACTGGACCTTCTAGCGCTTCCAGCTTAGTAACACAGCTCCTTCAGATAGACGGCTCTGGGTAGTTAAGAAATAAGCAGCTTTCCACTGTCGGGCTAAAGAGGGGAGAGCAACTGTTTATGTAGCTTCAGCATCGCTGCTGGAAACCTAATGTTAGAATCATGTGGCCTTCTGCTTGGAGGATTCAGTCTCTGCTAAAAAGGTGTTTGATTCTGTCAAGAAAAACAAAAGGACTTTCTCAATAAAGAGTATGCCAAGACTGATTTTACGTTGTTGGGAGACCGATTTCGTGTTGTTGGGAATTTGATTTTGCGTTGTTGGGAGTTCGAAATCGCAATCTAGGGTGTTGCAATTTGGCATGCAGAATTCGGGAGTCCTAACCCACAAGAAAGCTTTGTCTGTAACTGGCACAGCCTTCTTGCTGACGTCACCAGCTCTGCTCAGGTGGTTCACCACGCTACAGATCCCCACGTCTCCAAAGATGCTGAGCAAATCCAACAGGCATGATTTTTGATAAATCAACCACATATTTGAAATCTAAGCTGTTCATTTTTCGCCCAAAAAAATGTCAAGACTAAAATTGGTAGGTTACAGTTTTAATTTTTATTTATTTATTTATTTTATGTTCGCTGCTAGTCGATGTGAAATGCAAACTGGGATACTCGTTTTCCCCAGGTTCACACAAGTCTGCTACCAAACCGTCTTATAAAGCTGTAGCAATTTGTCATTTAATAGATTAGCAATCAACAGAAAGCGTTTTTGTCTCAATATGAACTCTGACATGGGACGGTGTTTGGGCCGTAACTGACTTTCACAAGAAAACAGGAATGCAGACTGAGGAAGGCCTCAAGTCTCTCGTGACCCTCAATTTGAAGCCAGGTCGACCCTGTTTGGCCCGACAGTGTAAAGCAGGTGAGTGTGAGCTAGCAGAATTAATCTCCCACACTGTTTGATCACTCTTTAACAAAATGACCTTAGTACAGAACAACAGACATACAGGTAATGCTCCTTTTGTTGACTGTTCTGCAGTCTGATTGGCTGCTGTCCGGACCAGGATGTGTCAGAACGCGATTTGAACCAATAGGACGACAGATCTGACCAAGTTGTTGAAATTACACAAAAAGTGATACAGTGTAAGTAGTGTGGAACTAGTGTAAGGATGTAAGCGAGCGTAATGCGGACGATGATCTTTGCATGAAGCTACGTGCTAACATTTTGTGACTCAAAAGGTTTAATGAAAACCTTTAAATCAGATTTTCATTGACATTTCTTTAAAAACTCTTAATTTTATTACAGACTAGAATATTTTGGATCACCAGTATATTTATATAATAATTTTACTGCCAAAACTTGCTTTCAGTAATTAATCTTGTTTTGTTGCAGTTGACTGGATAACTAAACTAGCTAGCTAAAGGTTTTAATGCTTTAAGATTTGTTGCTACCATTCACATCAAAAACATTCACATTCACCATAAGCTGGTGGTTAACTTAGACCAGCTGTAAAAGCACCAACTGATTATATTAATAACAAATAAATGGATAGAGCAGATTTCCTTGTGTAGCATCATTCAGAGACAGCTTAGTCCAAACTCTGGTCTTAAACCGCATTCCTGTCATGTCTTGTTTGTCATGAATACAAACACTAATTTGTGTGGAAGTCTATGGCTGCTAATATTAAAATGTAATCATTTCCATTTGTGTATGCAGGATGTATGACAATTTTTATTTTAAAAATCATGTTTGAAAACTGCCAAAATTTGAAAACTGTACTGAAGCTTAGCAAAATCTTATAATAAATAATTAATGATAATGAAAATACATGTGTTTTTAAATTGTCAATGTGCAACTGAAACTTCAAAATTACATTTTAGAGTTTTTATCCCCTGAAATTGACAAACATGAAAATTCCTTGTCACATTTAATCATTAGAAAAAAGCTAAAACTAGGATGTAATGTAGTTATTTGGCGAACATTAAAATGAGAATTTCATTATGTTTTAATTCTGTCACACATCATGTGCACAAAAACTATTAATTCATTTTATCTCAATATTGGCAGCCACAGGCTTCCATATTCATGTCGCCTTCTTGTGGTAATTAAAAAACAGGAAGCGGACATTTTCTTCTCGAATATTTTGAGGAAGGACGAGAGGCTGATTTTGACCTTGTTATGCAGAGGGAACAAAAATGTATTTTGTTTGTCGCTCCTCGTGTCACAAATCATGAAAATGTGTTTACACGTAGGCGTTTCAGCGACTCAAGCATTGCTCCATATTATCCGACATGATGTGAAGGTTGCATTTGATCACGTGACACCCCGGGTCCAATCAGCAGACGTGACAGAGCAGAAAACACTGACCTCTGGCTCACATCCAGAGTAGACTTATGAAGTCAAACGAAAACAACAACAACAACAATATAATAAAAAATAATATAAAACAAACAGGAAATAAAAAGCTTCTTACAGACATATGAACAGAAACAACAACATTTCTCCTTCTCCAGTTTAGAGTACCGCTTCCTTAAATCTGGACAGACCAGGTTATGTCACAATAAGAATATTATTAACATTATTCTCGTTATCAATATCTTACAAAACCAAAATCAACAGTGCAATAAAAAGGTTTTTAATCCCTCGCTCGGCAGGAGAGAGAGAGAGAGCCAGACGACGAGCGGTGGGGGCTTGGCGAGGAAAGAGAGAAAGAATGTAACATCCAAAAATAAGAAAAGGAGGAAGGATAGAGGGATTACAGGGGAGGACAAGCAGTTCACAACAGACGAGGGGAGGAAGAGGGGCTTCTCAGGATAATATAAATGTGAAATAATGGCGGGTGTGGATGGATGGAAGGAAGGAAGGATGGAACATGTGGAGGTAGAAAGGGAAAATGGAAGGGGAGGAATGAAAATCAACAGGAGGCGGAGAGGGAAGAGAGGGGAAGTGATGAAGGCAGATTTGTGGTTACTGGCTAAAAAAAGGTAAAGAAGGTTGGAGGATTATGGGAAAAGTTGAGGAAGGGTACACATCCACAAAACAGGCTCCAGCTAACCGGCTAAATGTGGATTTTTGGCTGATTTGAGGATCATGATGGAGGCTGCTGTGTGGATGTGTAAAGATGCGCTGACACCACTTCTTCTGTCGCCAGTTTCAAATCACTCACACGGCCGATGGCTTTATGCAAGCGATTCAGACTCAAATGTAAAAAGCCACTTCACCCAAATGACATATAAACACATTTTTCTCCTCCCTCTTGGTGGTTTTGGTTTTATTCATCCGGGTTTTCAGACATCTTCCTCCACCTGGCGAGGAAATACTCCCAATAATAATTAAAAAAAAGAGTTTGTGCTTTATAATTTGGGTGAAATGGCCCTTTAACTGCTGCATAAATAAACCCCGTGGCTGTAGCTGCGGTGTTACCTGTGAGACACCTTTGTAGAGAAGCCTAAATCAGCCATCAGCTGTTGGTGACCTGAACTAACACGGGCTGAAAGACAAGAATTCAGATCCCAGTACTTCTTTGGCATCCTCCTGTCAAAACTTGCTCCACTTTCCCGGGAATCTTTTTTAGCATGTGGGCGCTTATGTGCTGGTGTACCGAAGAGTATTTTGTATGTACTGAAATACTTCTGCAAACCAACTCTGTGTGGTTGTCGTTGCTTTTTTTTAATACTTCAATAAAAAACAAGGTATCAGAGCATCTCAAGGTGTAAGGGGACTGTGGGGAGGAGGGGTCAGCAGGTATTAATACAAGGATGGGGTAGATGGAAGGATGGGAGGGTAAAGTTTTGATCAAAGAGCGGCTGTGTGTGTGTGTGTTAGGACAGGTGGGCGTGGCCTGTTCTGTTGGGGGGGGGGGAGGGGGGGGCGTGTCTGTTCTCAGGAACTCCTCTTAGTCCTGGAGTGCTGGATCAACCACTGGAGAGTGATGTCTGCAGAGAGAGACAGAGGGGGGGGGGAGGGAAATTATCTTCATCAATACATGTGACGGGGCTAAAAAGTTGGAGATTGTTCTGTCAGACATGCAAGACGTGTTCCTGATGTTCTGCAGACGCCATTAATATCCACGAGGAGCGGAAGAACGTCACCTTGATGGCGCGTTGGACTTCCTCCGAGTGCTCATTATATTCTCTTTCTTGCAAATACTTAAAGCTTATAAATAGACGATATTTTGCATCCTTCAAAAAATGTGTTTGTAAAAGTGAAATATTGCTCCTTTAAGAGGGGGTCTCGGCACGCTTTCAAACGAACTCTGGTGCGGTTTCGCTTGTGGTGTGAAAGCAAACCAACCAGCCACGGGATTTCATCATAGCAGACTTGTGATCTGAGCATTATTTCAAAAGCTAAACCACCACTAATAAATCCATCTGCTGACCGCAGAATGTGCTCAGTGATCTAATAACTGATCTGTGTAAGCCATGCTGTGTTTATGAAAATCATCTGGTAATGTAGGCTATACTTGTCAGCGCGGGTATTTTCCATGATTAATAGTTCAAAGGCTGTTAAAAAAGGAGTGCCAGTAGTACTCCCTCTTCCCTGTCAGTTCATTGACAGCGACCCCGCAGTAAACTACAGACTAATAAGCCCCGATTTATTACTGTACATGTCGTTATTCATACAGGCTCTGCGGTTGATCTGCAGTCTGACATTATCATGCTTTTAATAAATTATCACTTCTTGAGCTCTTTGCGATACAGATCAGAAGCATTAAAGTGCTGCAGAAACTTCTATATGTCACCGCAGTTTGATTTCCCCACGCGGGTCCTGACGACGCAGGATGACAAACGCCACAGCTGTCCAGTCAACAAGTTACCTGTCAGTTTGTGTAGCGTCATGCCTACTTCTCTCGGTTCGTTTGTAAAACTGCACTGTGAACATGAACCGGACCAGAACTAAAATGCAGCCGTGAATCTTTCTTCTTTTTTTCCCCCACTTGGTCCGGATCAAATGAACGGAACCACGGGTGTGAAAGCCCCCTTAGAGGCTTTGATTCAGTCATCAGTGTAGCGGACAGCTGACTCCTAAAGCTTTTCCTGTTCTTGAGTTCATGGTCTTTAAAAGCAACCGAAGCAGCAGAGTGAGGCTGATCCACGTCTAGCAGTTCAATCTAAGGACGTCACGTCAGACTGCGAGGCTGGAGGTGAGAGTGTTTCATCTGCAGGCGCTTTGTTTGTTCACTCATTTTTAACTGCAGTCAGGAATGTTTCGGCTCGTTTAACTCTAGCACACGTGTGCTGAATGCATGACGCAGTGAACGCTCGGAGGAGTTTTTGATGCAAAGTCGGCGAAGTAGCTGATCGATAATGTCTGCTCGCACACCGTTAGAACAACAATTAAGATATCACTGTAGACGATACATATCATACACCCCTACTTATACACAGAACAAAGAGTGCTAAATGAGTCCACATCTGGTAGACCTACAATCACACAGTGAAGCTCCACTAACTGCATTTCCTTCCCCTTTCCTGCTTTACAACAATAAAAGCTGGTTTCCTGCTGGTTTGCCAGTACAAAACATTTTAAAATGTTGGGTTAGCATCAGCAGTGACCTGTAAACAGTCTAATAAGACTACGATGTGAAACTACAAACAGGAGCGCAGGCAGGAAGCTGAAGTTCAAACCACAGAGTTTCAGTTAGTCGTTAGTCTCCTCTGTGACCTCAGTACTCGCTGTGTGACTCAAACACACCACAGCGCTTTATAATACTGACTGGATTCTCTGGAAGCATTTCATCCTCCTTAAAAAGTGATGCTGCAGTTTAACTTTTACCTGGTTCAACCTTTTTGCACGACGACCTGAAATTAATGAGGCTGCTCTCACACAGTTGTGATATCGATCTGAACACAACATTAGGGTATAGGAAATGTAAACCTATTATTTCTAAAAGTAAAGTGTGTGTGTTGTGTTGTGTACCGATATTGTCTTTCTCCTTGCAGGAGATGGAGTAGCAGCAGATCTCTCTGTCCTGGATGGCCGACAGGTTCCTGATTAAAACGCACAAACAGGATGATACAAACACACATTAATGCAGCAACAATAATAAGACCGGTTTCCCTGTTAATCTATCATAAAGAGTAAAGTCCAGACTTGTGTCGGACACCTCGGCCTGACCCCAAAGGGAGGAGCTAGTGGAGTGACAGCGAGAGCAGACACAGCTGTATGGAACAAAACCAAAAACATGTGGCCAGAAACCAGCTGCAGGAGGCTGAAGGTCGGTCCAGCCAGCGTAAACAAGCTGCATGCACACTGATCAGAAAACCTCAGGTCTGAGCCAGAGTGTCGACTTACATCCTCTCTATCAGCTCCTTCTCATCCAGGGCTCCTGGTAGGTCCCTCTTGTTGCCCAGAACCAAAACCTGAGGACACACAGGTGGAACATAAACTGGCTGAATACATCAGAGAATCGAAAAACCAAAAGCATAAAAAGAATACTGAATCATGGAGGAAGGCGCAGAGACCCCAAACCACAACGCTTTCAGACCCCAATTACACTTTAACTGGAGTTATACTTCTGCGTTGAGTCTACGCTGGAGCCTACGGTGTAAGCTACGTGTTTATACTTGTGCGTAGGCGTCTGCGTCGTTCTGCAGTTACACCTCCAAAACACTAGTTGGCTTTACAGCATCCATGACTGTATTCAGGGTTCTTGCGCCATTTTTAAGGCTTTTAAGACCTCAACAAATTTAATTATATATAAATTTAAGTCCCCAAAATTTTTAAACAATTTCCTTGATAGAAAAGAGATGCGCGTTCTCTCTTTTAATGAACGAGGCAACGCCATATTTGGCAGTGATTTTCCCCTGATTTTATTTTAAGCCTTTTTAAGGAGCTGCAGGAACCCTGGTTTTGACTACACTAACTTGAATGCGGGTAAAATGAAATGAAAATAATATATAGACTATAATAATATTTCTCAGAGGAAATGAGATGCCGGCAAGCCGACCAATCACAGTTCTTGTGGTCTCCGTCACCGCTACATGTGGTTTTACTGTAGGGGAGGCGTACCTACAGCATAGATTCGATGCAGAAGTGTAAACTGGCCTTTAGAGTCATGAGGATTTGTGATCTGGCCAACAGAGAAGAATCTGCTGCTGAGTGTAAAAGAAGTGTTTTCAATCTCATCTGGATTTGATCCAGATACCAGACAGATGAAATGACACGTGTTCTTGGCAGCTGTGGTTCAGCTGGGATCATGTCTGATCCAGTAGGCTCTTACAGGAATTCCCTGCAGCTGCGGCTTGTCCAGCAGGTTGTGGAGTTCGTTCTTGGAGGCTTCGATCTTCTCCGGGTCTGCTGCGTCCACCATGTAGCTACAACACACAAAGAAACCATGAAAACATCAAACAAAACAAAAAAGGTTCATTTAAATACCTTTATTTATCAGAACGGTCATCAACGACGAAACCAATAACCAATGTTTAAAGAATTACTGCTTCAGTGACAAAAGATAAATAATTTTATGTGAAATTAGTGAGGATGTTTGGAGATATGCACTCAGGCTCACAAAGCCACAGACGCTGATCTGTGGAAGGAATTTCAACGGCAGATAAAGAACAGATTTTTCAGAACACCACATGTTGTGGCTAAAATGAATCCGAATCAATCAAGTCAGAGTTGGAGGGGGTGTGGAGAGACAATGTCTACTCACTCACTTATTTTGGCAATGGCCATTGTTAGATAACTTTTGGAAATCCATTTTTACATATATTAATAAAATATGGAACTGATTAGAGACCCTCTGATAGCAGTTTTAGGGATGAAACGAAAGAGAAGTATTTATTACAGGTATCATTGGTAGCAGCAAAGAAAACAATTACAATAAGATGGCTTAAAAAGGAGCTGGCTACACATTCATGGAGATTACAGAAAGATCTTTTCATTGAAAGATGAGCACCATTAATGAAGGTGATGGAAGACTAACTCTGGCTAGATCTGCCAGGTGAACTTGTAAACAACCCATGTGTTGATGTCTGTTCTGTTTACAAGGTTTATCTTCAAGGTTGTTAATTATTTTTATTTCTTCTCCTCCTTGTACTTCTGGACATATCCTCCGCATGAATGTTATGACCCCTTGTAAAGGATATTGTTTCTGAGTGGAAGTAATTGCTGTAAAAGGAGATTAGAAGGATATTAAAAAAAAAAAAAAAAAAAAAAAAAAAGAACCGTCATTAACTTAATTTCACCAGCATATCAGAAAATGCTCCTACCAGGGCTCGAGACTAACGTCGTCCTGGGGACGATAGAAGATGTGTTTGGGATGAAGAGAAATATTCTGTCGGACGAAAGGGATTGTGTGACAAACGAACCGACCGAACGCTGACGTCGACGGAGGCCGTCTTCTCACGCTCTTACCACATTCACGCCGGACTCACACAGGAGGCCGACCGCTCACCTGTTCCCAGGTCCATCTGTCCTCTCAATCCCGCTGTGTAGGCTAGCGTTTAGCGCCACACGTCAATCTTCTCACGCAGTGAAAAACAAATCTATATTCTACCTCCGACGAACTTTAGTGCACTGGTCTCATTCAGCACAGCAGATTATAAGTCAGGTAGACTTCTTAATGTTCTTGATGTTAGTCTCATAATAGTGAGATTCTGAATGTGTAAAAAGTTTTGAACATGAGCAGAAAAGCTGCTGAAACAAAGTCCAGGAGTTTCTAACTGAGTAGAAATGAAATAATTTATCATCGAGGTAAAAAGTTGCCCCAACAGATAACTTTTCAGTTTTGTTTATAAATCTTTTTGTTTGAATCAAGCTAAATAAATATTATTTATTTTATCAATTTATAATCATTTATTATGTCACCAACAACTATAGAGGATAATACAGTAAAGACACAACTTTTGATTTTGGGAAGCTTTACATCAACTTCAGGACGGTTCGAATTGCTGTTCAGGACGTTTCTGGGACGCAGGTGAAAAAAGTTAGTCTGGCTCCTTCTTCCCTTCACATGAGATTTTAAACGCTCCCTCCAGTCATATCGTGCTGCTTGCTGAACTGGACTAAAAACCACAGGGCGGGTGGAGAAAAGGCTGGCAGAGCCCATCAGTATCACTTTTACTACACCACAACTTACGAGCAAACCAAATCTGGTGTCTTACATAATAATAATTATAAAAAGTGAATAATATTAATGCCCCTTCATCGTGCAGCTTTCCTGTCCCGGCCTCACCAAGACAACCGGGGTAATACGACACAACAAGACTGCAGGACTGCATTAAGCTTCTTTCTGATGATCAGGATTTTCTCACTGCATTCACTTTGACCCGACCAAACTCTTGCCTGTAAACAGTCGATTTAAAGCTGACAAAAGACAAACTCCGTCTCTCCCGGGTCTCCAGTCTAGTTTGGACCCAGAAGAGACCTCCCATCGGCCCGTCTAAGGGGACGTTAACCACAGTTTGGGAAACCAGTACTTACACGATGGCGCTGACTCCTCGACAGTAACGCTCCCACATGCTCCTGAACCGAGGCTGACCGCCGATGTCCCACAGCTACGGACACAGGGAGAGGTCAGGGTTAGTTCAACCTGTGCAAACACTCACCGCTAAAACTAATTAACCACGATTTAAAAAAGAATGTAGTCGTAGTCTCTTCTAAGATTAAAATAACACATTTCCTTGTTGTCTTTATCATTTATTTTAAGCGTAGAGTGAGATCATTTCTGGCTCTTTCCACTCTAAAGTATAATCTAAATAAAAAAAGTGTTTAATACACGTTTAATTTAGCAAGTTCATTTTTTCCAATTTACCAGAAGATCAAGGCCACCAAGTTGTTTAACGGCAAAAAGGTCGATATCCAGAAAAAAAGTGCCTTCATCTCGAATGACTGACACAGTCTGGCCTGTTCTGAGACCTACACCTGTGGCCCAATCACTGCCACTACACATTCTGTACACCTGATGAAGATGTAATGTCAATACTTTAATAAATGTTTTTTGGAGCATTGACTCGGTGTATTACTTCAGCTTAATTTAAGTTAACCTTTTATATTTTTACTATACATCTAGAACAAGCAGGTCTGTGTGATTTGTAGAGTACATTACATTTATAAATTTAGCTGACGCTTTTATCCAAAGCGACTTACAATTGCTACTCACGTCAGAGGTCACATATCAGAGTTTGGACATTCAGGCAGAAGCAGGGAATGGAAGTACAAACCTTGATGGTAACGTTGCCTTTGGTGATCTTCCTCATGTTGAACCCGACTGTAGGAATCATATCTTCGCTGAACTGGCCGGACTGAAACACACAAACACACACGTCTTACTGATATACGCCACAGCTGATAATGTGCGCAGCTTATCAATGCTCTTTAGGAATCGTCATCTGCCTGCCGCTAAACCAAGAGCGACGCGTCATCGGTCAATCTTCAGGATCTCTCCATTATTGACTGATTTGGAGCTCCTCACAGAGAGACTGTATTGATCTGTCTGTCGTAAGAGGAGTGATGTTTTAAGAGGAGACACGCCGCTCAAAGAATCATCAATACAAGTTTTTATTAAGGAAGGCTTGTAAAGCTAAACATGGCGGTTATTACGGGTGGGAGAAATAATCGATTCTTAGATGCATCGCCATGCGGACGTGGAAGATTCTGGCTCGATTAACAAATGTCTAAAAAATGATTATTTAATGTTAATTGATAACGTAACGTTGACAGAACGCAAAAGGTGGAACTCGTGGAAGTGCAGCCGCTAAAAATATTTATTTATTTATGTAACGTTAGCTGAATTAGTAACTAAGTAATATTAATTATCAGCTGTATGTCATTACTAACTAACCTACTAGTCAAGGGTTAAAAACATCTGGTACATGCTGAGACTAAACTGGTGTCCAGCTCAGTCCTCGACATCCTGATATTTATATTTCAGTTTTCTGACAGCTGGCTGTTAAAGAAATGAGGCACCATGGAGCTGAGGTTAATACAGTAAATTAGGGATGCAAACTAGTCCTTTTAAGCTAATTAGCAGATGTTTCTTTTGGATTTTAAAGCGCAAATTTAAAAGCTTCGTAAGGGATCCTGTATAGAAAAAAATGACGCATCAAGATGCATCGATAATCGTTTCATAATCGATTCGTGAGGTGCCCAGCGGTTCCCACCCACTAGCGGTTATCCCGCCCCTCCCGCTAGAAAAGCCAAACGTCTGCTTTTAGCAGCTGAGCCAGAAACATATTCAGCCAATCGTGTGGTTCCACTGACACAAGGCTCTACCACGCATGTGGAGTAGAAGTATAACCTGAGGGGAAAACGCTTTTTAAAGTCATCAAACTATGATTTTTATTAGATTTTACTGCTAATTCTCTACATGCAGCTTGTATGTCAGGGATAGTGATCCTGTTAGTCCTGAATAATTACCCAGAGGCCTTACTAAGATGGCTGCCGAGTGGCGGGACTTGCCTATGAGGACTTTAATTTCAGTACAGAAATGAGAAGGTCGGGGTGTCCTGGTGACCTTGGGGTGAAGACGGCGTCTCTTCTTCCTGGGACCTGTCTCACACGCCAATCCCCATTTCTCTCTGTCACTTCCTGTCTTCTCTTGACGGTCAGCTCTCAGTTGTTGCTCTCACAACATTCAGGTCATCCAGAGATACAAACTGTTTGTGTATGTAATGCTAAATAACAAAGATCAGCCAGCATATCGCCATTATGTTTTTAAACTCAGATTTTAATATCAGCCTTATAAAAGTATGGGTGGGGCTCTAGTCTGAGCTCCAAACTGCGTTACAGATTTCCCAAAGAAAGAAACTATAATAAGAAGAATAATAAGAATAAGAAGAACTTTAGGAATGTGCCAATCCGATAATTTCCCCATGTACACACCACTTCTGTTTCCTGTCTGTCCATCCTGAGAGAGGATTCCTCCTCTGCTACTCTTTCTCAGCTAAAGAAATAAAATTCATGTGACTCGATATGACGGATCGGTTTCATCCGTGACATCACAATCACAGTTCGTTAATCAATGTTTTGCTACGAGTCACTTCCCGAGGGATGTCTGCACCAACATAAGCATGCTCCCTCACGTCTGGAGGACATGGTTTGTAGGCCGGGACGCCTCTGTCACGCTTAGCTCCTGCCAGTAAGCGCTAACAGAGGGGAAATCCCCCAAAAACATAGAAGTGAACTTCTTGGACTGTGATATTTTTACCATCCATATTCTCTCGAGATGTTTTCCGCTGTTGTTCATTTATCTCCTTCCATTCGCCCACTGAGAACACAATATCTGCCTCCTTCTCCCACATCTTTTTAAATATTATCCTTTTAAATGTTTCACTCCCGTCTATAATTTTGAAACTGACTTCCTTCCTCTTCTGATTCAGACGCTAATTCGCTGATTTAATAATGCCTAACTCCATCCCATCTGTGCTGCTCATATTGTACGTACTGTATTTTCCACACCCACCTACCTCTTGTACATAATATTGCATAATTACTGTATAAAAATATTTCCTTATTCCAGCATCTTTTGCACTGTTGTTGTTGTTTATGGTTGTGTGTACAATGTTTACAATGGTTTGCAGGCTGGGACGTCTCTGTAGCACCACAACGTTTCAATTATAAAAACTGCAGCTCCTGCGATTTTGGATATTAGACTTGGCCACGGTGAGATTTTATAGTATTTGTATTAATTGTTCACTCCCTGACCTCACATTAGCTCACATACCAATTATTTCCTTTAAAATTTGAGGAAAAGGCAGCAGTGGAGTCGGATCTGCACTTGGTATCACAATCTGCATAATCCCTGGTTATACTGAAAAAGGAAAATTGGACAACAATAGATGTTATGGAGTCTATCGTTTTCTTATTTCTTTAAGGCCTTTTAGAGAAAGTTTGTGACTCGTTTATAAGAAAGGCACTCGAGGAGATCCTTATGTTTCATTTAAAATATAGAAGATTTATTACTTCAATAAATAAATTAGCCATGGTTTACTTTCAACAGTTTATAACTTCTTTTCTAATAATAATAATAATGTTTACAATGGTCGTTCACAGGTATAATATCATTATTCTCATTTTCATTGAAAAACCTGTTAAAATGAATTGACTTTGATGATGTGATTTCTGCACAATCTGTGCCATAAAAAGATGTTTTCTTAAGTCTCTAGAATCTGATGTGTAGGCCAGGAAGTCTCTGCAGCACCACAGTATTTTAATAAAAATGGTATTTTAAAACAAATATTGAAAATTGCAGTAGGCCGTATTGCGATTTCAACAAAATTTAGATTAATTGTTGAGCCCTTTGCTCCAACAATCAGACTGCTACTGATGTCAGCCCCAAAAATCCAGCACCAGCCGGGCTGTAGTCTGGCAGCATTTAAGATTTCTGAAACGCAAAAACTTAGAAGTTATATATTTTTAGGGTGAAGATAAATCTGTGTTAGCAGGTCACCCAAATGTTGTACATGGGGAGCACAGGAGGCTGATGTGAGGAGAGAAACTCAGCTGATGTGTGTCAGGGAGGGAGTCTGGTGTGACCGGAGACGGAAGGTCACTCTGACAGGAGGAGGGGGGGGGGGTCGACCTACAAACCCTACCCTACCTCTGGCACCAGGGCTGGTGGTTCAGGTCCCAAACCGGCCTTCCGTTCTGATTACAAAATCTACATTTCTTGTGGAGGTTAAGATTCTCTCCTGATGCAGATGTGAAAGCATCTGTGTGCCTATTTAAATGACCCATCAGACCCGGTGTATTAGTGTTTACCCACAGCGTTAGCAGCACATATTCTTAATTAAAAAGCACACCGCTGACACAAATGTGAGTTAAAACTGGGTAACAAATCATCCTGACTTAACGTTAGTTCACCAGACAGCTAGCTGACCTCACCACCGCAGGATAACAATGGATGCAGCCAGATGCTAACAGACAGCTGGCGTTAGCATGAAGCTTACCGCTATCACATTGACGAAGGTCGTCTTCCCGGAGTACTGCAGCCCCACCAGGGTCAGCTCCATCTCTTCTTTCCAGAAGAGCGCCTTGAACCAGTCCAACAGTTTGTTGATTAGCGCTATCATCTTTGTCGTTTTTATGCTAATGCTAGCTGCGGCTAGTGCTGCTGCGGCTAGGTGGCTATGCTAGCTAGCTAGCTGGCTAACGCCCCGATGGTCTTTTCTTTTTTCTGAGACGCTGTCAGTCGCTGTGACAACCACGGACGGTTACAGGACTGCGGACGACACCGGCGGGCTTTCTACAAACCGAAGAGGGAACTTAATGCGTCGGTGTTTTCCGGCTCTAATGTCCGCTGTGTGTGTTTGTCTTTTTTTTAGCTCTCTGTGATGTTTACTAGCTACGCCTTTTCCTCCCAGCCAAGACGGAAACTACACATCAGATCACATCCGGTACGCCCTTCAAAGTAAACGTCCCAGGGAACTACAATCATCTTCGTTAGTCAAAATAAAAGCTCACCATGGAAACACTGAAATGTTTCAGATCATCAAACTAATAAAAATATTAGACAAAGGTAACACAAGTAAACACACAATGAATGTTTTTATTATTAAGGGAGAAAAGTCTTGTTAAATCATGAATTAACTGCGATTAATCACATTTTTTGGGAAACTGAGTTCAATTTCACTATTCAGTTCAAATTAGCTTTATTGGCATGAATGTGTAACAACAACATTGCCAAAGCATCATACATACAACCTAAGAACAATCAGCCCCATATATTTCATTAAACAAGTAATTAAAGCGTAAAGTAATCGAAGCATATGTGTGTTTGTGTTAAAAAAGAAAAGAAGAAATATTAAATATTAAAATAAAATAAATAAATAAATCAGTAAGCGTGTGTGTGTGTTTTAAAAAAAATATACATATTAAAAATAAAATAAATAAATAAAACAGGAAGTGTGTGTGTGTTAAAAAAATAAATAAATAAATAAAGCAGTAAGCGTGTGTGTGTTTGTGTGCGTGTGTGTTAAAAAATAAAAATATATTAAAATTAAAATAAATAAATAAAACAGTAAGCGTGTGTGTGTGTGTGTGTGTGTTAAAAAATTAAAATATATAAATAAATGAAACAGTAACTTGTGTGTGTATATATTAATTAAAATAGTTTTTTAAATAATTAATTAGCCAATAGCCACACCCAGGTCTACTTATTGCCAAACCTACTGAATCAAGAAATCACCTAAATATAACCTTTCTGACAACGTGAAGTAGGCTAAAAGATCTCAAAAAGCAACATATCCTTCCACGATCTAAAGAAATTCAAGAGCAAATGAGAAACAAATCATCTACCAGTCTAGGAAGGGTTGCAAATCCATTTCTAAGGCTCTGGGACTACAGCAAACCACGGTGAGAGCCATGATCCATAAATGGAGAAAACTTGGAACAAGATACAAGGTAGTTTATTAGTCATCATGCAGCACAAGGCAGCATAACGAAACAAATTTTGTAGTTCCTTCATGCTACACACACAACATATTAAGTATAGGCCTATATTAAAATATGGTAACATATAACCCAAATGAACCCAGAACAACATCGAAAGAACTGCAGGCCTTACTTGCCTCAGTTAAAGTCAAAGTCCATGATTCAACTGGGCAAAAATGGCCCAGGTTGGTTGGGCAATGGTTTGTCTAACATTTGCCAAATAAAATCTTAATGATCCCCAAGACTTTTAGGAAAATAATTTTTATATTTTTAAGTCACGAGACAAAAGTTTAACTTTTTGGAAGGTGAGCATCCTGTTAAATCTGGTATAAAACCAACACAGCAGTTAATAAAAGGAACAGTAAAATATAGTGGTGGTAGTGTGATGGTCTGGGCTGTTTTGCTGCTTCAGGACCTGGAAGACTTGCTGTGGTAAATGGAATGATTGTTATGTATTGTAACACCTGATTCTAGGAGTATAGTCGAATCGACGCCGTAGCCGTAAGAACTGTAATTGGTTGGCTGGGTAGCCTCCGAGCCGACGGGAAGTGCCCCGTGCTTTGAAGGATGTTTTACTAGCGGCCAAACCAGCGGTTGTAACACGGTGGATCGATATATTTGACCTTCACAACCCGAGCAAAATGACTCATTTCACTATGAGAACGTGATCCATTTAGTCGGCGCACGTAGACCCGACGCAGGAGTATAAATCAAGCTTAAGGCCGTTGCTATTAGGATTTACCCCTACACGCATGCAGGGGGTCCACGTGAGGCGGCGGAGGGGAGGGAGGCAGGGATTGGCAGCAGGGAAAATGAACTGCTTGTGACATTGGAGCCAGGCTGCATGAAGGCTGTCTAGCCAGCTGCTGCCGGTCCGTACGGTGTGGGGGAAATGTGTTTAACGGCGACCGTTGAGTCAGCTGAGGCAGCAGCGGGCCGAGGAACATGCTCTTTAGGGCAAACATTTGTCTCAACTAGTGTTGTAGTCAAGACTGCCCAAATCGAGACCATGTCAAGACCAAGACCAAAGTTTATCAAGACCAAGACAAGACCAAGACTTTTACGGGCTGAGAGCAGTCGAGACCAAGAACGAGGGAGGGTGAGACCGAGTCAAGACCAAGACAAGTTCCCTTCATTGCATGGCACGCAATAAAATGTGGAACGAGATCATAGGTAGTTCTCAAATTGATCTGAAAGATCCACAATTACCATTAAAACACTCACATATAAACACTAAGAGCTGAAATCAACGTATGCGTCGCAGGGAGGGGTGATAGTTGTTAATTAGGGTTATTGGTTGCAGGAAGCCGGGGGAAGGCATAGGGAGCTGCACCTGCAGCAGCCTCGGGCCTGGCAGTCCTTCTTGTGGCTGCGGTGGTCTCGTCGGAGAGCGGCAATAGGACAACACCACACACAACCCTGTGTGTGTGTTTATCCCCTCCACACGAAGCGTAATGTCCGCTTTCGTGGGCTTATGACACAGCCTGCCTTCTGTGAAACAAAGGGCTGACCCTGGACGCACAGAAGAACCGTGTCAGTGAAGAATATCTGTACAAGGCGTTTGTTCTGTCCACATGAAGCACTCGTGTGGCTCATACACAATTTCTCTGAGGAGGGGTGTGTGAGAGGACCTCTGACCATGAACAGAGAGTGTACTGCTAACGGCCATTCAAGGGCCTGTTTCATGTGATAAGAACGGCTGCACCGGTGGCTGTTACCTGCGTGCAATTCTCTTGTTGTGTCTACAAGCAGCTGACAACACATGTGCGGCCCATGTTGTGGGGCCCCTACCTAGCCGGGGCCCTAGTTCGCCCGCCCCCATGCACCTTGCTATCTCCGCTTGAAGGAGAATGTCCAGCCATCTGCTCGTGACGTCAAGCTGAAGTGCACTTCGGTTCTGCAGCAAAACAAAATGAAGACTTTAGACTGACCTACTCAAAGTCTGGACCTGAATCCAACTGAGATGTTGTGGCATGACCTTAAAAAGGAATTTAAGGCTAAAAAAACCCTCCGATGTGGCTGAATTACAACAATTCTGCAAAGATGATTATCTTAAAGATAATTTAGCTATGGAGTGATGCATCTTGTCTCCAAAGGATCTTTGTTGGGAGTTGCACATGCTCAGTTCCTAGTTAAGGACTATTAGCCAATCAGAAGCAGAGTAGGGCGGGTCAGCGAGAAGCCGGTAAACAGCTCGGGTTCAGCCATACGTGTTGCCGACCAGCTTGGCAACACGGACTGGAGCGAGAGTTTCAGAGCGGTGAGTTATTAATCTGTATCCATAAAGTTTTAACTGAGCTCTGTCTCTACATCACAGGAACAACTTTATGTCCACTGACTGCCTGGAGGGTAGCTAGTGTTTGGAAGGGAGAGGAGAGCTGTGTGCTGCAGCTCGCTGTTTCTGAGGGCGTGTCGGAGTAGCCGCTTGGCGAGCAGTTCAGAGCAGAGTTTTCTGTGGGAGATGGGAACTCCCTTTGGGCTTTTTCACTTTGCAAACCTATAACATGCACAAAAAAGGTATTTAACTCAATAAAGCAGAGGGGGAAAAGCCAAAAAGCAGAATACCACCTTTTTAAGGAAATAAAACATTAAAAGTTAGGCTACAATAAGTTAGAGTAAAACAGAAGTTACAGGAACTTTAGAAGACTAGACGTGAGTGCAAGTTTGTTGCTAAACCAACCAGGACTGTGAGGTTTACAGCATTTCCATAGTCTCTTAATGTGTTTACAGAGAGGCTGAGGAGTAAGTCCATTTAAACATTTAAATACAAGCTTTTTATCATGAAAATCAATAGAACAGCAAAAACTGGCTATGACCATGGATGTTCATTTAAATTTATATCCATGGTTACACTGTTTTATTTTGTTTAATCTGTCAGTGCCTCTTCCTGTTTGGGTGGGGTTGCTAGAGGAAGCAGAGGAGAGCAGAAAAGAGGAAACCAACAGATGCAGGTACATGACGGGGACTGAAACACTGCCCCCTGTCATTAACCTCAGGTACATTTTGTCTTAAGCGTCCCACAAACCCCTCATTCAAATGATTCAGGGGCCTTATTGTACGTACAAACCTGAGAACCGCTGTCCAACAGTGCGTCACACAGCTGCCCATTCACTTGCACTGGTTCCAAGGATGGTGGTTCTCTCAGGCCTTCTCGTATCCACTGCACTCTTTCTAACTGTACAGGCTGTCTCCTTTGGCATCACCAGTACAGTGTGGGATGTTGGTTTTGACCTTCTTTAGAGCTTGGATGAGCCTCCACAGAATGATTCTCAGTGTAGACTCACCAGCTTGTGTTACCCGCTGAGTTCAAGGCAGATTAAGTATTTTTAAAAGCAGGTACTTTTGCAATTTAAATTAAAGACTTTTACTTTTAGTGGAGTAGCATTAAGATAAAAATGAGTGAAAGGGAGGCAGTCAATCCTTCACAAACCATTTCAATCGCCCACAATAGCGTTCGTTCTCTGTACCATTTACACCTCCAGCAACCACTTAGCAAATTGTTTGAATGATCAACCCGGTCCGGATTCCTTATTGTCTAATTGACCCTCAGGTCGTAATTCAAACCAACCCCCTTACATTTCTTGGTTTGTTTCGTTGTTTTTGCCGTGTTGTGCTGAGATGATCGGATTTATGTTTCTACTTTTGATAAACTGGACGGAAAGTGAACTGAACTCGCAGTTGAATTTTAAGTTGTGTTTATTTTGTGGTCTACTTTTGTTATGTGGTTTTATTTAATCATTTATGTGTGCTCTTTTAATATTATTATTATTATTATTATTACTGTTCTCGTTATGGCTTATAGATATATATGTATGTGTTCTTATCCTTAACCTTTCCTCTCCTAAACTTCTGTTAGTCCGTCCATATTTACTAGGGTTCAGGTCAGAGGTGTGAGATTGTTTTGGTGTTTTTCCTCTCTTATTGTTCCTCTCCTCTCCTGGAATGTTCATTCAAGGCTGAGAGAGGATCTCTGTTCCCCAAAACATAGAAACCTAGACAGTGTAAATGATGATGCATCCCTTTGCTCGGGGCCAGACGCCCGAAGCCGCCCCAGGCGGCAGGTCTCTGGACCAGCTGTATATGTGTTGTTGTACTTCTCTGTTTATTCTCTTTTGTTAAATAAATTCTTCAAAGACAACGGTTGGTTGTAACTAAATTCTTTGCTCAACCCATCACCAGGAATTAAAACCAAATTACGCTGTGTCGTGTGCTAAACTTTTGAGTGGTGGTTTTCTTATCTAGTAACCTTTGTTGTAAACACTTTTAACTGAACTTAACTGTCACAAGGGGTCTGTACTTTTACTCAAGTACAGGATTTCTGTACTTCGTCCACCACTGATCCCATCTAGATTCTCCCTTCTTTATGTTTGATCCTTTAATTCTTGAAACCTTTTGAACTTTCCTCAATTATTCCTTATTCCCCACGTGATGTGTTATTGGTCACTGTGAACAGTCGATGATGTAAAAAGTTCAAAAGACCCAGTCTGAGATTTAGTGAAAGGTATCACAGTCAGTCATACATACAGCTAACTGCAGCATTAACGATACAAGAAGTGCAACTCACTGGACATCCGGTCACACGTCAGAAGTTAACCACAGTTTTATTTGTTGAACCATCTGTTTTACAGTTGCCTCTGAAAATGACCTTTAACCATTCTTTCAAACCCACACCCCTCTTATTATAAACCTTTTTACTTGGCAAATTGGCACTAATAAAGACAATCAGTATTTGCAACCATACACATGTTTTTGCACTTACACCTATCAGCCATAACATTATGACCATTTTGCAGCCAACCCCCCCCTGACCCGTCAAGGCCTTGACTCCACTGCGTCTCCTCTGTGTGTTCTGAAAACTTTCTATCAGAACCAGCATCAACTTCTTCAGCTGTTTGACCCACAGCTGGGCCAGCCTTCGCTCCCCACGTGCATCAATGAGTCTTGGCGGTCCATGACCCTGTCGCCGGTTCACCTGTTTCTTGGACCACTTAGGTCTGCCTCAAAGCTCAATTACAAGGTAATTCAATCAATCAATTACGACAATGTGCACCAACACTCTGCAGCTGTGTGTAAAATAGGAAAGTAAGTGCTCCTGTGCCAATGAGCTGTTCAGAGCAGGTGGGGACCCAGGTGAACTAGCTTCTGTACCCTGGTGTGTGCTGTGCTATACCTATACTGGCCAGCAGGGGGTACTGGTCCTGTCCTGGGTCTTCTATTATGTTACAGACTGCAAACTGGAACTGTACAGGACTCCCGTCTGGCAAGGCTGGATTATCAACCGGACAAACCAAGCAACAGCCCTCGGGTTCCCAAAAGGCTGTCTCTAAGCAATTAGTGAAAATTTGATTACAAACTTGTTAGTATGCTAAAACACAGTACGCCTGAAATGACAAGAGGCTGCAGCATTTCTACCTGATTTTGAGGCCCTGTTTTTGTCAGGGGCCTTTAAATATTTCACTTCACATTATGCTAACATGGTGCATTTTTCTTTGTGCTTAATTTATTCCTCACCAACTAACTGCCTCACTGCAAACTGGGGTAGGGTATTATTCCAGTATGAGCATACTGGTTGGGTTTGAGGGCTCTGGGGATTATGGGACGGAGAATCACGTGTGTGGCTAGTTTTTTCATCTTGTCTTGGATTTTTAAGCTTGTTTTAAAACAAAAGTGACAAAATATTCCTATAGGTAACACTCACTCAGCTTTTTCTGAAGTACCGACCTGACCATAACCACCATGTTTTGGAAACACAAACTAATAAGGGAAATTAAGTATCAGAAACCACATTGTACCGGTGGTGGGTCAGGTCTCAGGGGCCCAATATATTCCTGTTATGGTCCATCATCGACATACGTCCCATCCCCTGCGAGTCTCTCGTTGGCAAGACTGCAGCCAAAGATGGATTACTGGACAGGCTGACTGGGCACGGCCTCAGGGGGTCGGGGGCCCAGAGGCCAGAGCCTAAAAGTATTAAATAAATAAAGAACATTATATCTAACAAACTTTATATATATTAGATCTTTAAGAGAAAAATTTGCGTCCTTATTTAAACATATGAAGCGAGCCACAAGACAAAACCACTTTGACCGCATCAAAGATTCATCCTGTTTTTAATTGATTTGATTTGATTTGAGATTAAAATTGGGGAAAATACATTATCCATTTGTTATTTTCTATTTGATTCTCCGGGTTCAGGCCCCTTGTGAACGGTTAGGGAGATTTTCAGCCCAGCATGAACATGATGCTCTGGGTTCTTAGCTGTATGCAGTGAACTGGACCAAAAGATCCAGTTGTTTTAGGGTTCGGGGTTAGGGTCCTGACAGTTCTGATACTGCTGGTTCCCCAAATTCTCCATCTGTGAGTGCATCAGTTCTTTAAGTTACGCCTCTTCTCTTGCTTCCATCTTTCTGGTTCTGTTAATAATATTTCTTGTGCATTCTGTTGGTCTCCGAGATTTCTTTAGCTGTCTACTTGGCCTTGTGGACTGGTTCTCCAGGTGCTGTATCAGTTCTTCCCATTCTGTGTGTTGTCTAGCTGGAGGTTCTGTAGCTGTGTGCTGACTTGGTCCTCTGGATTCTGCTGGTCCTGCGTCACTGTGACCGGCTGGTTCTGTTCCTGGTAAAGAGGAAACAGTGGGTTTAACAGTTCCACTGCTGTTACTGAGACAAGAAGTCCTCACATCTAAACCACAACACATTCAGAATGTCCGAGTTCAAAGTCGGAAATATCAAAGGGAACGCCCCCTTAGGTCGGATTTCTGACATGGAAAGTCGGGAGAACTGCACTACCCCAACTTTGTGACCCAAGATGGCTGCTCTGAGTATCAACAGTTAGTGAAAGCTGTAGTCTATACTGTATATTAGCCCTTCTGTGTACTTGTGTCTCATATAAATGTTCGTACACAAAGTGCTGTCCAGCTGTGGTCGTGTTGCTACATTGTTTAGTATGAGTAAATACCGGGCAATGATTTTGGCTAACCTGGCTAGTTGTAAACAACGGCTGGCCGAGCGAGGTTTTCTGACTTGTTAACTGGAACGCCGTCAACTCGGGTGTGACGTCATTCCCAGCTCCGACCTCCGACTTCTCCTCCGAGGTAAATGGAACGCACCATTTGTTTTGAAGCCAATTCAATAGTGGCCAAACCACACATTTTCATTGACGTTGTGAAAGAAGCGACTGTAAAATGGTGGAAAAATTAGTTTGATTGTCACAATCAGAACTTGATACATTCGGTCCGATAACATTCGGAAAGTCTAGAAGGGCTACACAATTAGCATTTTACCACCATTCAAGCTAGTGGAGTGCTAAACCGTAAGGTAGCCGGGGCGGCCAGCAGAAGTCAACACAGTGAAACAGGAACTTCACCGCCGGTTTGCGTTAAAAAATGCAATAGACCAAAATTCCATAGCCTGCAGCGTAGAGGATCTCCAGCCCACCAACACGCCCCGCTTTTAGGGAAACAAAGATCTCAGAGTGATCATTCATTCTTGATAATGGGAAAAGTCATTATCTTAATTCAATGTTCACTTCCTAGCTTTTACCACATCTCTCAGTCTGCATCAGGAGTAACTGGATTAAGGAGGTGGATGGAGGGCAAGAACCCGGACTTTGAAACAGGAGACCGGGATTCGTGTCCCGTGTGAAACAAAAAGTCAAGATAACACATATTTTTATTGAAGTTAAGCAAGTTGCGTAAATTGCGTAAGTTACACAAGTGACGTAAGTTAACTTACGTATTAACTGACATATGTAGCTATTTTAACCCAAACCAGGATGTTTTCCTAACCTTAACCAAGTACTTTTTCTGCCTAAACCTGACCAAACTGCAATGTTTCACAACTTTAATAACGGGCTGTTTAAAAATGCCAATGTTTCGAAACGCTTTGTTTTATTTTGAAAGTCTAACTGGATGTTGTATATTTATTGTTGCTAATTTTACCGGACGTTGCATATTTATTGTTGTTAAGCATTGCTAACTGGACTGCGGTGCCCTAAACGTCCACAGTTTTAGAACAAATACAATCTCCAGTGTTTTAGCTGCGGATCAGAGTTGATCTCCGACTACATTAAAACAACTGAAAACGCACATTTAGTGGCCGTTCAGGTACACTGGGCGTGCGTGTGCTGATGAAAACATTAGGCAGATGGTCTATTCTGTAGTTTCAGAAGGCGAAAGAATAAAGTACTGCAGACAAAGAACCGCAAGAGTTAAAAGCGACTGTGGCGGCGGATAACAGACTGTGTGTCGTTGCAAAGTAAACAGCGACATGCACTAAGTGTTATTTGAACGGTACAAAATATTTTAATAAAAATACCAAATCAAAAACTCTGTCAGTAGCATCGTGTTTCTGCTTTGCATGACTTATAAGACCCAATCAGAGAGCCGAACGTGAGCGTCTGTGTCATCGTTTCTAAAGTTGTCCATTTTTGCCCTCCGGAGTTTCAAAACGAAAAACAGGGTCTGCAACGTTTTCAAACTTCTCTGTTTTAGCTCTTCGTTTTTGTTGTTTCAGTCTGGACGGGAGGTTCGAACGCAGCAAAGGGTCTCCATTTTAAACGGATGGGGCCCAAAAGTAACGCCAAAGGGCCTCGACTAAGTGTCAATATGTGACGAGTCGGGAGTGAGAAAGGGTTGTTTATTCACTTTGTGCCACAGTACAGAGGAACAGGGGGCTATGAAGAACTGGAGTTATATTCCAGTAACTTCTGGGCAGTAAAGGGATGAAGAAATTGCAGTTTGAAAAGCTGTCAGACAAATCTAGTGAAGAAAGTAGTATTTCCATTTTCCAATAGCAGATCAGAACCCGCTGGCCGCGTGGAGCCGAGTACCTGGCTGTGTTGTAGCTGGGAGCTGTACTGGGCCAGTGTGGAGTACAGGAACTGGTACTGCTCTGTGGTTTGGATCATACCACCTCTGCACAGGACAGGGGGGAGACCACAGATTAGACAAGCTACATTTAGGGAATAAACTAAACACAACACCACAGATGGAGAGAGAGAAGAGGGGAGTGTTTTCACCCACCTGTCGAGTCGAAGCTGACACACCGTCTCCAGGATGTCAACCTGACCGGTTTCTCTGAGCTGCTGACAGCAAATACTGCAGACTATAAAACAACCTGTCCTCCCGATACCTGCACTGAGAGGGGGGAAGAGGGGAGAGACGAGAGGTTAAAGGAGTATCTGTGTGGGAGGAGATGTAGTCATTAAGTTTCACTCACAAAACAGACTTTTGAGAAAGTAAAAGGAGGACTTTCACACCGCAGAAACCAGCAGATGATCAGAACAAATTTAGCAGCTTCAGAAGTCGTACTGGGGATCCGGGAACAAAAGGAGAACATTATTATCACAGCTTTTGAAGTGTAATGGAAGTAGCGGAGAACCGTTAGACATGAAGTAAGATCTGAAGAAAGATCTTGCTAAAGCAAATGGGAAGCGGTCAAGAGGACGTGGCAGTCAGACACCAGACAAGAGAAATCAGCCTGAAGAGCAGGTGATGAAACTCTGATCTACACCACAGCCTGAACACACTTTCATCCGTCCCCTCTGCTGTGGTTGGCTGCTCAGGTACGACCGCCCACGCCCTCAAACAGGAAGTAGCTTTCAACACATCCGCCACTTTGGTTTGATTCATCACAAGCTGGTTTTACTGTTCAGTAACCCGGACTGTTTAGTCCTTTGACAACAACAAATGAACCATCCATTACATGACTATTTATTCACCTAACTGTGCAATTAAAATATTTTATTACTTTCTATTGTTTGACGACGGAGGCAAGGGCGTCGCTTTGTGTTGAAAGTGTTGTGGACATCAGGGCTCAAGTTTTAATGCCATCCAGCCACGCTCACGCTGAACTCCCACAACCCTTCTCTTCGGAGGAGGAGCCAATGAAAGCACCAAAAACAGTCTGATAAGGAACCAACCTGCAGTGGACGATGACTGGTCCAGGACCTGGGGCAGGGGTGTCTGTGATTGGCTGAGAGCTGGGCGGTAAGAGGGACCTCCTGTACGTCTCCACCTCCTCGACCAGTCTCAGCAGAGGAGCGGTGCATTGTGGGATGTGGTGGTCGGGCCAAGAGGTGAACCAGTAGTGTCTGACGTGACGGCGCTCTGCACACAGCTGCACACGCACGTGAACACACAAACACATGAACACGCGTGTCAAACAGAGATTTTGATCTGAACATTCCCGACGGATCTGCAGATGCAAACGTACACTACATGGCCAAAAGTATGTGGACAGCTGAACATATCCAGTGGTGTAACGTGTGATTCTGATGCCCTGTTCTTTAAAAGATCATTTCTGGATTTTTAAACCTGGGCCCTGTTTCCACACACTGTATGTTCCCGGTGTCTGACATGGAAAGGATCCCTGCGAGGGACTCCTGGTGACCCCTTTGTTTTAAACAGAACAAAGGGGAAACGAGGAAACGAGGGCCGGCATCTTCCTGCAACAACTCACCTCGCAGAAGATTTAATAAAATAATTTTATGCTGCTCTAACAGCCTCTTTCCTCACTCATCTTTCCTGCAGAACCAGCTGCAGGGATTTGAGGTCCAACAGTGATGTTGGGGATCAGGTCTGGCTCTCAGTCGGTGTTCAAGTGCTGGATGAGGGTGAGGTCTGGGCTCTGTGCAGGCCAGTCAAGTTCTTCCACACCAAACTGGAAGAACTATTCCTTTAAAGAGTGGGCTTTGTGCACGGGGGCGACTGATGAAGCACAGTTGCACACTCTCCCAACGTCTTAATGTGGTTGAAAAAATGGTTTTAAAAATGAACGATTCGATTGGTTGTTGTATGAAAACAAGTTTTCCATCTAACGTGGGAAAATTCCGGGTAATGCAAAAACAGCCATTATGAAACCACCCCCCCCTCAAAACAGCTTTTTATCTCTTGGAGACCACAGGAAGTGTGATTTTTAAAGCAGATATGTGTGAGAAGAACATGCGATTTCAGCTGTGCGCGCTTTATGTCAGTTCCCTTTTTATGTCACATTTCTGCCATCGACCCTAAATAACCAAAGATCCATCTGTTCGGCTGCTGAACGAGTGGTGGAGCTGTAATTTCATCAGTCATCTCGTCCAGAAAGCGGCCACATCTCTAAAGCAAACATTTTCTCTGAGTTATGCTGAAAACGGTTTTTAAATTGAAATGTGTTGCATTTATT